>NC_135305.1:222057002-222362835 GCF_048772815.1 Callospermophilus lateralis | reverse complement strand
GCGGTTTTCTTTCAAAGACAAGCGTTCTTCTGAGTCCTAATCCTTGGCCATCTTTGGGCAGAAGTAAGGAACTGACACACAGGAGGGTTCCACCACAGTGGAAATGCACAGAACAGGTTGCCAAGCTGCTGCACCACAGTGGGGGTGGGAGTGGGGGATGAATCCCAAGCAACGGGATGGAGAACAAGTGGCCAGCTGCCGGCTCGGTGGATTGTTGGAAGGAAAGAAAGCAGCATGGAGGAGTGGGAGGGCAGAGGGCTGCTGCTGGGCCTCATTTCCTTAGGACCCTGAAGTGGGAAGTAACCTCCTACAGGACGCCACAGGGGTCACCTGTCCTCTCTGGGCCAGGGTGAGGGTTGGAGCTGGCTTCCCCTCCTGCCTTCTGCCTGTGAGCTTCTACCAACCCAGCCATTAGACCTGTGGTGATACTGTCCACACCACAAAAAGAGCCCCACACTCCTTTCTGAGTCCTTCTCAGTGGAACTCTCAAGGGTGTGTCTCAGTCCTGTTCTCCTCTGTTGGAGGGAGCCTGGCTCAGCACCCTGTAGACCAGGAACTAGGGTGGGGCTGGTGGGTGGCCCAGTTGGCAATCAATCAGGGAGGGACCAATGCCTTGTGTCCACCACAGCAACAGACCAGTGCCAGCCGGAGGCCCTGATCAACAAGCTGTCAACTAGATGCTGTGTGCTCTAGGGGCTCGGTAGTGTGGTAAGTCTCTGTCCTAGTCTTGAGGAAGCCACCAGGTGGCTAAGAAATGAGGCAGAACAGCAGCAAAGAGAATGTGGAAAGAGCTACAGGAAGTGAGGGAGGAGGGCCTGGCTGCGAAGAGCCCAGGTCACCTGTGCTGGACTCACAAGGCAAGTTCCCAATGGGCAAAACCAGCCACACAGGTGAGATGCAGGGAGGTGGGCAGGGTACGGAATAGGAGCACCACCTACTGGGCCCCATGTTGCCCATGTCATTGATTAGTAAAACCTACTAGATGACCACATAGGGACACACCCGTTTTACAGATGGGGACATGGGTGAGAGGCCAAGGAACTCTATGGCCCTGAAGCTGTAGTCAGGGAAGCCGAATGACCACTGGTCCAACCTGACATTCCTGTAGGTGGCCAGTTCTGACTCCGCCCATGTGTGAGATAGGAGGAGGGAGGCCTGGGTTTCAGGAAGTAGGGCTCTCAGACAGCTGTGTGTGGGACACAACTGGAACATAGAGTCAAGGGAGGCCCAAGAAGTGGCTGAGACTGTCCTGGGCAGTGTGGAGAAATCCCTACACTGGGTGAGAGGGCAGGGAAAGGGAAGGGAGGGGCATGAGGGCAGATCTGTGGTCTGTAAGTCCCTGTCCCTGTCCCTGTCCAGCTACACCCCTTCCATGCTGGCTTGGATCTGTGAAGCCACTGGCAGACATACATGGAGCTACCCTCCCAGTTTCCATTAGTCTTCCTCCTGAGCCGGGCCAAAAGGTGGCATGCCTGCAGGCTGCTCTGCTGCCCGTCTGGCATCCTTGCAGCTCACTCTGTGCTTACACTGTGGCTCCTGACTTGCAGATGCTGGCAAAGCCCCGCAGGAGGGACTAGACAGCACACTGGATCTTCCAGGAAGGGAAATGACTAGCTGGCACTGCCCTCGTCTGTCTGCTCTGGCCAGGGGCCTCTCAGTGGTCCCCAGTGTCACCAGGATGATGTCTGGAGGTGAGCTTCTCCTGTAGCGCTCAATGGGGCAGTGATCATTCCACGAGAGGAAAAGCCATAGAGTGCAGCCTGGCACTCCTGAATGGAAGCAGCACGTGGGCAGGGAAAAGGGCAGAGAGAAAAGAGGTCACAGGAGCACCACTGTGTGCCAAAGACGCTTCCTATTCTGGCCCCAGTTGGGTGAGTCAGGAGGATGAAGTAGGCTGGTAAGGGGAGGACCATGTGTCATGGCGCACTCCACCTCAGGCTGTGTAAATAAGACTTTGGGTGGCCACCACCCCTTCCATAGCTGCAGGAGGTACAACTTCCACTTTTGTCATACACCAGGCATCCCAGGCTTCCCGGATGTGCCCTCCCCACACAGATGGCCTCTCTGTCCACCAAAGCCATGCTGTTTTTAGCAAGCAATCTTTGTGAATGGCAGCAGAGGAGAAGAATCAGGAAAAGGCTTCTAAAATGGCCTTCCATGTGCTACTGCCACCATTAGTTCAAGTCCTAAGAGAGACCCACTGACCCCCTGAACTGCTTGTCAAGGTTTACTGGGGAACCAAGCTTTGGTGTCAAAGCACAGTAGCACCGAAGCCCAGGGTGTCCTCTTAGCCAATTGGGTTGTCCCCTGGACTTGGGCTGATGGACAAGACAACAGTTCAACATCAGTTAGAAAGGAGACCGGAGTGGTAGTGCATGCCTGGGATCCCAGCTACCCAGGAGAATGGCAAGGCCAGCCTCAGAAACTCAGTAAGAACCTGTCTTAAAATAAAAAATAAAAAAGGACATGGCTCAGCTGTAGAGCACCCTGGGTTCAATCCCAGCACCACTCCACCCCAAAGGGCTCTGCTCCTGGCCAGCTTATGGGGGTTCTCAAGAGTCCAGGTACCTCACCTGGGACTTGGCTTGTCAGAGGGACAAATGGGCTGTGGAGAGCCTGGCATTAGGGCTGTGGTCAGGCTCATCTCCTGGAGGATGTCTTTTGTCACTGTAGCACTAGTCACTTTGACCCCATCTCCCAGTGTGGCTTTTTGAGCTTAAGGATGGCACCCAGCTGGCATGAATAAGCAACTTTGTGTGTGTGTGTGTGTGTTTTTTTTTTTTTTTTTAAAGAGAGAGGGAGAGAGAGAGAGAGAGAGAGAGAGAGAGAGAGAGAGAGAGAGAGAAAGAGAGAGAATTTTTAATATTTATTTTTTAGTTTTCGGCAGACACAACATCTTTGTTTATATGTGGTGTTGAGGATCGAACCCTGGCCGCACGCATGCCAGGTGAGCGCGCTACCGCTTGAGCCACATCCCCAGCCCAACTTTGTGTTTTTTGTTTTTTGGTACCAGGGATTGAATCCAGGGGCACTTAACCACTGAGCCACATCCCCAGCCCTTTTTATTTTGAGATAGGGCATCGCTATGTAACTGGGGCTGGCTTTGAACTTGTGATCCTTCTGAGCTACTGGGATTATAGGCTTGCACCACTGTGCCTGGCTACAATTTGCTGCCTGAAAGGCAGGGAGCTGAGAGCATTCCCAGTGATAGCTGCTGCCCCTCTTCCTGCATAGGCTGCAGGAGGCAGGGAGGGAACCTATAGTGAGAGGGGTACCTGAACCATGCGTCTGTGGCCCAGCACTGCCTGGACAGGAGGCAGAGGGGCTGCTGTCAGAAGGGAGCTGCTTTAGACAGTAATGGCAACAGCAAATGGACAAGATCATTCAGTGGCTGTCACAACAGACAGGCTGTAAGAGGCAGCTCTGTGTGTCATTGCCCCTGCGACAGAAAACGGTACTGTCTAGTGGCAGACAGGGCAGCTACAGGCATGGCCACCCCTTCTGCACAGGGCTGGAAAGAACTCATCTGTGTTGACAGCGAAGTCACCAGTCCTGATGGAGGTTTCTGTCCACATCATCCGTTCCCGATGAGGTCCTCGGTCTGAGACCCTTGGAAGGCCCCCACCCTGGCATCTTCCCCTAGGACTCCAGTGTGGCCTGCTCCCTAGCCTGCCACCCGCAGGCCTTACCCATGCCCCCTGTCCACACACAGCCCTCGCTGTTTGGCAGCTCAGGGCCTCTTTGGGATTTGCCTCCCTTGCCCATTTGTTCTGCTCTGGACAAACTGCTACTTGGCTTTGGAGGCCTAGGCTCTGGTGTCACTTCCTGTTAAGGAAGCCATTCCAAGCACATGTTCTAACTCAGCACCCCCTCTGTCTCCGTGGGCCTTGTTTCCCACCATGACCAGTACATCATCTTGCAGTCCGGTGGGTGATGGACACCTGGCTGACCCAGTGCCCCACACAGCAGTTGCCAGCACTCCTCGCTACCCCGGGACCTGTGCACTGCCTGGCACACAGGGCGCCCACAACACTGCACTGTGCGACAAGGCAGCCACAGGAGTTGCAGTGTTGTTTCTTGCTCCTCCAGTCCCAGTGAGGACAAGATAGGCGGATGGCTTCAGTCTTCCACCCCTCCCTCAGAGGTGACTCAGCGGTCCTTAGAAAGGGGTAAGAAGGCTCACACCCTGCTGGCCCAGCTCCCTGTGGGTGGTGGAGGGGAGGGAATGGGCATTCCCCTCACAGCCAGCCTAGCCAGAAGCCAGTGTGTGGGGCAGTGGCCTGAGATTGGCAGATCATGGTCCTTGTCCTCAGCTCCTCTGGGGACTCCTGCAGCAACCCTTGCTTCCTCATCTACAAGATGAGAATGCTCTCCAGGTCCAGCTCTAACAGGCAGCCCTGGGATTGCCATCAGAGTTGCCAGGTTTTCCCCACAAGCAGCAGGGCACTGAACACTGGCCCCTCTTCCACTCACGGCCTACCAGTCCCTGGTTGCTTTGCCATGTCTGGGAGGGCACATCCTTTCTTCTGCTTCAGCAGGCCAGTGCTCTGCCAGTGTCTGTGGGCAGGGCAGGACTGCCTGGCCTCAAATGTGGCATGGACACTTCGCTGCTCTCTCCATCTAATGCCCAGCTGGCTCCTTCATCATCTGGGCCCTCCTCACTCACCTGGCTCAGGTATAACCTCAGGGCAGGTGTCTTCACTCAACAGATGGAAAGAGGAGGAGGCCACTCTGTCCATGGCCAGTCAGCACTCCAAGCATTTGATGAAGCTGAGGGAGTCCTGGGCTCCCACACCTTCCTCTATACAGAGGCTGCGCCTACACCCTGATTTTGGCCCCCCTTCCCCAGTGCTCTTTTAGGACCAGGGGCCATCAGGGTGCTGGGACAGCATTAGCTGACCTAATGTGGGCACAAACCTGCTAGAGAAGAGGCTGGCTCCAAATTAGGCCACAGACCCTGCTCCTACCACCAGAGCAGCAGCTTCCAAACAGAAATCAGCCTCTACATTTAGTTTTTCATCTTGGGGTCAAGTTGGCTGCATGTCACAAGCTGATAAAATAAATTTCAGACAAAAACTTATAAAAAGAAAAACCCAAGCCACAAACAAATGAGGCAATAAGTCCCCAGAGTCCCTGCTGGGCAGGGCAGCACAGCTCTGCTTCAGGAGCCTGTGGGGCGTTGCTGGCTGAGGCATGATCAGCTTTTCACACGTGCATGGAAATGATAAGGCGCTCTAGGAAGAACAAATCTCTCATCAAAGGCAAGGCTGACGCAAGAGCCCTTCAGGAAGAGCCTGATCATGGGACGGGATGCACAATCCTGTCAGGCAGGTCAGGCGGGGACTGCTTGGCTTGCGACAGCACTGGACCGCCTCTGTATCACACTGAGAGCACAGCTTAGAGGTGCAGGGCCCAAGGAGGGTCACAGCTCCCTGGGGACTGATATGCCAGGGTGACTGACTTAGAGCCTAGAGCCCGTTCCTACCCCCTCCTGAAACACAGGTGCCATCCCCCAGTCCCTAAGGCCCCTTCAACTTTTTGTTTTTTGTAGTTGTTGATAGACCTTTATTTTTTATTTATTCATACACAGTGCTGAGAATCGAACCCAGTGCCTCACACATGCCAGGAAAGTGCGCTGCTGCTGAGCCCCAGCCCCAGCCCAACCCCTTCCACTTTTAAAGGCCATCTCTCCTTGCAAGTCTCTGCCCCACCTGCTTTCTGTTCCATAAAGGTGCCAACCTCATGCCCACCACAGGACCTTTCCCTTGGTTGCTCCTGTCTGTGCTGCCCCTCCATGGACCCTGCTGTGCGAGCCCTGAGCCAGCCCCTCATCCTGTCGCCCTGTCCTGTCTCACATCACCTATCACCGTGCCTCCATCTGCTCATCTATGGCCTCCCCCGTTGCCATACCCTGAGCCAGAGCCATATCTACCCTGGAATGAAAAACAGAGCCTGAGACTTCTGGGGTTCCTGCTGCCACACCCCACCCCTGGAGGGGGCTGAGCTCTGGGAAGCCAGCCAGAGGATGCTGTTCCTTCAGCAAGTTCTGGTATGTTGCTTCTGGGGGCTGGAGGAGGGCTGGCCCTGGCTGGAGGCTGTCAGTCCCACTCCCACAGCTGGCTCCCTCACAAGAGAGCTGAAGGTTTGGGAAAAATCACAAAGAACAAAGCAAGCTAGGCCAGATCTGGCCTGTATGCTGGGGGACTGGACTATTCTGAGGGCCCTGGCATGGGGTGTTTGTTATGGACAGCCACCCCCTGAGAAAACCATGGGTATGGAGTCTGGCTATCCTTTCCAGGATACTAGAAAGGCAAATTCCTTTGAAAGCCAAACAGAAACAGTCCCCAAACCTTCTCAGCAGCAGCTGGTGAGAAGCTGGGCTGACAAATGTGCCTTTGCCAGGTCACATGTGGCCAGGATCAGGGAAACCAGAATTCTGAGCCCTGACTACCAAATGTGCCCCAGCAGGTCATAACACCAAGGACAGCACAGGGCAGGGTGGATGAGCAAGCGGAGAGGCAGTCAGAGGGGCCCACACCTGGGTGTCTGCTGAATGTGTTGTCAGCTGGGCTGTGTTAGATGCTGGCTTCGATCACCCTGAGGGCAGCCCGGCCCAGAGCCCAGGCATCTGTACTGCCTCTAGTTCCTGGTTTTCACCCACTAAACACAAAGGGCACCTGCCCTTTACATGTCAGAGCTGGTCCTGAAAACCTGGAGCTGATTGAATCTTAGCACTAACCACCCCAGGACACACAGAGGAGGAAGCTGCGGGCACTGGGCTGCTACAGGTGGGCACTGGCCAGTGGCTGTTGCCTCTTTGCCATTTACACTATAGCAGTGGGACTGGTGGCCTCTCCTCCTTGAGGTACACACAGCACTTGCTGACACTGCCCCTTGTGCCCGTGGGGAGGCCAGAGCACCCACACCTGTGAGGTCTAGGGAGTGTGTGGCTTTTCCCAGGATCCCCCTCAGGCCACACAATGGAGAACAGAAGTTCTTAGGCCCTTTACCTGCCTGTGAGACTGGACCTCTTCCGTGGTTACATTTGTGTACCACTACCAGGGAACAGCTGGCATCCTCTGCCCACCCCAACATATTCTGTCCCCAAATATGTGTTTCCGACAGCAGGGCTGGGCATCAACAGGGTTAGTAGAGGTACATGAAGCCCTGGATCCATGTGCTTGGCTACTGAATATTTGCTGGGATAATAATAATATTTATAGAGATAATAAATAAATAACAAACGAATGTACCTGCTCTCAGTGTGTCAATAACAAATCAAAACAGTCATGCCCACTAAGTCACAAGGCAGGGCAGGTGACAGGGAAGGGGAGGGGAGCTGAGAATGGCAGTCTCAAGACTGGGTCTGCTCTGCTCTGCTCTGTCCATCAAGGCTGTCACTGTAAGAAAGAATGCAAACTCAGGGTTTGAGGTTTAGTGCAGTAGCAGGGCATTTGCCTGGCATGCAAGAGGCTCTGGGTTCCAGCCCCAGCACTGTGTGTATTGTGGGGAGGATAAAGTGCCCTCCAAACTGCAAACTCCCCTAGCCTCAGGTTCCTCAGCTGTAGAGCAGGGGGATTACAAAGGGCCTGCTGTAGGACATAGGTGTGCAGGTACTTCAGGAACCACATGCTGCTCTGCAGATCCCACACTACCCACTCTACCACACACCGGGGAGGTGCAGCCCACAGAAGCTTGGAGAGGGCTTTTCCTTCAGCCCCTCTTATGGCACTGGCACCCAGTTTTCCTGGATTGAGAGGCTATATGGACACTCTTCTTTTAGAAGGACAAAAAGAACATCCTTCTTGGAGTAACACCCACCTCTGGATTGCACACACACAAACCACTGGGACAGAGTCAAAGCATGGAGGGCAGACTGAACCCACGCTGTGCCATGGGCTCTTGAGGCGGGTGCTGGGTTGTAACCCAGCACCACACAGCTCCCCATGCCAGACGAACATGCAAATGGCCTCTGTGAACATGCAAATAGACCACTGTGCTCTCTCGTGGGGGAAGAAGCAGGGAGAAAAGGAACAGTGCTAAGAGACAAATGGCTCAATGTGAAGGCCTGTGGAGAAGCTCCCCTGTGTCTGATGCCCAGCAGTCCCATGGCCCCAGGGCCTCTTCCTGCTGCCCCATCACCCTGCCTACACAGCAGTGAACCCTAACGCCCTGTGCATCCTTCTATCTGCTTCCGGCCTGGCAAAGAGATCCTTCTAAGGACATCCCACCCTCAGACGTGGGGCTGATGCACAATCTCTCCCAGGACACAAGGCCCACAATCTGCATAGGAGACTCTAGGGGACCCAAAGGGGACAGACAGGTGCTGCAGTGCAAACTCAAAGTACTTAGCGATGCCCTGTGATTGAGATTTTAAATTTTTTGCAAAAGAAAAGCAGCCCTGTCCTCTGGTCTTCTCCGGAGGCCTCATTTTGCTTTTGTGGAGTTGCTCTGTGCCAGGGTCTGGCACAGCCACTCCCTGAGCTGAGAGCTGTAGAGTCTTCTAATCTCTCCCAAGTGGCCAGGGTTCCTCCAGCACCACTGTTGCTCTCTGGAAGGACCGACCCACAGACAGATGCTGCCTGGCCCTTGGATGATGGGGAAAGCAACCTGGGCCTTCCCCCTCCTGATGACCCAAGGAAGTGCCCAGGGTGGGGTCGCTTGTACTGGAGACTCGGATCACTCCTTCTATCCTCTTCCTACACCCCAATCTTTCCCACTTCAGAGCCTGTGGCATGTGTGAACCATTCGGGTTCCCCTCCCACACAAAGAGCATGGTTGCTCCCCATTATGTCGGGAGCTGCCACACAGGAGCTGAATGCCCCCTAGCTTTGAGCAATGGGAATGTGGAGACGGGGCGAGCCAGCCATGGGCTGTGAGTGTGAGCATTCTGAGTACACTGAACTGGACTGGCGATGCAGCTCTCTCTGGGCTGTGCACGTATGTGTGTTCCTTTTGCTTGCTCTGTCTTTGATCATCACACAACACATGAGATGAGCGTGGCCTTCCAAGGTCAGTCAACCTGCTGACCTGTAAGACATCAAGAAGCTAGACTACCCCCGCTTGCAACCTGGCCCCTTGCCTCATCTGAATGGCTTCTCCCCAAATAAAACAGGGTTCAAGGTGTGCTCTTTCTCTTTCTCGCCTGCCTTACCCCCTTTGTGGGAGCTGGGTCAAAGGAGTTGTCATAGAACCCAAAGAAAAAGGTATTTCTTTGTCTCTGTGTGATTATTTTGTGCCAGCCCAGTTCACTGGGAGTGACCCTGACTGGTTTAGTCGTGTGTCGCGACACTCATAGGCGCATCATCATCAGCCCTATTTCAATTATAGCCACCATCATATGCGTCTGGGATGCTCTTCTGGCCTGGGCTGACCCACTCTCAAGTGGGAGGGTGACTCTCCGGGGCTAGAGTCAGCTGACTGGATCTATCTTTTTAAGGTTGTGCTTGTTCATTCAACAAGTATCTCATTATTTTCACATGTCCAGCCAGGTGAGAAAAGAACAGAGATAACACAGGCACACACTAACGATGCCCCAGGTTAGAGGGAGGCCTTCAGGCAGGAGACACCTGGTGTTCTGTGCAGGGAGAGGGCCACAGATGCGCCACAAAGGCGAGGGCCTGGCACTGGCTTTGAAGGAGGAAGGAAGAAAATGTGAGGAAAGGGAGAAAGAAGGGGACATGGAGATCTGTGCTAGTAAGGGCTGGCTCAGAAACAGCCCAGACAGGATTTTGAAAGGTCCACCTTGAAGATATGGAGGGTCATTAAGAAGAGTGTCTGGCATGAGCCTCCAGCATTCTTCTGTCAGAAGAAGTGTGCCACCAAGCTCAGGATGGCCCTAAGCATGAGGGATAGGATTGATAGAGGGGTTTCTGGGTGTGGGGTATCCTCAGGGTTGGACAAGAAAGATCATTTTCTGCACACATCTGAACACGTGGCCAGTTTCTACAATTCCACTTAATTCATACTAACTCAGTCATTAAACTGGAGGTTAGGTGGGAATAGAGACCCATACACACTTGGCTACAGCTTGAACTTTAAGTGTCCGCTAAATACCCACATGTTAAAGGCTTGGCCCCCAGCTTGGGGCTACTGGAAGATAATGGTACCTTTAAGAGGTAGGGCCTGGGCCAAGCGAGTTGGCTCACACCTGTAATCCTAGTAGCTCAGGAGGCTGAGACAGGAGGATCGCGAGTTCAAAGTCAGCCTCAGCAACCACAAGGTGCTAAGCAACTCCATGAGACCCTGTCTCTAAATAAAATACAAAATAGGGCTGGGGGTATGGCTCAGTGGTCGAGTGCCCCTGAGTTCAATTCCCCAGTATAAAAAAAAAAAAAAAAAGAGGCAGGGCCTGGTAGGCCCCTGGCTCCTTGGCCAGGAGGTGAGCTGTTTTGTTCCACCACATGTTCCCTGCCTTGCCATAGGCCTAAAGCAACAAGCCAACCCAGCAATAAATTGGAACCTTCCAACTCTGAGCCAAAGTAAACTTTTTTCTTTAAAAAGTTGGCTCCCTTGGGAACGTTATAGAGAAAGAAAGCTGATTAACACTGACCATTGCTCTCAGAGGAAACATGCTGTGGGTAGGTACCTGCTGGCCTTTCGTCAGTTGATCAACACATGATGTTGTTCTGTATGTTTGTTAAAGACGACTCTGATTCATTCATGCTGACCCCACAGTCAACAGTAAATCCTAGTGCTCATACCTGGGGCTTTTCTAACATTAGTGCTTCCTCTTTGAGGCTCATCACAGTCCCTAGCCCTCAGGGATCACATTAAACACCAGCCAAAGTCCCCAGAATGTGAAAAACACGGCACTAAGCAGACCTCGAGAGAATCCTGGTTTGCAGCATGACAGCTGGGACAGCACAACAGCGCTGCAGCCTGTGGCCCTAGCTGGGAGATATAGGGAAGATAAATTTTTCACTACTCTGTGCACATCCATGAATGACTGTGAAAGAACTTGAGTGTTGATTTGGGGGCTAGGATACATTTCAGCAAGAAAGTATGTTTGAAAATTCTGAAAGAATAACAACTAGGATGGACACCTATATGATCCTGCCAAGGCCCTAGCGATGGAGGGGGAGGGGCCTGGGAGGGTACAGGTGCACATTCTTCTGCAAGCTCAGTTTCCCTGTGCAAAGCAAAAGTGGACATATGGGTTCTGGCACCTGCACTAATGGAGGTCTCAGCTGAAAGCAGCGTGGGCACCTTTGGTGTACCCCAGGTCCATCTCTCTCTGGACCAGAGAGCTGATCCTGTGCCTGGAGAGCAACCCCCAGCTGGCTACACCCCTCAGGGACACACAGCACAATGGGATGGCTGAAATATCACACTTCACAACTGCCTGAACATGTGACACCCACCAATTCTGGGTCCAAACTGAAGGCCACCTACCTACCTTCCTGCCACAGTCAGCTCATGGCAGGGTTGAGGAGGGACTCTTGGGAGCCCATGTATTATAATTCCCATGATGGGGGAGGAAAAGGGACGAGAGGGCTGGGGTTGTGGCTCAGTGGCAGAGCGCTTGCCTAGCACGTGTAAAGCACTGGGCTGTATCCTAAGCACCACATACAAAAATAAATAAACGAACAAACAAACAAACAGAGGTTAGCCTCAAACTAGTTAGGTTTAGCCTAGGTTAGCCTAAACTAGTGAGGCCCTAAGTAAGTTTGCAAGACCCTGTCTCAAAATAAAAAATAAAAAGGGTTGGAGATGTGGCTTAAGAGCTTAAAGCACCCATAAGCGGTCACTGAACTGTACCCAGGCTCAATCCCAGGTATCAAAAAAAGAAAACAGGCCTCGGTGTGGAATCTGGGAGGTGAGTGTCAGGCACAGTGAGGTTTAGAGAGTTAAGTCTAAGAAAGGGCCTGGACCTGGGGAGCAGGTTTTTGGAGGCTAGGGCATGATTTATCTTAGGGAAAATCAGAAGTGAGGAAAATACCCTCTCCAAGGAGGCCTCGAGGCTGGGCAGTCCTAGGAACTCTAGGCCTGGCTCCTTCAAGGAGGAAAGTGGACATCCTATCTCTGCTCCACAGGGCCTGCTTGGTGGGATCCATGTTACCAGATTACTTAAGACACCAGCCAGGCCCTTCTGGCCTCAGCTGAGTGCAGGTCATTCTTGGTCACTGTGCCTGGAGTACAACCTAAGCCAAAGAGAACAATCTCTGAGCTTCCTAATTTTTTTTAGACTAGTTGGACTTGTTCCTGACCAAGTTCTCAAAGGTCTTCTCAACTACCCAAGTCCTTGGAACTCTGCCAGGACTGAGCAGAAACCAGGTCAAGAGAGTAGAACTGGTGTTGGGATGCCATTAGGGACGCTGTGGGAGGCCCCACTCCTGCCTGAGAAGGAGCACACTAACTTGACCTGGTTATGTGTAATTCTGATGAGCCTGTGGGCAAGACATTACCCAGTAGGCCCCAGGCCTGGCACAAGGTGTCCAGCTTGGCCTGGCCCTCAGGAGCTGCTGTCTGATGGGAGAAGAGCACAGCTGGTGCAGGACAGGACTGTGATGTGGGTGGGAAGCCAAGAGGCCAGCTGCTCACAGGGGAAGACGCCCCTCCAGCAGGCAGTCCCACAAGATGTGAGGGTGAAGGAGAGGCACAGGGCGTTACAGGCAGGCAAGAAGAGGACAGACAGTGCCACCAGACAGGAGGCAGAGAACATGGGCATATAGGGCTCAGAGTACAGCAGAGCAGACCAGTTTGACTGTGTCACCCAGAGAGGAAGAGGGTGGGATTGAAAACTGGGACCCAGGTAAGGGCTTTAGAAGGTCCAAAATGCCAGAAAACAGCTAGCTTGACTGTACCCCAGGCCCCCTGGGGACATTCTTCTCTTCTTTAGGGGCTGCTTTGCAAGGCCATTTACCCTTTTAACCAATATTCACCGAGTTCCTGGGACATGCCAGGGACTAAGCTCAATAAGGCTATAATGGTGAGCAGAAATACTTAGTTCTGTCTGCAAAGAGCTTATAAGCCAGTGACAAGGACACTGGAATACTCAATCCCCAAATCTATCTGCAATTTTGAGCCAGGATCTCATTACTCCTGAGACCAGAAGGATGCCTGGGCAAGGGCAGAGACGGATGGGGAAGGACAGCCTCCCGCCCTGGAGGCTTCACTGGGTATCTAGTACTCCCAGAAATCATGGTATCTACCAGGACTGTGAGGTCCTGCAGATATCCACGTAGGGTGCTGGGGTTTGTAGCCAGGTGGGGAAACTAACCAGCCACAGTCCTGTCCAAAGCGGTCAGTGGGCCAGTGCTGAGTCAGGTCCAGGAAGGAAACAGCATCTATTTTCCGGCCCTGGTGGGGAAGTCTCCACATGACCCCATGCTCAGGGCCCAGTCAGCAAGTTTTTCTAGGAGCCAAGTGGAAAAGGAAGACGCAGTCATCCTCTAGGAACATGCGTGTGGGGCCCTATGACTGCCTAATGGGAAATGAGCAGAAACGAACCCCAGATGAGTGCTCAGGAAAAGTGCCTGCCAGGCCTGGCTGCACGGAGGGGGTGGGGAGAGGGGGTAGAGGCAGGCACCAGCTGCTAAGCAGCCTACACACTCTCCCCCAGCTTTCTAAGGACAGCTCTGAAAAGGGACCAGAAGAGCCCACCAGGACACTTCCCAGGTTTGTTAAAAAAGCCATGAGGGGTTGATAAGAGAGGGTGTAAGACCCTCAGTGGGTCTGCTGAGCTCCTGACCCCCACACTCCTGGGGCTAAAAAGTCTCAAGAAGCCTGAAGCCCTACTGAAGGAACCCTCCTAGGCCTTAGAGACCTCCAGCCTGCAGCAAACAGAAGGGTAGGAGGCAATTTTCCGTTCCTCCTTCCACCCACCTGCTACAGTGCCAAAATGTGCCTTGCCTCTGAAAGCCTATCAGGGAAGCTGGCTGCACTTTCCAAATTAAAAACTAACTTTCCTCAGATCAGATCAGTTTCAGAACATTGGAGACAAGGGAAAAGGAGGACAAGGACTTAAGTAGGAGCCAGGACACAACTGCAACCTAGGTCCCTGGGCCAAAGGTCACTGGACGCAGACACAGAGGTCAACAGCAGGTCTGAGCTGGATGGGCCCACATGAAAGATTTTTTGAGGAACAGGAGGAATCAGTGTGCACGATGAGCATATGGCCAACTGAAAGAGAAACTGGGGAGCTCATCCCCAAGTGCACTAGTACTCCCATGGTGGCTACCCCAACAAGAGGCTGATGGATAGGTGAGCGTGGGCAAACGTTTTTGAGGACCTTTCTGAGTCTTTGGTAAGTCTAGGGTCTGAAAGATGTGATACACCCAATTTCAACAAGGGAAGAGGGAGATACTGTGAACCCCTCACCTAGCAGGCTGTGATTAAGTGGCACAAGGACTACAATTAAGCATGGTGGGGCTTGGTGTTAACACACCCAGATAAGCAGGGCGATTAGCTCTTGCAGAGCTCCAACCAGCCTTTAGAGAACACAGGATTCTGAGTCAGAAGTGAACTTTTGGCTCTCAGCTAATATGTGGCCTAATGTACAGCAGTTACACGTGGCAGAAATCAGAACAGGGGCTGCGGGTGTGACTCAGTAGAAGAGTGCATGCTTAGCAAGCTTGAGGTCCTGGATTCTATCCCCAGCACCCCAAAGTAAAAAAAAAAAAAAAGTCAGAACAGGGTGACCATTCAGTTTGGGCTTAAGAATGGGAGTGGACAGGAAGCATGCTGGGTCACAGAGCCTCCTGGCTGAATCACAGTGGGCCTGGGAGACAAGCGGGAGGAGCTGCTTTTACAGACAGGGCCAGGAAGTGGGAGTTTAAGGAGCCCCAGGTTTTCTTCAGGGAAAAATGGTCTCAAACGTCTTCCCTTTCTCCACAGTCTAGCAGCTCAGGCCTCAAACAGTGACTGTTTATATCATTGTGCAAGCAAGAAACAGAAAGCTACATAGGGAAAGCGGGACCTACCATCCATGTATTCCCCTGGGGACCTCATACCACAGCAAATGCCAGGTCATTGTGGCTTCTTGCCAGAGTGGACTTAACTAGTTCCCATCAGGTATGGACACCATAAAAGCAAAACCCACTCCCTCATCTGCTGCTTGTGCCTTCCGTGGGACAGGGTGCTCCAGAGGATGGGGTGCTCAGCACAGCCTTGGGTGCCTGGCCCTGACCCTCTTTCCAGATGATACACAGAGAACTCTGAATTGCCTCTCTCCCGGGGCACGGGCTGCACACTTTGATTCACATAGAAGCAAAGGGATACGAGCTTCACATTCCATGTTTCTTACTAATAAGTCAAGCACTTTGCTAGGAAAGCCACAGCTCACATCCACAAAGTGAGGTCTGAAAAACTGGTCTATGCTGGGGGTGGGGCTCAGTATAAGAGCACGTGTGCCCCGCATGCACAAGGCCCTGGTTCGACTACCAGTACCAAAAACAAAAATAAGTCAGAGCAAGCAGAATTTTGGGACATTCTAAGACACCAAATTCTCCTTACCCTGCCTACTGCCTTTCTCATAGATTAAGGTCCAGGGCCCCCAGCCTCTAGGGCACCCTTTAACCCTCAAGTCTCTCAAAGGAAATATGAGCTTTCCCCCCAAGCATGGACCCTGGGTCTAGGAAGCGTCCAACATACCTCAAAACCATGGAAGACAGACTGGGGTAAACTCAGTATGGTAGAGCACTGCCTAGCATGGGTGAGGCCCTGAGATTTGATGTCCAGCAACACACACACACACACACACACACACACAGACACACACACACACAGACACACACACACACAGACTTTTAGCTCAGACAGATCAATCTTTCCTTTCAAACTGTCTACCTCCTTTCAGGCAAAAAGGGGGCAGGGGACAACAGGCCAGCATTCCAGGCAGCTGCCAGGGCCATCCCTAGTTGCACTCACAAATCTCCATACAGCCTGGCCACAAAAAACGATCAGGAAACCAGCAAGCAGTTTAGGTCTGAAAGTAACCTCACCCAAACACATACTGCTCGAAGAAGTGAGTTTCTGAGTTTTCATCTTGCTAGTAGGGTTTTAAATATGTACATAAACTTCCTGACTTCCCTGGAAATACTAGAGACCCCAATTCTAGATGTGCTGAGGAAGTGTGTTTCCTGGGCACTAGGGAGGTGACTTTGTACTGCTTGCTCTTCTATTGATCCTGACTTCCCCTGCCTTGTAAATAAAACCTCATTACAAAATTCCCCCGCTTGAGACAAAACTGCTTCTGAACCTGACTCTGCTGGGTGACGACTGGAACAAGATCTGCTACGGTGGTTACCACACCACCAAGGAGAAGTCACAGACTTCAGTAGCATCACAGCCTCACAGCAGGAAATCCAGTTTCTCTTTCTGGGCTCAGGTTCCCCCTCCTCCTAGCTTCTGTTTCTCAAGTTAGACACTGTTACAAGTCTCTGAGATCCAGAATGTTTCCACTCAGGAGTTCTCAAGCTCAGCACCGCTGACCTTTTGGGGCTGGATGATTCTTGGAAGGGGAAAAGGGCTGTCAAACATCCCATGTTGTTTGGCAACATCCCTGGCCTCTACCCACTTGATGTCTTTGGTACCTTCTCCCCAGATTATGACAATTCAAAATAATCTCAAACGTTTCCAAATTGAGGAGAGGAAAAGAGTGAGAGTCATTCCAGCATAAGAAGCCATGATACTTATACTATCTGAAAAATACCAGATACCAAAAGACATTTAGAGTGTTCCTAAAGACCTGGGGTGGGGGTCTTAGGGGGTCTAAACACAAGCTTTAATATCTGTAAATTACCTAATTCTTAGGGAACAAGGATCTGCCATATGGAAGATACTCAGAAGCATCCCTGTAGCACTCCATCAAGTGTGATGGCCAAACATGCTCCCAGACACTGCTGATTTGGAGTT
The DNA here is from genome assembly GCF_048772815.1 of Callospermophilus lateralis. Taxonomy (NCBI): domain Eukaryota; kingdom Metazoa; phylum Chordata; class Mammalia; order Rodentia; family Sciuridae; genus Callospermophilus; species Callospermophilus lateralis. The sequence goes on along the minus strand of NC_135305.1, from coordinate 222,345,978 downwards.
ATAAAAGAGGAATACATTCATCTTAGGCCAGAAGAGTGACACCAGTCAAGACTCCTGGTTAAGAGCATGCAGCCTGGTGACACAGTGAGAACTCCATTATGTCAGCTATCACTACCGAAGGGAAGGAATCTCTTCTTGACAGGTGACTGGATTCTGAAGGCACAGGGTGGGGTCAAAGAGATTTACTGAGAAGAAAAGAAGCAGATAGATGTGTACAGCCAGATAAACAAGTGAGATGCCAGAGACTGTGGAAAATATTGCAGAAGATGGAACACAGCCAGGGTGATTCCTGAGAACACAACCTGATAATTGATTGGGAGGCTAAGACAGCTCTGTGAGGAGGCTGGGTCACAATAGTCTTTTGGGACAGAGCTCTGGAATGTTGAAACAGTAAACTGATCCTAAACACCAGCTCACACTGAACTGTGATTTCCAGGTTTAAAGGCACTGTCACAGATCTGAATGCAGGCCCCAGGAAAGAAAAGGTTCTAGTGGTTGGCCTGAGTGGCCAGGCAGGTTCCTCTGGCAATGTCTGTGTGGAACTGCATGGGCCACCAGTAGGGCCTGATAGCTGGAGGAGGGCAGGGCCTTCAAAACTTCCCTACATGAGGGAACAAAGGAATTCTTCCAAGATCTCTGGAGACATTGTCCCCACAGGAGGATCCAGGCCAGTGAGCCACATTCTAAGGTGCTTCCATTGGGCATGTGGGGGCTAAACGCCTGCCAGATAAGGCCCAACCCACTTAATTCCACCCTGCTAGGTAAAAAAAGGGGCAGTACTCTCTGCAACAATCTTAAAACTCCTCTGGAATAAATCTCGCTTCCTCTAGGGTTTGGCTATCATCTGCTGTCTATAGAGACAGACCCCAAATATCTTCATCCTTAGACAACCATTGGGGTCCTTATATTTTCCTTCCAAAGGCAAAAGATACCAGCCACACGTTACTGGGAACTCATGTCTCTTCCCTTTCATTGGGTCTTTCCAAATTACAGGTAGAGCTCTGTTTGCCTAAGGTCATTGTTGGTTCTTCTGTGGAACCTGTACACATGAACTCCACACCCAAGATCTTTAACCTACAATGCATGGATCAATAGGAATCAAGGCATCTAGGGTTTCTTAGATCTGAAACTGTACACTGACTTTTACACTTGCCTAGTTTTCTTGGATCCATAGCTTTCCCCAGATTTACAGGCAGCAGGTCTTAAACTTTTCAAAAAATCTGTTTCTATCACATGTAAAATACGTTTGGTGTTTGATTGAGCATTCTGTTTCTGGGAATTTATCCTGTAAAACCAAACCCATCCGTGAGTAGAGGTATTCACAGGTTACTCACTGTGGTACTTTTTGTAGTAGTAAGTTACTGGAAATAATATAGACACCTATTAATAGACACTTAATTAAAGAAACTGTGGTCAACTTAATGCAATGGAATACCATGTGCCCACGAGAAAGATCCAAACTGGGTGCTGTGGCTCCTGAGTTGTTCCAGTTACTTGGGAGTCTAATATAGGAGGATCACTTGAGCCCAAGAATTTGAGGCCAGACTGGGCACCATAGAGAGATCTCCCTCTGGGGGCAGGAGGAATTCCAAGAAACTCTAGGAATATGTTTTAATACAGAAGTTGTGGGGAGGGCTTCTGCTCCTTGAAGACACCGGGTAAGGTCTGAAGACATTTTTGGTTGTCAAGACTGAGGGTGCTCCTGGCACGGGACTGGTGGAGGCCAGGGATGCTCCACCACACCCTGCAGTACCCAGGACAGCCCCACCCCGGAAAACAATCTGTCCCCAAAATGTCAACAACGCCGGGGTAGAGAAATTTTCTCTCCAAGACACATTTAACAAAACACAGGGTCGGGCAGAGTATAGGCTATCTATCACTCTGTGTGCTTTGCTTTTACAGGGAAGGTGGACACGTATTTTGGGGAAGAAACATGAGAATTTCCCCGTTTCTGGGGAGAGGGGTTGGCTGCCTGAAGGACGGGGTCGCCTTTCATTCTACCCTTTCAACTTGGACCGTGTCCATCAAGAGGACTTTGGAAGCAACTCTCTAGATGCAAATTCCCCCTGCCCCTGGGCTCTCCGGCAGGAGTCTGGGGTCCACAGCCTCGCGACTTTGTTTCTTCGCCTTCTCTGCCCGCGTCGCGCCTTAGAGGGGGGCAGGAGGGCGCGGGGTCCACGTCCCGGCCAGCCTCTGGGAGCATCTCGCCCCGGCGGGGCTCTGCCGGCCCTTCCCAGAGATGGACCTCCAGGGTGGCCCCGTCGGTCCCCGGCGCTGCCCTCCCAGCGCGAAACACGTGCCAACGCCGCCCCGCAGTCGCCGGCGACCCCGCCCGAGCCGAAGCCGGGCCTGGCCCGCCGCTCGGCCGCCCAAGCCCCCGCCTCGGGCCGGGCCCCGCTCACCTGGCTCGCCTTGTAGAACTGTTTCTTCAGCCCCGCCACCGACATGCTGCCTCCCGCCGTCGGGCCTCCCGCCCGGACCGAGCGAACCGCAGGCCCCGCACAGATCACAGGATCCCGGGCGCCGCCGACCCCTCGCGTGCCTCCGCGGGCCCCGTCGGCGCCGCCCCCGCCGCCCGCTGGCCAGCTCCGCGCCCGCTCCGACGCCGCCTCAGCCGCTTGCGCGCCCGCGCGGCCAGGATATTACATGGCAACCGCACACTTCCGGTGCCGGCCCCCCGCGCGCCCGGCCCCGTCTGCGCACGCGCGCCCCCTGCCGGCCCGATAGCGCACGCGCACTTCTCCTGGGCGAGTGAAGCGAGCGGGAGAGCCTCCTCAGCCAACGAGTAACGCCGGCCGAGCCTAGAGAGGCGATGGAGGCCGCAGCGCCCCCGGAGTCCCGACGGCGGAACCAGAGTCCTGAAGATCTCGGCTTGGGAAAGGCGCACAGTCCTGAAGATCTGCGCTTGGGAATGCCAACGGGCTTCTCCAGATGCCTGTCTGCTCATCTCAAGGAGACCCAGTTCTCTGTGTATTCAGGCCCCATCCCCGCCCTGTCGCGTGTCCGTCTGTTCAAATTCCACGCCATTTGGTATTATTGCCCTGATCGTAGCTGTCCACTAACCTGCTCGCTGGCCGTCCACTTCCAGGTTCTCTCCTGAAGTGCATTCCACACCAGGCAAGCAGAAGGATACGTTCAGAATTCAATTCAGACCATCCGTCTTCTGCTTAAAGTCCACGCACTAGCCATGGGATACACTCCAGCTTCCTACAAACCCTGTAGAGTTTGGACCGGTCCATTCTTCCGCTCTCTGCTCTCTTCTTTAATTAATGATCACTGTCGCCCACTCGGCCCTGTCACCCCTCTTCGGCGCTGGGGACGGAGACCAGGGCCTGGCATAGGTTAGGCAAGTGCTGTACCACTGAGCCACATCCCCAGATCGCCTATGGGTTGGTGCTCCCAGTTTTAGAGGTCTCAATCCATAGACTGTCAGCTCCATTGCTCTGGACCCAAGAGGAGGCAGAACATCATCACATCTTGGAGGAAAAGTGTGATGGCCAAAAGAACATGGCCAAAAGAAACGGAGAAACCCCAATGTCACACCCACAGTGACCCACTTGTCAGCAGGTAGGGTTAAGCAATTCAGTTAATCCATTCAAGTGGATTCACGCACCTGTTAGTTTAAGGCTCTCATAACCCATTCATTTCACCTCTGAATGCTTTTGTATTCTCACACATAAGCTTTTGGAGGACAGCTCAAGTCTGAACCATAACAAGGACTCTACTCGGAATGTCACCTCCTCCAGGAAGCCTCCCCAGATAGGTGATCTTTTTTTAAAAAAATTTAGTTGTATATGGACAAATAAACAGATATTTATTTATTTATTTATTTAATGTGGTGCTGAGAATAGAGCCCAGTGTCTCAATCGTGTGAGGCAAATGCTCTACCACTGAGCCACAACCCCAGGCCCAGATAGATGATCTTCATTGATATTGATTCTCACGTCAACTGTTATTGATAACAATGTATTGAATGAATTGGAAATTAATAATGAATTGGAGTGAATAAATGATTCTAAAAAGAAGAACAAGAAAATGACACAACCAAGGTGCTTGGAACTTCAGTGTTGAAGTTTTTGACAGGTTTGAGTGATTTTTTTGTACCAGAAAATTGCTGAAAGTTTTCACATGCTCAAGAGAAGATACTGGATTAGATCAGATGGTTGCTTCAGAATACATGTGCCCCAACTTCACTCCCAAAGATAATGATGAGGCTACTATGAACACTTTTTTACTTATGAAGAGTTTGGAAAAGCTCCCCATCTGATTCTGATACACACTTTGAATTGTGATTATTACAGAATGTCAGATAAGGGGGAGAACACATTCTATGGCTAAGACAGGGAGACTGAAGCTTTGAGTAATGAAACGGCTTGCCCCAAATGATGTCTTTTAGTTTCCTATTTCTCCATATTTTCCAATTCTATGAATTTAATTAGTTAATCTAATCCTCAACAGAACTCCAAACTTGGACTACTTTCCAATCTTTTCACATCATATCCATTTCTGTGATATTAAATTGCTGCTGAAGAAAACCTGTTTCTAGACTCACACTCTGATACTGAAACTTTTTATTTTTTATTTTTTATTTTTTGTATCAGGGATTGAACTCAGGGGCACTCAACCATGGAGCCACATCCCCAGTACTATTTTGTATTTTATTTATAGACAGGGTCTCATTGAGTTGCTTGGCACCTGGCTTTTACTGAGACTTGCTTTGAACTCAAGATCCTCCTGTCTCAGCCTCCTGGGCTGCTGGGATTACAGGCTTGCACAACCCCACGGGGCTTGAAGCTGTTTTCTGTATGATACTTTGTGTGTGCGTGTGTGTGTGCATTTGGAATGGAATTAGGGGCCCCTGCATCCTTGGCGATCACTCTGTCACCGAGCTACACGTCCCTGCCCTATGTGAGGTTTTTAACCTGCATGATGTAAACAATTCCATAAAAATGGTATTTATGCATTCACTCAAATATTAGTTGAGCGCCTACGATCACTGCCAGGTTCTGGTGATGGATGAATGATACTTGCCTTCATTGAGCTAATGACAAAAACAAAAATTAGTTATTAAAATTGATTTATTAGTCAAATGATACCTTAATATATAGCCATAGATATCGTCAAGAAAAGGAAGTGTTGCAAGCACTCGATTTTGTTACAGATGGAGGAGGTAAAGGTTTCTTGACGAGTCGATCTAAGATCTGAAATATGATAGAAATCTGCCAGGAAAAGAGCTGCCTGTGGAGGAAACAGGCTTGTGCAACAATCCTGAGCATTAAAACAGAAACATCCGTTTTATTCATTCTCTCCGAATATATCTGCTGCATACCAAATGCTGCTGATGGCTGCCCAGACTCTATTTTATTACTCATATAGAAAATTTCATTTTAATTGTAGTTGCTATATTCAGCAAAAGTCTAATAAGGATAAACTCAAATCCTCAGAGGCCTCATCTAAACCGTAGTTTCCAGTTGTCTCCGGCCCCCCTTAACCCTATCCCACACGCTCAGCCAATCGCAGTGCGTAGCTTTCAGTTAGACATCTCCCATGCCCAATCACAGGGCTTCTTATTCCAGCCAATGAGCGGCGACCGGAAAGGAGCCCTACCTCGGCTCGCAGGAGCATCAATAGAAGAGCCACAGGGGGAACGGAAGCCACGACTCTCGCGAGGATGTTCCCGGCGCACCTCTTTCCCGAGGCGGGATGTCACGTGGTGCGGCCTCGCCCAATGGGCTCACAGACTGCAGGGGTCGCCGCGGTTCCCGCCAAATACGAGCGCGGCGGCCGTGGCAGCAGTGGCGCGGGAGGGAGGGCGAGCAGCAGCGGCCGCTGGAGCGGAGCCCGCGCCCCCGACGCCCGAGAAGAGCTTGAGCTGCCGCCGGAGCGATGCTGGAGGAACCGGAGTGCGGGGTGTCGGGTGCCAGGGGAGCGGCCGCAGGTCGGTTCGGGCCTGCGTGAGGGAAAGGGGCGGCGCGGCCTGTGCGAGCAGAGAGGCCGGTTGGGGGTGGGCTGGCCTCTGGGCGCGAGCCTGCTGCTCCGGGCCAAGCGTGCCGTCCTCGGAGCCCTCGGATACCGGACAGGCGCCCAGTGACCCGGAGGACGCCCTTCTTGACGTTATTGTTGCAGTCGCGGTCATATATACAAATTCCTTCTTCCTGGCGCCTTTGCATCACTTAGCCCTTCTAGGGCCTCCTGTGGATGACGGGCCGGTGGTGCCTGGAGGGGAAACAGGCCCCAGAGGTGGAGGGCCAGCTTTGCTTCTTACCGAGTGCACTGTGTCCTAAGAGAGCTGGACCTTGCAGCAGGTGGGGAAACCGAGGCTTGAGGTCACATCGGCTTGGGGGGGGGGGGACTGAAATCAGAGCAGCTGCCTCTGGGGATCTGGGCAAGCCCAGCCAGGTAAGAGGGCTGGGTGCTGCGGATTGCCAGGGAGCTGGGCTCCTGCCTGCTGTGCGAAGTTGCTTTCTCCTCCCTGTTTATTGGAAGGGGTCTTTCTAGCCTACAGAGGCTTCCCAGAACTGGGGGTGGTCAGCCAAATAAATCCAGACTGCCCTTCTTTCCTGCTTGACTCCACATGGTAACTCCAGCATTTGGCACAGTTCTTGGCACGCAGTAGTTGCCCAATAAATGTGTGCTGGTTGAATGAGTTAAGGGCCAGAAGGGATATCTATTAGTCTAGTCCAGGGTTTCTCAGTCTCAACACTATTGACATTTGGGTCTGTCCTTGGCACTGTAGCATGCTGACCCACACCCACCCCATGCCAGCAGCAACCCTTCCTCAACCAAAAATGTCTCCCAGAGGCGCTGGGTTTGGATCCCTGCACCCTCCTTTCAGAACCATTGCTCTGACTGGGATTTCACAGACGCCTGCATATGACTAATAAAGTCTGGGAGGACTCACTATCGTGGAGCGGTGATCTTGGTGATCTTTTTATTTAACCAAGTCAGGATGTCTAGTTAAAAACATAAAACCAAATACCACTTGTTACGACCATATTATAACACGAAGTCCGTTTTAAGACCAAATAAAATTAGGAAGGATGTAATCTCAAAAGAGCAGTTGGGCTGGGGCTCTAGCTTAGTTGTGGAGTGCTTGCCTGGCATTTGTGAGGCACTAGGTTCAATCCTCAGCACCGCATAAAAATAAATAAATAAAGGTATTGTGTCCGTCGACAACTAAAAAAAATCTTTTAAAAATAAAGAGCAGTCTGTAACACTATACACAGGAGTGTTGAATATATATCTTTGAATAGTCTGGTTCCTCGAGAGGGTTTTTTTGTTTAGTTTTTTTGTAGTTGCAGAAGCCCCAGCCCTGGGTGGGTCCTTTTGTTATTGATCTGATGTGGTTTCTGGGCACAGGGCATGTCTGTTTCCCCTTCAATTCATGCAGGTGACTCTCCTGCAAATAAGACCATGAGGTTATCCTGAAAATAATAAGTGGCTGAAGATTATGGCGGGAGGGGATCTATGTTTTTATTAATTCACTTTAAAAGATCAGAAAGAAAACATGGGCACCTTATTCTCCAGGCTTAGGTCAGAGTTGGGTGGTAGGTGGCAATTTCAGCTGTGGACAACTGAGTTTAGAAAAACCCAGTCTGATTTTCACGTAGCTTTTATAAAATATGATTCCCAAAATAAGCTAAAATAGATTTTTCTAAGCCAGATTGCCAAGCAGGTGTGGTCTTGTATGCTTAACATAACTGTTTAAAGATATTTATCCAAAGACTTGGTTCTATTCATGGTTAATTCTGCATCAACTTTGGTATTGTTAGATGCTTTTCTTGAGATTTTTTTGATTTGGAAAACTTTTCTCCTTTAATGGAGCACTTCAGCTCCTGCCTGACAAGTTGAAAGTACTTTCAATTGTGTTTCCTTCCTACGCTCCCTTTAAAATGAAAATGAATTCTTTCCTGATTTACAAAGCTAGTGGTGATGTAGGGGGTGGGTTAGAAAAGGATATTTTGGGGGCGTGGGGAAGTAAATAGGAAAATGTGTTTTTTCTCATATTTACCTTTACTCAGTTCACTCCTCATTGTTCCTGTTACTATCTTGATTGGTTCCCAGTGTGTTCCAGAGCCCACGCTAGGTGTTCTAGGTACCTATGAAACAACTCATTGCTGGCATAGAGCTGCCTTTTTTTTTTTTTGGCAGGAGGCATAATCACAAATATTTCATTGTGAGTGCCAAAAAGAAAACAAAACAAGATATGGAGGTAATCTAAGGCAGAATGACTCAACTTATTAACATTTTGAGCCAAATGACTCTTTGGCCTGGAGGGCTGACCTGTTCATTGCAGGGTATTCAGGAGTATCTCTGGCCTCTACCAACTAGACTTTATTGTATTTTTTTGGCAATTCTGTGGATTGAACCCAGGACCTCATACATGCTAGGCAAGTGCTTTACTAATGAATGAACTACCTCAGCCCCCTAACTATGCCCTAGAGCACACCTAAGATTTCCCCCTAAATAACAAATGAAAATGTGTCTAGGCGGTGCCCAGCATCCCTAAGGGGCAGTGGGCAGCATCATACCCACTTGAAAATCCCCTTGGCTCCGTGTGTATATTTGCTAGCTTAATGTTTCTAACACTTATTAATTTATCCTTTGCCATTTTTTATTCACAGCCATGGATTGCAAAGACAGACCAGCTTTTCCAGTTAAGAAGTTGATACAAGGTAACACTCTGGACACAGTTAAACTTTTATTCTGAATTTATCTCTTTCATTGTCTCCTGGTGGGGTCCACAGTGAAAGCCTTCATGGGCTGGAGGGAGGACAGTTACTCCCTCTACAGGTTGATTGTCCCTTATCTAGAACGTGTGGAACCAGCAGTATGTCAAATTTCAGATTCTGTTCTTATTTCGGAATACTTATATGTACATAATGAGCTCCCTGGGAATGGGATCCAGCTGTTCACTGTTTCATATATGCCTTATACACATAGCCTGAAGGTAATCCTACAGTATTTATAATGTGCCTGGGTTTTGATTGTGTCCTGTCACCTGAAGGTGGGAGTGGATTTTTCTTCTTACATGTACTGTTGGTGCTCAGAAAACTTTAGATTTTGGAGCTTTTCCAATCAGGGATGCATAACCTGTACCAGGAAGCTGGGAAACCCATTTTGGGTACTGAAGATTGAACCCAGGTGCCCTTTATCACTGAACCACATGCCTAGCAGTGTGTGTGTGGGGGGGGTGCTGGAGATCGAACCCAGGACCTTGTGCATGCTAGGCAGGCGCTATATCAACTGAGCTATATCCCCAGCCCCAGAAACCCGTTTTTGTACCTTAGCTTCCCTTGGGAACAATAGTGATCCAAACCCACCTCTGTAGGGTTTCTGTACCTCAGCACTTATGAGGTTTTGTAATTTTTCCCCCCTCCCTGGGGTGCTGTTCTGTAGACTGCAGGGGGTTCAGCAGCATCCTTGGCCTCCCAGTAGATAACAGTGGCCTCTAAGTTGTGATAACCAGAGGCATCTCCAGGCATTGCCAGATGCCCTGGGAGACAAACTGCCCCTATTGAGAACCACTGTTGTACAGGAAGGTTAATGTCCCCAAATCCTTTTGTGTGAAATAGGGAGTGTATTTATCCTTAATCCAGAAGCAGCTGGATTGTATAAACTGGGTTGTTTGTCTAGTTTTCCTGCAGCAGTTTATGTCCTGTGGAAATTGACAGCAGGATTGGTGTTGGTGGAATTTTGCTGAGGGCATGTGTCCAGAGGGTGAAGACCTAAGGCAAAGCTGTAGAACTGGACAGAATCCTTGTTTTTAAAACTGAGAAAGTATACATGATCCTGAATAGGTTGATTTTATTTGCTCTATTACATTACAAAATAGTGTTTTTGAAATGCTGGTTTGGCATTTAGGTGGGTGTAGGCTTGATGTAAAGTCCATTTGATTGAATTTCCTCGCACTCCTCAGGTGTTGGCTACACATCTCTTACAGCCAGCCTGAGCCAGCCAGGTGCTGGGAAGACAGTTGACTGATGAGGAAATCTGGCAGCCTGGAGTGCTGGTACTACAAAGAGAAATCTTTTCATGAGGATCTGTTTCTGCAAAACCAGAAACAGTTATCTTAATGGGTTTTTTTTACCCACTATAAATACATTTGGGTTTTGAACTGGATCTTGATCAGAAAATCTTAAAATTTTGGCAATATCCCTGTTAAAAGATTGTCGTCCCTCGCCCCCGCTTTTTTTTTTTTTTTTAATGAAGACTTTGTACAGCGTGAAGCAATAGTCTCATCCTGTCCCTTCCCCACTTCTTTGTTGTGCTAGGGATGGAGCCCAGTGCCTAGTGCATGCTCCGAACACACTCTGTCACTCAGCCACACCCCAGCCCTGAGAGCACCATTTTGCTTATTTTTCTTTTTGCGGCACTGGGGATACAACCAGGGCCTTACACATGTTAGGCAAATGATCTACCACAGAGCTACACCCTTAACCCCCAAAATTCCCTTCTTAAACTTGAAAGTTTCCGCCCAGAGTGCAGCAAGTTTTATTTTCTTTTTCCAATTTTTTAATTGATAAGGTGAATAATTTTCAAGCATACAGAATATTAAAGTATTTATTGTCACTGTACACTTTCACTGAAAGGGCAACCTCCTTCTCTCTTCATTCCAGCCCGTTTGCCGTTCAAGCGCCTAAATCTTGTCCCCAAGGAGAAATGCGAGGATGTATCAGAAGACATTGGAAGTTCCCAGAGTGTTTCTGTGGAAGGGAAAGTCCCCGATTTAGAAACATCTTTGGACAACTTGGAGAACAACTGTCATATGGGTTCTGACCTAGACTTCAGACCAAAACTTGTCAATGGGAAGGGTCCCTTAGATAACCTCATAAGAAATAGAATCCAAACCAGCATTGGCCAGAACATGGTCATTGTTGATTTGACGGAAGACTCCAGCGACCAGCCAGACAGTACTGTGGACCATGATGAATTTAATCCCGAAGCCTCCCTCTTAAGGGAACCTGCCAGTGGGATCGGAGAAGACCCAGGTCAGGGGCTATCAAGGATCATTCACAGCCATGGTCTGGCAACCTTTCCTGCAGAAACCCTTTCAGACATTCCTTGTAAATCAGAAGAGGAGCCTGTTGGCTCTGAAGCCCTGAAGAGGAATGGCAGCTCTCAGGAAGGTGCCCCTCAAAGCTGCTCAGAGCCAACAGGGGGCCCAAGAATGTGCCCCCAGAAGGAGCAGGACAGTTGGAGTGAAGCCGGAGGCATCCTGTTCAGAGGGAAAGTTCCTGTGGTGGTCTTGCAGGATATCTTGGCAGTGGAGCCTCCTCAAGCCAAGCCTCTCAGGACACCCCTGGACAAGAGCATGGCCTCAGAGAATGAGGCTCTAGAATCCTGCCCTGAGGAAGACTCTGCCCTTAGCCACTCACCCCTGAGCTCCTCGTCCACCAGCTCACCTGAGGGGCAGTTGGCTCCTGGAAGACAGCATCGTGGTCCCAGCCCTTCTTCTACCTCCACGCCTGTCCACAGAGTGAGTATCTCCACAGAACCCCAGGTCCTGGTGCTGCCTGGGCCCTACACTGGGTCTTGGGACTTACTAAATATGCAGAATTCTCTCTGATAGTGAAATCCATGAGTTGTTTGGTTCTGTGTGTGTTGTGGAGGGCTGAGGATGCTATTCAACATGGTGCCCATATCTCGTGGAACAACCGTTTCAGCCTTTGTCACCCATACCTGATTGATAGCTGTGTTGGTGAACAAAGACTGTGGGCAGGTGTGCCCTCACTTCCTACTTGAGCTTTCTTTCCTCCACTCCTTCCTTCTGCCCCAGTGTAGACCTGTTGGATTGTCTTTGAAGTGGCAGCAAGACAATGGGCAGATGAAAGGGAAACTAAAATCCGCTCTTGGCAGCAATGCTACCTTCTTAACCTCGTCTGCAGTGACAGGGATAGGAACATGAGGGACCTGTCACCATAGTAAATGACCCAGAAAGGTGACCTTCAAAGAATGTGCTTCTTGCTGGGCACGGTGGCACACGCCTGTAATCTCAGTAGCTCAGGAGGCTGAGTCAGGAGGATTACGAATTAAAAGCAAGGTGCTAAGCAACTTTGTAAGACCCTGTCTGTAAATAGAATAAAATACAAAATAGAGCTGGGGATGTGTCTCAGTTGTCGAGTGCCCTTAGTTCAATTCCTGGAACCAAAAAAAAAAAAAATGTACTTTTTAAATATTTATCCTAAATTATAGGTGGACCGGCATCTTATTTTACATTTATGTGGTGCCAAGGATCGAACCCAGTGCCTTATCGGCGGACACAACATCTTTGTTTGTATGTGGTGCTGAGGATCGAACCCGGGCCGCACGCATGCCAGGCGAGTGTGCTACCTTGAGCCACATCCCCAGCTCCCCCCCCCTTTTTTTTAATATTTATTATTTAATTGTAGATGGATATAATACCTTTATTTTATTTTTATGTGGTGCTGAGGATCGAACCCAGGGCCTCACACGTGCTAGGCGAGTGCTCTACCGCTGAGCCACAACCCCAGCCCGAGAATATGTGCTTCTTTAATGCTTTAAGCACACCCATGTGGAAAATGCTTGGGAGAAGGAACATTTTGGATCTGGGAATATTTGCACATATATAATGAGATATGTTTGGGATGGCACCCAAGTTTAGGCACAAAATTCATTTATGCTTTGTGTACACCTGTTTTTTTGTTTTGTTTTCTTTGTGGTGTGGTGCTGGGGAGGGAACCCAGGACTTCAGACATCCTGATCACTGAACCTCATCCAGTCCTTTTTCTGTGCCCTGTGCAGTAGCCCAGTCTTTAGTACACAACATTCTGAATAGCATTTGTCCCATAGGGTAGAGTATAGAGTCCTCTGCCTGTGGCGTCATGTTGGTGTTCAGAAAGTTTCAGATTTTGAAGGATTTGTGGTTTCAGATTTTTGGATTACGAATAACCAATCTTTATTATTTCTAATAAAGCACAATGGTGAATTTCTCAATTTTCTCATTTTTAAGGTCTCAAAGGTCCAGGCACACGGTTGGGGATATAGCTCAGTTGGTGTAGAGTGCTTGCCCCGCATGCACAAGGTCCTGGGTTCATTCCTCAGCACCACCAAAAATAAGGAAAAGGGTCCAGGCACAGTTGCATACACCTGTAATCCTAGCATCTTGGGAGTCTAAGGCAGGAGGATTGCAAGTTCAAAGCCAGCCTCAGCAATTTAGTGTGACCTCATCTCAAAATAAATCAAAAAGGGCTGGGGATGTGGCTGAATGGTTAAGTGCCTTTGGGTTAAGTTGGTTAAGTTGCCTTGGTACAAAAATTTAAAAAGGTCTCAAGAATGAAACTCATAAAAATCAGTCCAGAATCCCAAAATGTATTGTTTGATTTGATTGTACTTTTGTATGTTCACTTTAAATCTTTTAAGTTGCAGTTGGACACAATATCTTTACATTGTTTATTTAGTTTTTTATGTGGTGCTGAGGATCAAACCCAGTGCTTCCCATGTGCTAGGCAAGTGCTCTACTCTTGAGCTACAAACCCAGGTCCGCTTTAGATCTTTATGTGATTGGATCTTAATTAGTACCGGAGATTGAACCTAGGGGTGCTTAACCACTGAGCCACATCCCCAGCTCTTTTAAAAAATTTTTTATTTTGAGAGAGGGACTTGGTAAGTTGCTGAGGCTGACTTTGTACTTGAGATCCTCTTGCCTCAGCCTCCTATTACTGGGATTACAGGCGTGCATTACCCAGATGGGGCAGGAGACTTTCACTTTGAAAAACAATGATCTGGCTGGAGATGTGGCTCAAGCGGTAGCGCGCTCGCCTGGCATGCGTGCGGCCCGGGTTCGATCCTCAGCACCACATACAGACAAAGATGTTGTGTCCGCCAAATACTAAAAAATAAATGTTAAAATTCTCTCTCCCTCTCTCTCTATTCTCTCACTCTTTCTTTAAAAGAAAAAGAAAAAAGAAAAACAATGATCTGGGAACTGCCTTTTTTAGAAAATACCAAGCTCTCTGGAAAAGCCAAAGGTTCTTTTTTGCTTTACGACCTTTTACCGTGTAGTTTGTTTGCAATTAGGTGTGAAATTTAGTGTATTTTATTGATGATACAGGATGAATGTTCCATAGACGGCAGTCATGATGCTGGACCCTCTGGCTTGCCTTGATGTCAAATGAGCCCAGGTTTCAGGTCTTTTCCATGCAGATGAATTTACAGCCAGCTGCATGGCTTGCAGCTTCTGCATCTCTGGGTGAAAAGTCATGCATACGTGTACTGAGCAGCGGTGACTGTAGGTCACTGGGAGGGTGTGCACATGATAATGCTATTCTATATAAGGACATGAACACCTGTGGGGGTTCTGGAATCAGTGGACATGGGAAAGGGGGCGTGACCCATGCAAGGGTTACATTTCATCAATACACCTTGACCTCGGGACCTCCTGCTGAATCTGCCCTGGGGTTGCCTCTTGTCCTTTTCTGATCCTCTGCATGGGAGAGATCCCTCAGAAATACACAGTAACCTTTTGTTTCCTCATGAGAGATATGTGTCACTCATCCTTGGAGGGGAAGTCGTCTTTTAACTGCTCTGTTCTTGCTGTGGTGTGGAAGGGTGGTTGCTGCTGCTGCTGCTGCTGCTGCCGTCCTCACTGGCGGGGGGCTTCTGCGGCCTCTGTGCTGTGCCATGACAACATGATAACCCTCTGCACCACCTTGGGCTGCTGAGAGACTGAGCACTTGCCAGCTCATAGGGGCGCGTGCGTTCCTTGTTGCCGTAGGTTGGACTGCTCTGGGGCTGTCACCTTCCTGCCTTGGCTCCCCTGCTGTTGAGTTTCTCTCTCCTGTGCCTAGAAAATCCTCGTCCTTGAGAAAATGTCAGAACCACTGGGTCTGGAGAGGCTTTGCAGGTGCTTTAATACCCAGACTCAGTGGGGTCCATCTTGCAGAGACCATGGTTGGGTTTGTGCTTGAATTTCCTCCTAGGGTCCTGGGTCAGGCCTTGGCTGGAAAGTTGCTGTCTGGCCAAGCTCAGGTGGGCAGCATGTGCCAGAATCGTGTGATTCAGAGTAGCTCTATCAACACCAGACCCTATTTGAGGACGGTTGTATCAGACAAGAAGGGCCATGACATTCAGGGAACCAGTGGCAGTGCTGGTCTGGAACAGGTGGCAATTGCTGGGGCCCTTGGATATTCCAAGCCTGAGCCTGCTGTCACATGAACCTGCTCCTCCTGGGGACCCAGTGCTTGAAGCCTGGTGGCAAAGGGAAACCTCCTGCAAGGCTGTACACACTAGATGAGGCTGAGTAAGTCTGGGCACAGCTCGGTGAGCGTGTGTCCCCTCCAGTCCCCTCATCTAGGAAGCTGGCTCTCATTGTGCACTGGACCGTCCCAACACAGAGGGCAGCAACAGAGATGCCGCCGCTCACACTTTCTGTTAGGCCCTTTAGTGTGGAGGTGAAGCCCACAGACTCGGCAGACCATCAGCGTTTGTTGAGACTCACCCAGCAGAAGCTGAGCACAGCCGTCATGCCATAGCAGGTGCTCACCTCCCATGTTCAGTGGGTCCCAGGAGCTAAGGACGTCTCCTGGGTTGTGTCTGATTCCATGCGTGGTCCTTGGCAGAGGTTCAGATTTTCTAGTTAAAGATGTCACTTCAAGGCACTGGGGATGTGGCTTAAGCGGTAATGCGCTCGCCTGGCATGCGCGGGGCGCTGGGTTCAATCCTCAGCACCACATACAAATTTTAAAAAATAGATGTTGTGTCCACCGAAAACTAAAAAATAAAAAAATAAATAAATAAATAATGTCACTTCAACACAGCCTTGTGCGCCTGTTGGAGCCTCTCCAGGTTTATGGGCCTTTTCTTTTTCAGCCTCCTCTGCGAGTTTGAATGGAACCTGGAGAGTTATTTCTCCCCACTGTGCTTGGTTTTAATCGTCTGTCCGGGATACCTGGTGGAAGGTGCATGGGCCAGTAGTGTGAACTCTTATTCCAGATATGCGAGTGTAGTTCCCTTGTCTTGGCTGTGCATGTAGCCTCCTTTCAAGGTGGTAGAGATTTTTGTGCCTAAGAGTCTAGGGCTGTGGACCAGATCTCCGCCCCTGAAGCTGACTGTTTTCTGAGAAGCAGAGTTGAGTTGTGGCTCCATGGTTAGCACTTGCCTGACAGGTGTGAAGCCCCCAGTTTCATCCCCACCACACACACAAAGGCAGAGTATCCATCAAAGGCCCACACAAGTCCAAGCTGCAAATATGTTTTATTTACTTGAAGTTGTACCAATTTTTAGATATTATGTTAAAAATTTGCTTGTTCCCGGGCTGGGGATGAAGCTCAGTTGGTAGAGTGCTTCTCTCACGTGCACAAGACCCTGGGTTCAATCCCCAGCATGATTCAGGTGTCAGCTCCTCCTGGGAGTCAGTGTCTCTTGGCTCAGGTTCCAATAAGAGCTCCATCCCTTGGGAATGACAGGTCCTATCTCCCTTGCTACAAGTCCCTCTACGCCTTTTTTGCCTGTGGCTTTTATTTTTGAGCTTGCCTCTGGTTTCTCCTGCACTCAGCGCCTTTGGTCCTTCCTTTATCTGCCTCCCCACCCTCCCTCTTATCTAGTCCCAGATACACGCAGGTACATGCACATTTATTGGAATCTGTGACACCGTGTTGACATCTTGGTTCTGTTGGTAGGAACATGGGTGGCTGTGAAAGGATGAAGTGTATCCTGTTTTGCAAAGACATTCTTAATAGTGGTGGCCTCCTAGTTGCCACCACTATTCAGGGAAGGTGTCTATTGGGAAAAGTGATTGAAACAATCCCTGCTTAAAAATAAATCTCCTGGGCTGGGGCATTCCCTTACCTAGCATGGTGAGGCCCTGGGTTTCATCCCCAGTCCTGCAAGAAAGAAAACAAATGTCTTTCTATTTCAGATAACCAAGAAATTCGTCAAAGGGTCCACAGAGAAGAACAGGATGAGACTGCAAAGAGTAAGGCGCTTTCCCTGTAGGAGAGCATAGTCCCACTTGCCTGCTATGCCTGTTGGCCTTGTCACCAGCAGAGCCCTTTGCTCCTCCCTTGTCCCATTTTCACCTTCCCTGACCATCAGGTGACGTTGTGGACATTGTAGCTTGTGGGTTACATCACTTTTTGCTAAATCCTAGGGTTTTGCACACCGCCTCTTCCTAGCCTAGGAGTAGGGGTGGTAGTCCTCTGCCTCAGTAGCTGGCCACTCACAGGCCTGGGCGTGGCTTGGTGGTAGAACCTTGTTCAGCAGGTGTGTGGCCCTGGGCTCCACCCCTAGCACCAGAAGGAACCTGATCCCTGCAGCCCTGTCTCTTCTGAGGAATTTTAGTCCCTACACTAGAAGAGTGAGGGGCTGGGACTATAGCTCAGTTGGTAGAGTGCTTGCCTTGCATTCACAATCCTAGCACCACCAAAAATAATAATAATAGTAATACACTAGAGGAGTGATAATTGTTAGTGGCTCCCTGTCCAGCTTTGCTTCTGTTAATGGGGTTCACCATGTTCGGGTGTGTGCTTATGTGTGTTACTGGGGATTGAACCTAGGTGTACTTTGCTACTAACTTATGCAGCCCTTATTTTATTTTGAGTTGGGGTCTTGCTGATTTGCTGAGGTTGTCCTTGAACCTGCCATCCTCGGGCCTCAACCTCCTGAGTCACTAAGATGATAGGCGGGTGCCACTATACCCAGCTCATTTGGTTCTTATTATGCCAAAGTTCAGAGACAGCCACTGAGGTACCCCATCCCCTGCAGCTTAGGCAAGGGGCCCTTTCAGCAGTTGGCTCTCAGTTCCCCAGGGTTTCCTGGGCCTCATTACAGCTGCACTCAGGTTTTTTGTGCTGGGTATTTAAGCCACATGCTAAGCTCATGCTCTACCTCTTAGCTGCACCCCAGCCCTGTATTCCTGCTGGAATTTCAGAGTCTCCATAAATGTCGAGAAACAGCCTCAGGTATAGCTAAAGACGTGCTTTACCTGGGATTTCAAGCCTTGGCTTCCTTATTTAGCACCTGGGAGCAGTCCTCCCCATCCTGCCATTGTGCCCGTGGTCTCGTCTAGGACAGACTTGTCCCCTTTCTTGGGCATCTTCCATCTCCTGTGGTGTTGCATAGGATTCTTGACAAGTCCCTGGACAAGAAATGGACACTCGGACACTCTGTCAACGTGATTGGAGGTCCATCAAGGCAGGGTCAGCATGTTTCTTCACGTGTGGGGCAGACGAGCTCTTCACAGCTGAAAGCTTGGTCCTGTGGAAATAATCTTGGCTGTCCAGGAAGGACGCGTCCACCCTCGGCCAGTCGGGTGGCTTGTCTGAGGGTAATATGGGGATTGTAGTCAGCCAGTGCCTCGAGCCACAGACCACCTTTGCAGAACAAAGCACCGTGAAGTGAAGCCCACCCTCCGTGGAAAGCCTCAGGGACACTGGTCATTGAAGCCCCCAATACCATTGACATTACCCCAGCCATTGAGGTTACTCTGTCCTTTCTTCACATGAAAGATGGGTTGAAGTTTTAGTTAGATTTTTATTTTACTTTGTTTCCTCGTTTACTCTCACCTGGTAAGACTCGCTCATGGGTCCCCTGGCCTTGTCTCGTCCCAGTCTTCTTTGTCACTCTGTGGTTTGGGGTGGCAGGTGGGGGGTGTTTGTTTTGAAGGTAGGAGACGGAGCCTGGGTGTTCCTGTTTTTTTGACATACTTTTTTGATTGAATACACAGTTGAAATTTAATAGAGGAACCGGGCGTTGGGGCGCCGTGTCCTCTGGCTTTTGGTGTGTGTAGTGCTGAGAATCAAACCCAGAGGCCCTGCCTGTGCCAAGCAAGTGCCCTACCACAGCTTCACCTCAGCCCCTATTATCTTTTTTTTTTAAATCTTTGTTTTATTTATTTATTTTTATGTGGTTCTGAGGATCGAACCCAGGGCCTCGCAGGTGCCAGGCGAGCGCTTTACCACTCAGCCCCAGCCCCCCTATTTGTCTTTTAAATAGTTTTTTTTAAGTGCTCCATTTTTGTTTCGTGAGAGACAGGCTCCCGCCACGTTGCCCAGCTGGCCTGGAACTTGCAGTCCCCCTGCCTCAGCCTGCAGCCTAGCTGGAAGGCAGTGTGGCCACCACATCTGCGGTGTCCATGTTTTAAAGTCATTTTAAATGAATCTTCCGTTGCACCACCCCCAAGGCGCTGGGACGAAGGACTGGTGTCATGGCATGTTTTATGAGGGCACGAGATGCGGTGGCCTCTGGAGCTGCTGCTCATGCTTCCCTTCAGGGAGGTCCAAGAACCAACTGTGGTTGTCCCCCAGGATAAAGAGCAGTTGAGGGAAGAGAAGGAGAAGCTGAAAGAAGAGGCCCGGCGGGCCAAGGAGGAGGCCAGGAGGAAGAAGGAGGAGGAGAAGGAGCTGAAGGAGAAGGAGCGGCGCGAGAAGCGGGAGAAGGACGAGAAGGAGAGGGCGGAAAAGCAGCGGCTCAAGGAGGAGAGGCGCAAGGAGCGGCAGGAGGCTCTCGAGTGAGTGCCCTCGCCCTCCCGAGGCCGCCCCCGCCCCTTACAGGCCGCACCTCTGAGCCCCGGCAGCGGCCTCCACGGGCTTCCCACTGGTTACTGCACTGGGGTGACCGGCCTCCTGCCTGCCCTCCGCCTGGAACAGCTGCCGCCCAGGGGCTCCTGGGGCATGCGGGTGGGTGGGCTTTCCCGCCGGCTGGGCTGCCTTGTGTTCCCGCCAGTTCCCTGTCCAGCGTCCTCAGTTTTCTTGGTTGACCCTGTACCCCGGCTTTGTGGGAGATTTGAGCAGTTGGTGATCGGTGGGTGCAGACTGTGGTATTAACAGCCGAGTGCCACAGTCACTGCCAGCAGCCAAAACCTGAACCGTGGTTTGCTGTCTCACAGGGCTAAACTCGAGGAGAAAAGGAAAAAGGAGGAGGAGAAACGGTTACGGGAAGAAGAAAAGGTAGCGTGCTGCCCCCTGCCTCTCAGCTTCTGAGGCCGCGTGTTGGAAATGCCCTCTCTGCCCCCGCTACACCTGAGCTTTCTGGGCAGCTTGGTGACACCCATGGGGACCAAGTAGTCCGTTCAAATGCCACTGGTGTCACTGGCTCTCCGTGCTGGCTTTCCACGCTCCTGCTGGCCGGGCATCTTGACAGGACTTGGGCCTTCGAGGGTAGCTGCCATTCTGAGACTGGCCGCACTCCCTATATTGTGGGCTGATGGGTTTGTGGGCTACGGTCTCGTGGCCCTTTGCTCGAGAGTGCTTGGGCCTCGGTTGTGCCCTGAACACAGTGCTTCTCCACCCCACCCCATCCCTGTCTCTTCATAGCGCATTAAGGCAGAGAAGGCTGAGATCACGAGGTTCTTTCAGAAGCCAAAGACTCCACAGGCCCCCAAGGTGAGCAGCACCCCTCCCTGGCTCCTCATGTCTTGAGACTTTCTCCCTTCTAGAAATGAAGAGGGGTCTGCTGAAGACGGGGCCTCCATTTACCCAGGGGCACCTTCATTTCTGCTGGCGTCTGCAGGTTTCATATCTAGTCATTTCATTTCATCCCCGAAACAAAAATGTGCGTGCCTGGTAGCAGTGCAGAGCCGTCAGAGCTTGCCTGTGAGTGGGGACCTGGTGCTCAAGACGGGCACAGCGTGGAGCCGCCCCAGCCTGCTGGCGGCCAGACCTCCGCTCCGGGCTGCAGTGCACCTGGCTCTCTTCTCAAGGGAGTTACCGGGTGCTGTGCTGTGTGTTCACACCCTGTACACACGAGTGTGTACTTGAGGGTTGTTCTGAGTTGGTCTTGGTCTCTGTGTGTTCAGCCATGGTCTCAGGTTCTTGCCGTGGTACATTTTACATCTGTTTGATTCCTTTTTTTCAATTTTTAACTTTTCATTCCAGGGGTTGAATCCAGGTGTCTTCCACAGAGCCATATCCCCATCCCTTTTTATTCCAGGCTTACCTGGAACTTGGCCACCCTCTGCCTCAGCATCTTGGGTCCCCGGGATGACAGGTGTCCTATCATTCTGGCCATTTTTAAACATGTACTTCCTTGGCCTGGAGTGGCTGGATTCCAGGTGGTTGGCCTGAGGCTCTGTGGGTGCGCGTGTGCTGTGGCTACGCCCGCTTGGTCCACCTGTTGTCTGCACGTTGCCCAGTGCAGTGGTGCCACAGCCCACCAGCAGCATTTCCTCCTCACCCACACCGTGCTCCTCTGCATGTCCTGTTGCATGCAGACCCCGTGTTTGCTCACACGAGGGTGGGCCCTGAAGGGGGTGGCCAGAGGATCCGACCTCCCAGAGTTCACACTTGGATGAGACGGAGCAGCTGCAGGGTATTTCCAGTTCCAGGCAGTTTGCAGTATGGCGTGGCTCTTCTGGGCCCTGGGAGAGGAAGGGGTGGCCCACTAGACCCACTTCTGCCTCTGTCTCAGGTCACCTGTGTCTGTCCATCCACCTATTGAGGGGTAGCTTACACACACAGTAAAATTTACCCTTTGGGAGATGTTTGGTGAGTTTTGATAGGTGGTAGAGGCCTTGTAACTGTCTCCATGGTCAAGGCCTGGAAACTGTCCACCAGTCACTGAGACCTCCTCTGGTTCCTCCTCCTCCTCTCCCGGCTCATGAGCCACAGGATGGACAACCCTGGAGCTTTGCCGACAAACTTGGCGGTATCTCTGCTTTTGGATGTGTCCTTTGACAGTGGCCCGTCGTGGAGGCAGCAGGCTCTGCCTGTGTCCACCGCACATTTTCTCCATTGATGAGTGTCTTCATTTTCCACTCAGTGTCCCATTGGGCCACTCTTTTTCAGACTCTGGCTGGCTCCTGTGGAAAGTTTGCCCCCTTTGAGATTAAAGAGCACATGGTCCTTGCCCCCCGCTGTCGGGCCACCTTCAACCAAGACCACTGCCATCAGCTGGACCAGCTCCTCCAGCAGCAGAGTGGAGATAGCTCCTTCTTGAAAGAGCTAAAAGGCCGCCAGCCCCTCAGGTCTGGACCCACCAGGCTCTGCAGCCGGGACACAGATGTTTTCAACAGGTAGAGCCTGAGGACACCGTCCTCTGCCCACAGGCTTGTGAAGCCAGATGACAGGAGTTGGGTCCTCACCTCTTCCCAGGCACCTGCCTCCCTTTGAACCCTGCCATCTCATTGTCCCCACTTTCCCGGGTGGGCTCCTATTTCCAGCCTCTGCAGCAGAGGGTGGCCCCGTGCTCCTGCTGGGGCTTCCTAGTCCACAGCCCTGTGCTGGTGCCTGCCGTTGGGACATCCCCGCCATGTGCTGCTCCCTGAGCTTGGAGCCGGGCAGTGCTGCTGTTCAGCTTTAACCTGTGCACCTGTCCTTTAGTGGGTCCTGGGGTGCCGGAGGCGGGGAGCCAGTGGCAGAGGAAGCAGACTGGATGCCTTTATTTGCCAGTGACATGGTGATTGTGGGCAGCAGCAAGGTGGCTGGCATTCCTGAGCGGAGAAAGTTTGGCCGCATGAAGCTCCTACAATTCTCTGAGAATCACCGGCCAGCGTACTGGGGGACGTGGAATAAGAAGACAGTGGTCATCCACCCGCGGAACCCGTGGGCCCAGGACAAGGTAGGGGCTCTCAGGTGCCCAGGCCCACATGTCCTGCTGCATGCAGACCCCAAGTTTGCTCACTTCTTGGCCGTGCCCTTTCCCCTACCTGTCGACGACAGTGACACCCTATGTCTCTCTTTGCAGGCGCTGCTCGACTATGAGGTGGATAGCGATGACGAGTGGGAAGAGGAGGAGCCTGGGGAGTCCCTGTCCCACAGTGAAGGGGTGAGGGCAGGTCTGAGCACAGAGCGGCCCTTGTAGCCAGGTCTGAGACCCAGGCCTGGCCCGTGCTAGGCAGGTGCTCTGATGCTGAACCTCACCTCAGCCTGGCAAAGCCAGCCTGGGCCTCGCTTCTCTATGGAGGTGCTTCCTGTGGCGGTGGCATTGGAGGCAGCTGGCCCAGGGCCTGGCCATGGGCTCCACTCCTCCTCCTGCCAACTGTGCTGCCCGAGTCTGGTAGCCTGACTTCCAGCCACCATGACCCCATGGGATTCCCACTGACACCATGCTATCTGTAAAAGTGACCCTCCGTGTGGATGGAACCCGGGCCTCTCAGGCTGGATGGGAGCCCTGGCCTGGATATGAGTTTTAGTGACACCCACGTTGTTTCCTACATGACAGTTTATTCATTTTTACTCTTTGAGGACGATGATGATGAGGTTGGAGAAGATGAAGATGAAGATGATGGCTTCTTCGTGCCCCATGGATACCTGTCTGAGGACGAAGGCGTGACTGAGGTAAAGGGTGAAGGAGGAAGTGACTGGCTCAGAATTTCACCCAGGGGCTGGTGACGTGGTAAATGCCTGTCCTGGCCACTGGACTACCTGCTCCACTGTAGCTCCAGGTGGGTCCTCAGCCTGGGCTGGTTCGAGGTGGCTGGATCTGGACCTGGACCTGGTTTTGCCTGGGAGGCAGCAGAATGTGTGGAAGATTCCAGCTATGGGGCTCTCCTGGCAGAGCCCTGAGGACTGGTCAGCCATGGTTGGGGCTCAGAGGGTCCCAAACTTGCTCAGCTGGAGAGTGACTGCGCAGCACCACCTGTGGTCCCCAGCAGTCCCAGCATTCGGTCTCTTGGGCTCAGGGTGCACTGCGTTCTTGAAACTACTCCCAAGGTGTGGAGAACGTAGGACCCCATCACCAGCGGTCCCTCGTGCCTCCAGGTTGCCACCCTGCTACCACTCACCAAAACCTGCAAGATGAGCAGCCGTGCAGAAGCCACTCTGGGGCTCTACATCATCTGCCATGTCGCAGCAGTGGAAGGGGAGGGCTGCCTTCCTGTGTCCTGGTGTGCCCCCAGACGTCTGCCACTTAGAGGATGGTCTAGGTCTGGCAGGTGGCAATTTGGGGTTGTTGGTGGTGATCATACACTGACCAGGAAGGCAGCTGTGCAGTAAGTTGCCTGCAGGGCAAGATCGTAGCAAGGTCATAGCAGCATCTGACTTGCCTCCAGCTGTCGAATGTCTGGAAATGCCCTGCCGTGCCTCCTTCCTGAGGGCTGGGGGGTCGGCTCTAAGGCAACATCCTCCCCACTGGGCCTGGCTCTGTGAGTGGCTCCTGGCCAGGGCCTGGGTAGAGGGCAGTGGGAGCCCCCAGCAACTGTGCTTTCCTCCTGCAAGGAGTGCATGGACCCCGAGAACTACAAGGTGCGTCAGAAGCTGAAGGCCAAGGAGTGGGACGAGTACTTGGCCAAGGGGAAGCGGTTCCGTGTCCTCCAGCCCGTGATGATTGGCTGCGTGTGGGCGGCCGACAGGGACAGCTGCTCGGTCGCTGAGCTGAAGGTGCTGCAGCAGTTCACAGCCTGCCTTCTGGATACGGCGCCCTCGGAAGAGGAGCAGGCGCCCAGGGCCTCCAAGAAGGAGAGGAGGGACCAGCAGAGTAAGTGGGGGTCTGCTCCTGGGCAAGGCCGGCCTCAGCTGCCTGTCCTAGCTGGCTGTCCTCCGGGCCGGGAGGGGACCCAGGCCAGGTACAGACTCATGCTCTGCCTCTCTGCTCCTCAGCCCCATCTTGTCCTTGGTGACTTTAGTCATCGTCCTGGACATAGCTTGGAGCGCTGAGGAGTGGGAGGCCAGTTGTGTCTCCAGGGCACGTGCCGACTCTGCCTCCTCGCTTTTCAGAAGCCAGGGGCACAGTGGCTGAAGGAGCACGCAGGCGGCAGGCCCGAGCTGCCTGGGCGGTGCTGCTTTCCCAGGGACTAGGTGCACAGCCCTGCCTTGGGTCTGCTCCCCGGCGGCCGAGCCTGCACCTTGCACATGGTTGAGGACCTATATGGCCGTGTGGGGCTCTGTCTGGGTGCACCTTCTATCTGACCCACACCATGTCCCCTGTCCCACCAGTCCTGGCCCAGCTGCTCCCGCTGCTACATGGCAATGTAAACGGGAGCAAGGTGATCATCCGGGAGTTCCAGGAGCACTGCCGACGAGGACTGCTCAGCAGTGACGTGGGCGGCCCCCCAAGCCCTGCCTCCCGCCCGCAGACCCCCACTGCCACCAGCGAGGACGCCGCGGTGCCCTCTAAGGCCAGGCTGAAGCGGATTATTTCTGAGAACTCGGTGTATGAGAAGAGGCCGGACTTCAGGATGTGCTGGTACGTCCACCCGCAGGTGCTGAAGAGCTTCGACCAAGAGCACCTCCCCGTGCCGTGCCAGTGGAGCTACGTCACCATGGTGCCCTCGGCCCCCAGGGAGGACAGTGGCAGCGCCCCTGCTGCGGGGCCCAGCCAGGGACCGCCCGTCCCGCTGAAGAGGAAGGCTGCGGGGAGCATGTGCATCACGCAGTTCATGAAGAAGCGCCGGCATGACGGGCAGGTGAGCTGCCCCGGCTGCAGGAGCGGAGCCTGTGGGGCAGCGGGCCCTGCGGTTCCTGCCTTCTTCTGTGTTCTGGTGCTAGGGGTTGACCCCAGGGGCATGTGACCACTGAGCCACATCCCAGACCTTTTGAGAGACAGGATCTTGCTGAGTTGCTTAGGGCCTTGGGTTCCTGCCCAACCAAAGGCAGCCTGGGTTAGTGTTCAGTGTGTCCCTTTTGTCATGAAGTTGGCGTTGCCCTGTGGGCACTGACTCCTGAGACCAGCGTCCTGTGCACCCAGAGAGTGGTGCTGCGTGGGTGGCAGCTGGTGGGGAGGGTGAGAGGAGGGGGGCTCAGGCCCCTGCTTGTGTCTGCTTCACACTTGAAAGGGCCGTGGGGCAGAGGCCAGGTGAGGGCCTGGATACCTTGAGACCTTTCTCACTGTCAGAGCAAGGGGGCCTCTGGGAACTCCCAAGAGGATCTGGTGTCGTTGCTGTGGCTGTTCCTGTCAGCCCCAGAGTCTCTGACCTCATGTGGCTTGTATGCAGAGCTCCCCTCAGCAAGTGCCACTTGACATTGTGGAGGACCCGCAGATCCTTCCCTAAAACGAGAAGTGCTGGTTGGTCTGTCGTCGGTGTAAGCTGTGCCCGAGGAGCAGAGTCCCCTCTTGTCGTTCCTCCCAGGCCATCTGAAAAGGAACCCAGGTTTGGCTGCCTGGCACAAAACTAGCTGGTGAACCGAACGTCCCAGATTGAGACTGGCCAGGGCCCAAAGACACCCTTCTGTTTGTGTCATTTTTCATTTTCCAAGCAGCTGTGTCAGCCTTTGCCCCCATCTGCCCTCCCTGGGGACCCTCAGTGCCCAGTGCTCTATCAGGCCTCCTGTCCCCAGACAGCGTGTCCCCCAACTTGTTAGACATGGCTGTTTTCCCCCTTTCTCAGGCTGGCCCACGTCCCTCAATGTGGAGGACAGTGGCTCGGGCACGCGTGCAGCATTGGATGGAGCCTGGTGTGGGGATCTGCGCTGCATGGGCAGTGTGGTGCTTCGTTATTTTATCCAACCTCCAACAAAGAGGAGGTGGCGGTCAGAAGGTTTGGCATGTGACACGTTGCAGGTGGCGTCTTGTCTGCAGCAGCCTCAAGTAATCAGCAAGGTCTCCACCCCTCCCACATGAGGCTCCTCCAGGCTCAGCAGCACAGGGGGTCTTGCTGAAGACCCTGCAGTGCGGCCCAGGCCAGACCCAGCTTAGCCTGTGCCCCACAGTTCTGCCTCAGCAGGCCCCAGGGCTCCCTGAAGTCTGCATTTGTAAGGTACCCCCCACCCCACCCCCAGAAACTGATGGGAAGAGAAGTGGGTGCATCACACCAGGAGGCACGTAGCACCTGGCTCCCCAGTGTGTCCTGAGAGCTGGGCCAGCCTCCTGCTGTGGTCAGCTCCCTCCTCGTTGTCCTCTTCCTTTTTACACAGTACTGGGGTCGGAGCCCAAGGGCGCTCTGCCCCTGAATCACATCCCAGCCCTTTTAAATTTTATTCTGAGACAGGGTCTTGCTAAGTTGCCCAGGGTGGCCTTGAACTTGCCATCTTGGCTCCTCTGTTGCTGAGATTACCAACACGGACGTGCCACTGCGCCAGGCCTTTCTTCCAGCTCTTAGTCACCTCCCTCTGGGGAGGCTGGAAGGGAAGAAAGGGGCAGTTTTTTAGTTTTTGTTGTTTCTGAGGTGTTGGGAACCCAGGACTTTGTGCATGCTGGGCACTGAGCCCCTCCCCAGCCCTCAGAGTGCTCTTTAGCTGCCAGAGTCTGAAGAAAGGAGACCCTGACTCCCAGAAGACAGTCCTGGGCAGGAACAGCTTTGGGGTGTGCGCTGAGCAGCTCTGTGGCCAGAGTGCACAGAGGCCGCAGGTGGCTGCAGACGCCGGGTACCCCAGTCCTGCCTCCTTGGGGAGGACTGTTCCAAGACCCTAGGTGGCATGTGTATAGAGCTGAAGTTGGGGTCTTTATTCCCGGGGCTGTAAATGGCGTCCCTAGAGCTCAGAGTAGTGTGACATTTGGCCTCGGACAGTAGGGCTGCACTGGGCCTCCAGTCCCTCCTCGAGGACCTCTGGCTCTAGGGTGCTTCAACTATTGGGCCTCAGTTCTATTTTTAAAAGTGTAGGGCTGGGGCTCTGGCTCAGCGGTAGAGCGCTCGCCTAGCATGTGTAAGGCCCTGGATTCGACCCTCAGCACACATAAAAATCAATCAATAAATGGAGGTATTATATTCAACTACAGCTAAAAAATAAGCATTAAAAAAATGTTTAAATAGGGGCTAGGGATACAGCTCAGCTGGTAGAGGGCCTGCCTCACACACACAAGGCCCTGGGTTCAGCACCCCATAAACAAGATTCCATAGAGGGTCTACTTGCCCTGCAGCCAGGTAGCCCCTGTGACATGCACCTGGAGCCCCAGCTGCTGGGAGGCTCAAGCGGGAAGAAAGCTTGAGCCCAGTTCAAGGCCAGCCTGGGCAGCATAGTGAGACCCCGTCTCAAAAATAAAAGGCAAAGAACAGCAGGCGTTGGCTCCTGTTTCCCTGGCCACTGCGATCAGTGCTGGTGATGGTGGTGGTCAGCCAGCTCCTGGCTGAGGGACTCGTGGTCCCTGGCCCTTGCTTGGGCCCCAGGGGTAGGGTGCTGGTTCCTCTGGACATTCTGGATCTAAAGAAAGCCTTGCTCGCCCCACCTGCTCTTCCCTGTGCGAGGAGAGCCAGTGCTGCAGGCGGTCTGGGGAGGTGGGCCTGTCTACTCAGTGCTGGCGGCAGGAGGCCATCGGGCTGTGCTTTGGGCCAGCCGGCAGGGAAGCCAGGAAAGCACCTTGCACAACTGACCCCCTCGGGGCTGTCACTCTTCCAGGCAGATTTTTACAAAAGAGGAATTCAGAAGTGTCTCAGAACGGCCTCCCAGTTGGGGTGTGAAGCTGCCCCCGCTGGAGTGGGACCCTTGGTCACCGTCACTCATGTTGCCTGAGTGCTTATTCTCCTTGGGCAAAAGCCGAGGGCTCGAGCTTCTCTGGGTAGCAGCCCCTGTTCCATAGTCTGGGGCACTCCCACCGGCAGAGCTGGTCTAGCATAACGCAGAAGGGGGTTGCGAGGCCATGCCGAGGGAGCAGAGTGCCCGAGACTGCAGCAGAGAGCGCAGGCCGGCTCAGATCAGGAAGTGGGAGCTTGTCGACCTCTCAACCTAAACTGGAAACCTTTTTTGGGGGAAGGTACCAAGGATTGAACTCCGGGGCATTCAACCATTGAGCCACACCCCAAGCCCTATTTTATATTTTAGAGACAGGGTCTTACCAAGTTGCTTAGCACCTCACTTTTGCTGACGAACTCACTGTCCTGCCGCTGGGATTACAGGCATGTGCCTGGCTCAACCCAAAACAGAAACTATTTTTGTCCTAAGGCAGATAATGATGGTAGTTGTCAGTGATCTGACTTCAGCTCATTTAGAGAACCCCAGGATTTTCTTCAGCCACAGGTTCTCGGACAAACCATCAGGTTTAAAGAAGTTGTTGCCAGTTGCCGGGGGCCTTAGCGGGTGTGCACATGCAGGGAGAGGGGACTACCGATGCCCACCACATACGTGGCATGTGGGTTCCTCTCCCTGCTGATGGTCTGTGTGCCCTGTCTGTCCAGGTTGGAGCCGGGGATGTGGATGGCTTCCAGGCAGATACAGAGGAGGAGGAGGAGGAGGAGGATGGCGACTGCATGATCATGGATATCCCGGATGTTGGGGGTGAGAAGGGTTCCAACTCTGCATCTCATTCAGATCGACAGGAAAGGGGAGAGCCATCCAGGCAGAGGGACATGCAAAGGTTCTGCAGCGGGAATGGCTGAGTGGGAGGAGTGAGTGCAGGGTGAGGACAGGCTGAGATTGGCTGCCCGCCACTCTGAGTGAGGGGGGAGCTGGGACAGGGCCTGGGTGGGAGAGGACAGTATCTGACAGAGCAGGTGAGTGGGTCTACAGCTTTGGGGTGCCCCAGTGGTGACCTGAGCCTCCACTGGCTTCAGGGCTGTCCACCTCCTTCCACTGAAACAAGAAAAGGCTCCCAGAGCAGGGGTGGTGGCTCCTCACAGGGAGCCCCGTGGGTATAGCCAGCCACACACCCCTCCTTCTCACGCCCTGCAGAGGCCCAGGACCCGTGTGGAACCACTTCTGGAGCCGAGGAAGTAGTGAGAATGGACGTTAGCGAGAAACCACTGCCTGCCAGCCCACTCTGTGCCTCCTGAGCATCCCAACAGCCTGGCTGGCTGGGGCTTGTGTAGGGCGGTCAGGGGCCTCCACACGACCGGATATTTGGACCGGATACTTGAGCGTACTACCGATTCCTGTGTAAAGAGCACTTTGTCCTGCTTTGCAGACCTCCCTGGTCTGAAGAGTCTGTACAGGATGCCTGATTAGTTCTTGACGTTTGTAAAAATCATCCCAAAAAGTTGCGTATTAATCTGCCCTTGAATAAAGCATTATGAGAGGCGATGACATGCAGGTGCGTGCCCGCCCCTCAAGCTCCAGAGCAGGGGCGGGGCTCGATGCTTGTAAATGAACTCAAGCACCAGAGGCACCCGTGGCCCAGCAGCGCGGGCACCTGGACTATGTGGACGTGTATAAACTTATTCTCTACCCTGAGCCGCCTCGTCTCCGTCAGTCAGTATGCCATTTCTGTGAGCAGGTCCGCCCGTCCCTCCGCCCAGCATCTGAAAGCACCAACCATTCTGTTGGCCACTAAGTCCTTGTCCTTGGCTGACTAGTCCAGGCACCTGCTTCTCCCAGTTCCTCTTCCTGCCCTTCAGGTGTGAGGAGGGGTCCCATTCCTCACCAGGGCCCTCGGGAGCCAGTGTTGTGTGTCCCAGAGCAGGGAGGGAGGGAAGGAGCCCTGTGCTCAGGGCTGTGGTGACTGACAGCAGTGGGGGAAGCCGAGGTCTGGGCACTTCCTGTCCAAAACTAGACCCAGAGAGGGGCCTCCTGTTCTTCCTGCCCTGTGTCTAGCCATGACCCCACTAACCCCAAGAGGGACCAGCTGCATGCAGAGTGGCTTGGCACCGACTGGACAGCCCGCACGAGGTGGCCATCCCCATCCTCACCCTGACTTGCTCCCCCTGGCCCCACGTGGGTGTGGTGACAGATGCCCCAGGTGCAGGGTGAGGGCCCTGACCCTAGCTTGGCCAGTAGGCTGGGCTCATCCCCAGGTCTGGGCTGCAGGCCCTCCTGCTTCCAGCAGAGCCTATGTCTACTTGACTCTCAGGCAATGTTCCTGGAGTAAGCAGGGGACGTGGGTCAGAGCTGGCCTTGATCCTCAAACTCACATTGGGCAGCTCTAGAGTAAACTGGGGTCTCAAGCTTCAAGTCTGACTCATGCAGCTGGTAGTAGCCACATGACCAGTCACCACAGACCCCCACTGGAATAGGCTAGATGGTCACAGCCTGGTGCCAGTGATAACCCACAGTGTCTGGGGTGGCGGGCCCACGGCTTCAGTGCTGCCTGGCTGCAGAGATGGTGCCCATGTGTGAGCCACAGGACCAGGGCCTTCGACACAAGGCCTTATCCAGTCTCCTGTGGCTGCTGTAGCACATCACCACACCTGGTGGCTTAGAACAGCACAGATTCATCGTCTCACAGTTGTCAAGGCTACAGTCGCACGTGGTTCCCGAGGTGGACCCAGGAACGGCAGGGCTGGGCCAGAGGAGGCCCCGCAGCCCTCGGCTCCCAGCCCTTCCTCCAGGAGAGCCAGCAGTGCAGTGTCTCCCAGTCTGACCCTTTTACCTCCTCCCATGAAGACCCTGGTGACACTGGGCCCCACACAACCCAGGGTGACCCCCCCTGCATTCTGCTGAAAGGGAATAGACACAAGTTGGAGGAGGTGGAGGTTTGGGGGAACAATGTAGTCTGAGTATGTCTCCCAAGGCTCCACCTGTGGGATCTTGGTCCTCAGGGTGGCCACGTGGAAAGGGACCTTCAAAAGGTGGAGCCTCGGGTGGGATGGTGGAAAGAAATTGACCAAATTATGCTATGTACATATTTGAGTGTGCCACAGTGATCACCTTTGTGTATATCTATAAAGCATTAATATAAAAAATCTAAGTAGAAGAGGACAGGAGGAGGGAAAAGGGAAGTGCTGGGGACCCAAGTGGAGCAAATCACTGTCTGCTTTTATGATCATGTGAAAGTGAACCCCAATATTCTGTGTAACTGCAATATGCTAATAAAAACATCTTTTAAAAAGTGGTGGGCCTCCTGAGAGGTTTAGATCACTGGGGCAGCTGCCCTCCGGAGACTGTGGTTCTTGGGACCCTGCAAGGGGTGTGCCTGCAAAGGAGAAAAGGGCAGGCCTGGCCCTTGCCCACGCTTGTCCTCCTGGGTCACACTTGATTTCCGCTTCACGTGTCCTCCCACCACACCCTGCACCCCGTGAGGCAGCTGCAGGCCCTCACCAGAGCCATCTCATGAAGGCACTATGCCCTTCTCCCTCTAAAACCGTGAGCTCAGAAAACCTGTCTTCACACTTTACTGAGTCTTAGATGTTCTGTTATAGCAACAAGCTAGTTGAACACACCCCTCCCAGGGCTAGGGGATCCCAAAGGGGCCCTGGGCCTCAGGGACTTGGCACAGGGCCCCCTAAATAAAGCTTGCTCACTGAGGTTCTGTGAGCAGTTAGGGAAATCGGACATGAAAGCTTGGCCTTTGGCACGTGGGGACCCCTGGCTGGACAGCCAGCAGCCCTGAGAGCATGAGCCATGCTGAGCCCTCTGCACTGGGGAGCTCAGCAGAGGTGACCCTTGCCCTAAATCCAGTGGTTCATATTAACCACCAGGAAGCTATTTTCAAATATTCTATTTATTTAGGTTCATAATTTAGAAATTACTGTCAACTGTGCTGTTAGGCTAGCATCTCTCCTGCCACTGTCACCAGCTTAGTGCCAGATGGGGCCACCCCCATACACAGCACATGGAGCCTGTGCTCAAGCTCTGCCCAGGGAGACACATCTGCCCGCCCCAGGGGCTCTGCAAAATGGTGGTCAGAGGTGCTGCCGCCAAGGCGGGCACAGCTCCTCCAGCCAGCCGAGTAGGGCTGGGGGCCAGGCCCAGTGTTTCCAGAGGTGGCTGGGTGGCCCTCGATTGGGACAGGGGACAGGGAGAGCATGAGACAGACCCGTGGGCTGAGGCCAACCCTGCCTTTATTTCAGGAGAGCTTCTCTATGGCCGCCAGGAGCTCGGGTTTCAGGATGGAGGAGTTTGGCTCAGCCCCCGCAGCCTTGATGTCCTCTAGCACAGCGGCATCCCAGGAGAAGGTCAGGAGGGCTGAGGGCACCTGTGGGGGGACAGTGGGATCCAGATCATCCCCTGATGGGCTAGTTGGCCAGGAGATGCCCCTGCCTGGCTAAAGCCATCAGAACCAGGCAGAGCCCCAGGTTCCCACCCAGGCCCTCACCTCCCTTCCGGGCAGCAGACCTGCACCTGCCCCGCAGGCATCCTCCCTGGGAAATCCCCCGCCTTCATTCCACCTTAGCTCTGCTCCTCAGAGGACGCACCAGGCCCATTTCAAGAGGCAGCAAGAAATTAGGAACCATTCAAGAAAACAGCAAGGTCAAGGTCACAGCACCAGAGGGAAGGTGGGATTCTAACACAGGAACCAGGCCTGGAGCCATCCTAAGTCCTGCCCTGTGAGCACCACAGACCACAGGGAGGGTTTGGTGACAAAGTGATTGCCAGCAATCAGCTTCCCAGGATGTCTCCTGGTCCTCCTGGGTGAACCCCTGGGGGTCCTAACTGCATCACCAGCACTGGCCCCTCGCTCACCAGCCCACACTCGTTCAAGGCCAGGTTCTCTTCCTCCGGCAGCTTCTGCCCTCCCGAGGCCAGCAGCTCAAAAGGCAGCCAGTCGTTCTGCAAGGCCTCCCTGACGAACTCGTACAGCGATGACAGCCGTTCCCGGGCGTAGAAGGTCCCTGGGAAGCAGGACAGTCAGATGCAGCCACTAGGCTGGCCCTCTCCTGTGCCCACTCCGTGCCCCTAAGCCCAACCACCAGCAACTCAGTCTGAGAGGAGCTGGGCAGAGCACAGCTCAGGGCCGTGGCCCTACAAGACTGAAGGCCCAGTAGCAAGAGCGAGCCCTGCCCTGGCCCCTGGGCCCACCCTGCAGGAGGCAGCCATCAGGGAGGCGGATGCGCAGCAGCGTGTAGGTGTACTTGCGCAGCTCCCTCTGCTCCTCCCTCTCCCGCATGGCCTTGGTCCGCAGCACGCTCAACCGCTCCACAGCATCAGCCCTGCAACCCACACCCAGAGAGTAGGGCTCAGGCAGCTGCCTGGGCCCCAAACCCAACCTTCCCGGGCCCCAGGTGTGCCTGCCCACCTGAGCCTCTGCTCCCGCTTGATCTCCTCTGCCGTGAGGTTGAAGAAGTCCCCAGGAAGGTCAAACTGGGAAGCCAGGGGTGAGGGCCGGAAGACACGGCGCTGCCGGTCCAGTTTGGCCCGCACGGGCTCTGCACCCAGCAGCTGCTCCTTATGCCGCTCCAGGCTCTGGGGCTGCGCCAGCGCGGCCTCACTCAGCACGTAGAATTCCTCCAGGTCCTCTGTGCCACCCCCACACAGATGACACTGCAGCAGGGCCACCCAAGCCGGGCCCTCCCACCTCAGCCCCTCACCCCCACCTGAGGCTCAGCCCAGGCCCTTCCTCTAGCCTCACCCTGATCCGGGACAGGCAGTAGCATCCTCTGGAACCCAATGGCCTCAAAAAACTCGTGGGTCCCTTCCAGGCAGTTAATGCGCTCCTAGGAGTGCAGCAGAGGTCACACAGGGCCTCCTCAGCCACAAGCCCAGTGATCCCTGATGGCGACCAAACCCTAAAGCTGTAGCAGAGCTCAGACAAACTCGCTTTCCTAAGGAGAACCTTGGAGCTTCCCTAGCACCTCCTGGAGGACACAGTTCCCCTAAAGGCCAACCACCAGGGGCAGGAGGCAGACCCCAAGGACTGCTAGGGAATCCCCAAAGCAGGGGAGGACACAGCTTCTGCTCAGAACACAGGCCGGGGTCACCAGACCCGCCGTTGCTGCAGAAGAACATCACGTGTACCTTCCCAGTGTAAGGGTCAGACTATTCCAGACAGGGAGCCGCCCACCAAGCCCGTCCATGGCATGTGACTTCGGTCACCTTACTGCCACCTTCTGCTGGCCACTTCAAGGATGCCCCCCCCTCCCCATGCCAGCCATCCCACCATGGCTGGGGCCAGCTGTGCGGGCTGAACTGCGGCCCTCACCTGGAACACCTTGTTCTGCAGCTTGATCTTCCGGTACTTCTCCTCTTCAGGATGCAGGTGGATGTTGTCCAGGTACCTGAGAAGAGGACGAGGGAATGGGACACAGGGTCCCTGGCTCCTTGACACTTCCAGTACCAGGGGACAACAGCTAAGAGTCACAAGCAGCATCAGCAGCAGCAAGAAGAAAGAAGGGCCCAGTGGGACCCGGCGCTGCACCTTGGGGTTGGAATCACAGGTACCCTCACAGCCAACCAGAGGGGCTGTCACTATGCCTGGCCTCTCAGTCCTATCTGCCAAGGACACAGATTAACCACAGAGATCAGACAACAGAGACGATAACCAACCCCTGCGCAAAGGCACGGCAGGGCTGGGGGTTCCGTGGGCGGTGCCCTGGCAGCTGTACTCATGGGCATTCTGGATCCACCCGATTTGCCTGACCAGCTGCTGGAGTGAGCTGGTCCCCATTCTCCTTATACACTCCTCAGATAACCCCAAGGGAAACTAGGGTGGTGAACCCCCAATTCCCTAGACCCTTTTGTTGCAGACAGGTAAACCAAGGCCCAACCCCTTCCCTGAGGCCTCAGGTGGGCTGGCCTCCCTCCCAGTCTCTGCTCCTTCCTGGCCCCACCGAGTCCCCAGAGCCAGAGGGAACGGCCCCACTGGGAGCGGCTTGGGTGGCTGACTGCACTCACTTGGCGATGGTGTCCACGCCCAGCTTCACCCTGTCCCGGTCTCTGTTGAACGTGTGGATCTTCATGATGGAGGCAGCTACAGGGTCTGTGGAGAAGTGCTGCAGGGGACATGGCATGACATGTAGTACCACTCCTGGTACTACACTGTACAGCCGGCCACAGAGGAGTGGCCGGAGTGGTGCCACTGGCTCTCTTGGGGCAGAGCAGGGGCATCCGCCATCCAACTACACACTCGGCACAGAGTTGAGGAGAAAGACCCCAGTGGTCAGTCCTGCCTCAGACACTCTCATCTCCAGGCAGAAGGCAATGGCCACCAAAGCAGGAGAGAAACAGCTGCCCTCTCTGTGACCTTGGTGGTCAGTGTGGCCTAAAGTGACAGATGTCTACCTCTCACCCTGGCATGGGAAACTCCAGCAGTGGGCGCCGCAATCCTGGCACACGACGCCCAGCCCTGCTGGTCCTCATCCCCGCAGATGGAGAACTGCAAATCTTCACCCAGGGGCACACAGGTGTCGGGTAACAGAGAGGATGCACAGGAGTGCCCCAAACCTGGACAGAGCCAGGTGGCAAGATGGCCAGAATGGGCTACTCCCAGGGCCTACCTACAGGACCAGGACAGCATGTGCTCTCCCTTTGCCCGATCATGGAACAAGCCACACACATGCTCCCCTGCAGCCAGCAAGTCCTGGTGAACTGGGAGGTACAGAGGACAGAGGGGTGGACAGCAGCCCAGCAAGGGCCCACCAGCTTGCCTAAAGCTCCTGCAAGGTGGGTTTGGGCCTTGTCCTCCCAGCACCCTCCCTCAGCTACATGGGGGGCCCGGGAGCTGCATCAGAAGCACACAGACGTTGGCTCCCAAATGAGCCAGTTCCCCGCCAGCCTGATTGGGACCCAGCCCACCTGCTGGTTTCATTGCCAGGGAGTGGGGGACAGAGAAAGCAGGTCTGCCAGAGGTGGCAGTGAGGCGGTCAGGAAGGAACCCAGACTCTCTGTGGGAAACCTCACTACACGGGGTCGGAAATCGGCAGCTCTCCAGGAAAACTGCCTCATGCTCATCCCTCCCTGCAGGTGGACTCCAGCTGCGTGAGAGCTTCCAACAGTGCAGCACACCACCCAGGCAAGACGAGGAGAAGCAAACAGAAAAATGCTAGAAAAACCACAGGATTATTATTTTAGGAGGGGGCTAAGAATGGCTTCCTAAGTATGACCCCAAACTAGAAGCCATAAAGTAAGACCGACACCTTCAGTTACAGTGACCAAAATCTCTCCCGGCAGTGACTTCAGTCCAGTCAAAACATAAACGATTGAGGGAGAATATCTGCGACCCACCCACGTCGTGGTCGAAGACTAGCTTCACTGATAACAGTGCTACAAGCCAAGAGGACAGCCAGCCTAACCCCAACAAGGGAGGCGCAGGGGAAGTCTATCCCGTGGGGTCGCTTTGGCTACAATTTGAACAAAGACCAGGAAGCCTGGTGAGGGGCGGGGCTCTCCCTCACCACTGGAGGGAACCTGAGCGGGATGCCCCCAGGAGAGTCCCCCGAGTACAGTGCAGTGGCCTCTGATCCAAGCTCCACTCTGTGACTGTGGCCAAGGCCGCTCACTGCCTGTTTTCATAGCCAAAACCTGAGTAAGTCCCGGAAGAGCCCATGTGTGGCACTGGGCAGAGCAGTGTGAGGGGACCAGAGGTGCTGGGCTCCTCACTGGAACAGGATGCCTTCCACGCTTCCATGATCAGGTCAGAATGGACTCTACTGTCGTTTTGTTTTTGTTTTTTTGCGCTTTGGTACCGGAGACTGAACTCGGGGATTAAACTCCGGGCCCTTGACCACTGAGCCGCATCACCAGCCCTATTTTGTATTCTACTTAGAGACAGGTCTCATTGAGTTGCTTAGGGCCTCGCTTTTGCTGAGGCTGGCTTTGAACTCATGATCCTCCAGCCTCAGCCTCCCAAGCAGCTGGGACTACAGGCATGTGCCACCATGCCCCGCTCCACTGTCATGTTTCACTAAAAAGAACCAATAATTCTTTTTTTAAAAAAAGAGCACGCAGGTGGCACAGAGTAGCTGGGAGGCTGACAGCAGGATCAGGAGTTCAAAGCCAGCCTCAGCAACTTAGTGAGCCCCTAAGCAACTCAGCGAGACCCTGTCTCTAAATAAAAAATAAAAGGGCGTCAGAGCGAGACTTGGAGACTCCGGACTCAGCGGCAGAGTCGCCTTGGGATCCAAGAGACCCGGCTCCGGAGGCGCGAGGTGCACACCTCTAACCCGGGTCTGCCAAGCGCACACCCCCATGACCACTCTCCGCGCGCGCACGCGGCGCTGAGCCGGCCCAGCGCAGGGTGGAGGTCCGACTCCCAAAGCCCCGCCCCGGT
The DNA here is from genome assembly GCF_048772815.1 of Callospermophilus lateralis. NCBI lineage: Eukaryota > Metazoa > Chordata > Mammalia > Rodentia > Sciuridae > Callospermophilus > Callospermophilus lateralis. The sequence goes on along the minus strand of NC_135305.1, from coordinate 222,308,355 downwards.
GCTCGCCGCCGGCTCCCGCTCCTCCTCCCGCTGCTCGCCGCCGCCGCTGCCACCACCTCGTGGATGCCAAGTACCAGCTTCCCTGTCCCTTCCAAGTTTCCACTCGGCCCTCCGGCTGCATTCTGCGGGAGCGGAGAAACTTTGGGGCCCGTGTTGCCCGCCGTCAGTACCATGAAGGCGGCGGAGTACGCGAACTTGGCGGTGGCTGGATCCTGGCTGGGGAAACAGTTCAGATGCGAGCGATTTGGGAGGTAGGGCTGTCAGAACCACTAAGGACACTCTGTGATGAGTGAGGTTTCGGTGGCCCGGTTTGGCAAGGCCGCCTTTGGAAGTGAAGAGGAGCCCCACAACATGAGGTTTGGGGTTCTGCGCCTTTTCTGCCCAGGCTCATAGGGACCTCTTCCTGAACACCCTGCTGGGTCAACCGGCCCCAGGTGGCCAAGGCCCCTGGCGCCTCTAGGCGTGCTCAGGGTTGTGGTCAAATGTCCAGCTCTAACTCAAGCCATTCTGCATCGTTTAGACAAGATAATTTGGACTAGAAAAAGCTTTGGGAAAGGTTGAAAGGGGCCCACAGGGTTCAAGCTGCTGCTTCCTGGTAAAGGTGCCTCAGTGCCGGACCTGACTGTAGATGGCCAGTGCAGACAGCAGGGCTCCAGACTCTCCTGTGGGGCCCCCTGGTTTACCTTCAAGCCCCTTGTCCCCTTGAAAGAACCATCACAATAACAAAATCCTCTGGTGGGCTCCCGCAGGTGTTTTTAAAAACAACCTGGAGAGGGATGACTGGCTGCTAGGAGGGATTAGGATGGCCCCATAACATGGAAACTGGGAGACACCTCTCCAAATTTCTTATCAGCTCTGAAGTATGTTACTTAAAATCACTGGAAGAAAGCTGGCAAACCTGCCGATGCTGGTGCGCTCTCACGCTTTTTAAGGGCAGACGTCCTCCTGACGAGCACTTAAAGGAAATGCTAGTTTCCTGCATGGTTCTAATAAGTGTTTCAGGCCCTCACCCTGGAACTGCAGCGCCCACAGACTTCCAGCTTTGGAGACCTTGCTTATCTTAACCAAAGATGAGCTCAAGAACTTACATTCAACACAAGATCTTTATTTCCAGTGCCCTGATGTCCCATGTAGGAAGCATCTTGTGAAACTGGATAAGACACTGCTTATGTTTCTTAAAATTTCATTTCCAGCTCGAATGTTGAACTATCAGGCAGTGTTTTAATGCTTACATAATGAGCTCTTGCTATGAAGTGTGGGGTTTGAATTTTGAGCCCCTGGACACTTACCTTCTGCACATATTTGTCACTGCTTTAATAAAAAAAGATCTGTCTAAGTTTAAAAAAAATAAAAATTAAATTTAAAAAAAGGGATGGGATGTGGCTCTGTGGTTAAGCGCCCCTGGGTTCAACTCCCAGCGCCAAAAAAAAAAAAAAAAAGGAGCATGTAGAACTTTCCCACAGACAGATCAAGAAAAGATGAGGGTAGGTGAAGAAAGTGGAGCACAAATCTCATTAACACCTGGCAAATGGGGGGGCAGCAGATTAATGCCCCCCCACCACACGTACACAAAGACGCCTGCATCCTAATCCCTGTGACCACGAGGAGGGGAAGCCTCATGGGAAAGGAGAATTAAGCAGCAGAGGGAACGAGGCTGTGCTGGATCATCCAGGAAGGTCCAGGTAATCAGAGGGGCCAGAATAGGAAGAGAAGCAGAGCTGGCAGCTTGGAAAACACCTGGCCTGGCACCGCTGGCTCAGGAGAAGGCAGGGGCGGGAGCTGTGGGCACCTCCTGAGAATAGAGGAGGTGGGACCAGAATCTCCCTGGAGTCTCAGGAGGGACCCCCACTGCTGCACTTGAATCTGGCCCAGGGAAGCCTAGGGTCACAGTGTGGAGGGTATAAATACAAAAGAACAGCCAGGACAGACACGCAGCTTGTCTAAGCCACCGGGTTTGCAGTGACTGGTGGTAACAGCTGGAAAACTCACACCCTGAGTGTCCTGGTGTGGGGTGAGGTGTTCCTCCAAGCTCCAGTGCTAATGCAGGAAGGTTCAGAGTGAAATGAGTGGACAGTGGGAGCTGGGGCCAGCCAGTCCATCCTGGTTTGAATGGCCTGACATGTAGTCAGGAGTGTGGCCAGAGGAGTGGTCACTGAGAGGTGCCCAGCAGGGTGCATCTGCCCTGGGGTCCCTTCCCCTCTCTCTCTGCTTCGGGACCCTGCCAGGAGCGGAGCAGCTTTCCTCTGCACACCAGCACCATGATGCCTTGCCTCACCTCAGGCCCCGTGTACCCCAGTTGGCCATCTATGGACTGAGATCTCTGAAACCATGACCGCAATTGAACTTTCTCCTTTCTAAGTTGTTCTTATCAGTTTGGTTACTGCAACAAAAAGCTATCCAACAGCTGGGTAAAGGGTATTTAGGTGTCGTCTGTGTTCCTCTTGCATTTTTCTTCCACATAAAGAGCCACAAGGGGCTGTGGCTGGGGCTCAGTGGTCCAGCGCTTGTCTAGCATGCGTGAGGCACTGGGTTTGAGCCTCAGCACATGTAAAAATAAACAAATAAAAGTACTGTGTCCTCGGGAGGAAGGGGCATGGAGATAAAAAGACAGTGAAACGAGACCGACATCATTTCTCTCAGTACAGGCATGAACACACGAACAGTGTGAATATGTTGTGTGTACAACAGAGACATGAAAACTGTGCCCTGTACATGTACTAGGAACTGAAACGTATTCTGCTGTCACGTGTAACAAATTACAATAAAAAATTATAAAAAAAAAAAGCACCGCATCCATCTACAACTAAAAAAAAAAAGAGCTACAAGGAAAAAAATATACCAAAGCAGTTCCTCCGCGCAGACTGCCTCCGAGTGTCTAAGGTAAGTGTGCACGGCCTGGCCCGCAGCCCTTTATGTGGAGCAGAATGTGGAGGAGAGAAGGACAGACGCCTCAGGGCATCTTAGAAAAGGACCTCAGCTACCTCCAGCAGCTGCCGGGAGGCGGGCCTGAGGGGTGGCAGCGCCCTCTGCTCTGCTCTGATGGCGTCCTTGGTGCTGCCCTGTCTGGGGAAGGCATAGCAGGCACGGAGGCAGGGCGAGGCCCAGTGGAACTGGCTGCTGCCCTGGGATGAGGACACACAGGGGACTGCACTCACCGACAGAATAGCTTCTTTGATGTGGGCGTCCCGCTGGTCCCTCCTCAGAGTGGCCCCCGTGAGTGGGCAGGTGAAGTACACGCCAGGCACCGCGAGGTGTGTCGAGCCTTCCTCTTTGGGCTCAGGTACCTGGGGGGTGAGAGCGCTGAGCAAAGACTGTGGACAGAGGTGGCCCCAGGACAGTACCGGCGAGCATGGCCCGTAGAGCCTGGCGCTCCTGGCCCCCACCGTCCCTTCCACTTGTCAGCTGAGGGCCGAGCCCTTCCTCCCAGGTTCCCTGGCCCATGCGCCATCCCCCCAGTTCCCAGGGCACCGACATAGAGCAATGCCAACCGGGAGCAGCCACTGCACTTCGCAGGCTTCCTGCGCCTGCAGCCACCCCCTAGCTACTGGGAGTGAGTGTGGGGCTGGGTTGGAGTCGGGGGGGCTCAGCACCTCACATTCTAGGCCACGTCTAGGGTCTCTTCCATTCTAAAATCACGGCTTCCTGGCCAAGCTCTGCCGAGACTCCCAAATGACACCTCCTCCATGGAGCCCTCCAGGCTCAGGGACACACAGGAGGGCTGTGCCAGACTGTGGCTTCTGAAGGCACACAGAGGTTCCAGTCCTGCCCCTCCTGGCCAAGGACAGCAGCTGTCACCTCTGGGAACCTCAGGAGCACTCTTGGCACCCTCGGGGTGCTGAGCCCCGAGGCCCCAGACAGCGCGGGCGTCTGCCTCTGTGGTTCAGGGCAGCACGGAGTGGAGACGACACCTCTTTTATGCCCCTGGCAGCAAGTCCTCCTGGCACAAGCTCTGCCACAGCCCTCCCAGGGGTCCCCGTTGCCCGCCTTGGGGGCAATTCCACAGCAAAAGCTTTACCTCCTTGGTCCCTGGAAGCTCAGGACCACCACTGACGGTCGCCTCAGCGCGTAGTTCCTTTCTCACTGCAGGAAGAAAACACGCGGAGGAAGAGAGGAAAATGGGACAGACGTCGCCCTGCCCCAGGCCCCCACCCGCACTAGGCCTGCCAGCCTGGCAAGTGCCCGCCCGCCCGACGCTCTGGGTCAGGCTCTAGTCCTCTTGCTGGGCTTGGTCTTTGTGCGCCCCCACTCCCACCCCCACTTCCTGCACAGCTCAGCTGCCCTCCTTCCTCGAGGAGCACCTGTCACCCGCGCCCTGACACCAGGCCCAGTGCCACCCTCCCACGTGGCACATCCCTCTTGACTTTAAAACACCCTGTTTACTGTTTCCACCCAGAACCAAGTGCTAGGTCCCCCACCTCAGCCCAGGATGACCACCACTCACCCTGGTTCCGAATAGAGTCCTGTGACGTGGGGCCCCGGGCCCTGGGCTGCTTCTGTTCCAGTCGGGCCAGGGCAGCTGCTGCTGCCATCTGTGCCTCATCAGTGGGTCCCTGGCGGGGCTGCCTGAGGGCTGGCTGCTGGGGCTTTTCTCTGGGGGCCTTCTCCCTGGGCAGAGATAGGGGAGTAAATGGCCTTCCAGGGTGGCGAGGGAGGCTGACTCGGGGAAGTAGGAAGAGCACCTGCCCAGCCTCGTTCCTGCCTCCTGACCCCTCAGACAGACATGTGCCCATCTACACAGAATTGCCTTTCGCCCTCCCAGGCCACCCAGGGCCCTGACAGTCCTGATACAGGTGGAGGAGCCTCTGAAGGCAGGAGAGGCAGCTCTACTTGGAGCTCTGCCCCTCTGGGCAAGTGGTGCCCCAGCTGGGCCTCAACATCCACATCTGTAAAATGGACCCACAGCATCCTCCCCTGCAGAAGCCACCCTGACGTTCCCAAGCACTGAAGAGGCTCATGGGGTCGTGACCTTGCCTCCCTCCCTCCGTCCCTCAGCACAGGTCTGTGGAGGACCTGCCCTGCTGGATTTGGCTGGCCCTGCCCGTGTGCTCCCCGTAGGCTCTCCAGGAGTGCTTCTGGCCCCTCCTCACAAACCCTCCTGGGCTCACAGGAGCATGGGCAAGCTATCCCTGCCAGGGCTGACCACAAGGCCTGATCCCTGTCACCCTGGTGTCACTACTCCACACCCCGGATGGGCAATGGGTGGCTCCATGACTACTTAGCATAGAGGGTGCTGGCAGCGACTCCCCTGGGGCCTGCAATGATGCAACCGTCTCGCCTTCCCCTGGGACCCTCACCTGACCCCAGCAGTTCCCATCATCTGTGCTCTAGGTCCATAGAACCTTCTAGGAGCCTGGCGTAGTATTGGACCCTCACTCCTCTGCTCCATCAGACACTCAGCAGCCATCCTATCCTGATACCTGGGGGCCTGCCTCCTGCCCACCCCACCTCTCTCCATCGTCCCCACAGCTGAGGGTCTTGAGATGAAGAAAAGATGGCTCCCGCAAACCCGCCTGGCATCATCCACTGCTAGACTTTCCATGAAACAGCATTTCCACAGCACTGCCAGCCTGCAGGGACTCTAACTGGGTAACCAGAGGGACCCCCTGAACCCAAGCCTGGCTCACCATTCCCCTGGGCCAAACCCCTCATGGCTCGTGTGACAAACTCAAGTGCCACCTTCACTTCCCTCCACTCGGGGCTCCCCTCTGGTCCTCCACATGCAGCCCAGTGTGTCGCACTGAGGAGTCTTTGCACTTTTGTACCTTTGCCCAGAACACTCCACCTGGGGGTGGGATAAAACCAGGTCTGCAGAGGGTGCTGTTGAGGGGCCGAGAGCCACATACTGGGTCTTGCGGAGTCCCATTCTCAGCTCACATGCCACCTTGTCAGAGGGGCTTTCCTGGACCACCTGACAGCTGCCTCACTGCACACCAACTACTTCTCTCTCCTCAGGGGCCTCAGCGCCACCTCCTTCTTGTGGCATATGTGCTGACTGTCCCACTGGAAGGCAGGCCCTGGAGCACGAGGCCCGACCTTTGCCCAAGCCTCCAACGGCCTGGATGCTGCTCTTAAGTCCCGCTCCAGCAGGCCACATGTCACAGACACATGGACCTCCACAAGCTCTCTCCCTGACCACCCTGAGTCCTCCTGGTTCCTCCGAAACCCCTAGACTGAGGTAGCCCCAAGCCCCCATGTCCCTCCCATCACACAGCCCCACCACTTGTTCACCATCTCCAGGTTTGCCACCCTCCTCCCTGCCTGGGCGCAGGAACCCAAGGTGTTGGCTACCTGGCCCTCATGGCCTGCCTTCTCCAAATCAGCACTGTACCCCTGGGATCCCAGGACACCCAATCCTCATGCAGGACACCTTGGTGCCTCCCCTGCCCCTTCTTGCCTGCCTCTAGGCTCCTTCCCTACCTTCAACCCCTCCAGGATTCCTTCCACTATCCCCCACATAACCGTGGCTGAGCTCATCGACGCCTCCTGCAGCAGCCCTAGCCTTCCAGGCCCCATCTCCTCACCCCCACCCGCCCTCAGTCTCAGCCTGATGCCACACCTGCTCCATTCCCACCCATGCCTCCCCAGGAGCCTCCAGTGGACAGACACTTCTCCCACCAGGCCTCCATCTCCTGGCACAAAGGCTCCCACCTCCCAGACCTCCTTTGGCCCCTCACAGCCACTCAGGTTAGGCTGGCTGGCCTTCCAGACTCTTCCTAGTACTCACTCCCCTTTCCTAGCACTGCAGGGCCAGAACCCAGGAGCTCTCTTCCCAAGGAGGCTCAGCCTCACTGACACCCCAGGATCCCTGCAGTACTTGCTCCTCCGGGTTCAGCCCCAAATCTCAGGTCATTCCAGATATTTCCCAAGCCTCTCCTTTATTCCTCTAGGCCTCTGATCTTCCTCCAGCAACTGCAGCCCCAGACTCCTCCCTCATCCTCCACCGGTCAATACCCATTGGCCTCTTGCCCCGCCCCCAGATCTCACTCTAGCCCCTGCTCCCAAACATCACCCACATTCCCCCAAACCCCCTCTCATGCTCCGCCTTTCCTGTACCACCCCCAGGTGCACCCATGCTCCGCCCCTCCCGTGCCACCCCCAGCTGCCCCCATGCTCCGCCCCTCCCGTGCCACCCCCAGCTGCCCCCATGCTCCGCCCCTCCTGTACCATCCGCAGCTGCCCCCACGCTGCACCCCTTGCCCCTCCCAGATCCTTCTTGATCTGTCTCGGCCCCTCCTGCCCCGCCCCCGCTCACCGCGCTCCGCCCCTTTCCGCGCGCCAGGCCCCATCCAGCTTCCACGCTCCGCCCTCGTGCCCCGCCCGCCCCCAAGTCCCCTCCCCGAGCTCCGCCTTTGTCCCGCCCCTGGCCCCCTCTTGCTTCTCCCACGCTCCGCCCCTCCTGGCACGCCCCCGTCCCCCAGCCGCTGCCGGAATCTCGCCGTCCGGCCTGCCCGGCCTCTCCCGGTCAGCCTCCCGGCCTCTGAGCTCAGACTCCTCACCACCCATCCCGTCCCCGCCGGGCTTTAGCGCCCTGCAACCGTCACGCACCCCGCGGAGTCTGTGAGTTTCTGACCGGGCCCCGCGCTCTTGAACTTGATGTCGGCCTTGATCTCCTGGAAGAACTTCTTCATGGTGGCAGCAGGCCCGGCGGCAGGGGGCCGCGCGGGGCGGGGGGCGCAGGGCCCAGTCGGGGAGGAGCCGGCAGGAGCCAACAACCGGAAAGAAAATACCGCGCTGCCGGAAGTCCCTCCCTCGAGCGGCCGCCCACGTGACAATCGGCCCGGCGCAACTCTCTAGCTCTCCGCACCTCGCTGGCCCGGGGCGGCCTCTCTGCACTCTGGAGCCACGTCTCGGTGATTCTTCCGGAATTCGTTGCCGGGGCGACGGCGCGCTTCCCGCGGCGTTCCGGAAGGGGTGCCTGAGCTACCCGCCGCCTGACCCCGCCGAGGATGCACTGGCTTTGTCCCTTGCCCTACTCAGGAACCTCCCCTGGCACCCAGTGCTTACGTAACAAAGTCCAGTTCAACGGGAGGACATTCAGAGCCCCTCGGCCCGCCCGGGCCGGGGCCGCCTCGCCCCCGCGCGCCCATGTGGAGACGCGCCGGGGGACCTCGGCTGTGGCCTGCGGGCCTTCCCGGACGGAGGGCACCGGGGGAGACAAGCTCGTGGGGGCATGTGCTGCGCTGTGCGGGCTGCAAAGGAGACGCCCGGGGTGACGGCTAAAGCCGTCCTCCGCGAATTGTCCCCCAAGAAGACCGCGTGGCTGGGGAGGGAGCGCGGTCAGCCGAGGCGCGGAGAGCGGTTGGACCGGAGTCTGCACTTTCCGTTGCCTCCCTAGGAAGTGGGCTCCAGTGTCGCCGGCCCCGCAAGGTGGGCCCGGGGTGTGGCTCAGTGGCGGGAGGGTCTCCAGCGTAGGCACCGGGCCAGCGGGCGAGAGAAGGCCGCTTCGCTACGCGCCCGGAGCCCGGGAGGGCTGCTGCCTTGGTTTTGAGGGAGGTGGAGAGGAAAGGCACAAAGTGGGGATGGGAAAAGGCTATAGGGAGCCCTGGAGCAGTTTGCAACATGAGTAAAGGGGTCGGCCAGGAAAGGCTTTGGGGGGCTTGCTGAGGAAGGAGCCCTGGGTCTTGGGCGGTTTAAGCACACACTGTATGACTGAGCAACCCCCCAGCCCCCCAAAAGGACATTTTGTTTGAGGGAAGGCACTCATCACCGAGCCACTCCCCAGCCCTATTATCTATTTTACTTAGAGACGAGTCTCACCCAGTTGCTTGGCGCCTCGCTTTGGCTGAGGCTGGCTTTGAACTTGCCATCCTCCTGTCTCAGCCTCCCGAGCCGCTGGGATTACTGGCATGGCCACCGTTTTTGAGACCATCAAAAAAGGACGTGTTTGAGACCATCACGGAAGTTTAAATATGTCTGGCTTTTAGATGACGTGAAGGATTTAAGTTGTTTTGGAGGAATAATGACATGATAATTGTATTAAAAATAGGTATTTGGGGACTGGGCTCAGTGGTAAAGTGCTTGCCTTCCATGTGTGAGACACTGAATTCGAGCCTCAGCACCACGCAAAAATAAAAATACTGTGTTTTCATCTACAAGTAAATAAATATATATATTTGTATGTGTCTGTGTGTAAATATATGTGTGTGGGTGTATATGTGTGTCGTGTGTGTATATATATATATATAAATATATATTTTAAAAGGTATTTGTTGGGCTGGGGCTATAGCTCAGTGGTAAAGCACTTGCCTTACATGTGTAAGGCACTGGGTTCAATCCTCAGTACCACATAAAAACAAACAAAATACAGGTATTGTGTCTAACCTAAAAATGTTAAACAAATAAATAAATAAAGGTTAAAAAAAGGTATTTGCCAGAGATGCATTCAAAGTGTTTATGGGTGAAATGACATTTAAGGTTTGCCTTAAAAATACTCCAGAAATGAGACAGGCATGGTGATCACACCTGTAATCCCAGCAGCTCTGGAGGCTGAGGCAGGAGGATTGTGAGTCTTGCTGAGCCTGAGGCAGGATTGCTGGTATCCCATCTCGAAAACACACACGAGAATCCTTGTGGCTACCAATTCTTACATTAGGTGGAAGAGAAAAGCAGGCAGTCCTCAAACATGTACTGAGCATCTCCTTTTTGTCAGGCCAGTAGACTTCAGCAGGGCACAACACAGGGTCCTGCCCTCATGGGACTCACCATCAAATGGGGACACACCATGAAAGATCTAGGTGGTTCCAGACAGTGACGATGAGCTACCCTGGAGAAAAATAAGACAGGAATGAAGAATGGTCTCACTATGTGGTGAGGTTGGTCTTGAACTCCTGAGCTCAAGCAATCTTCCCTTTTCACCTCCAAAGTAGTTTGGGACTCTAGTGTGTACCACACCAAACCTGCTGGCAGGTTGTCTTTTTTTTTTTTTTTTTTTTTTTTTAACAGGGATTGAACCCAGGGGCTTAAACCCTGAGCCACACCCCCAACCCTTTTTGTTAAGTTTCCAGACAGGGTTTTGCTAAATTGCTAGGGCCTTGCTCAATTGCTGAGCCTGGCTTTGAACTTAAAACCCACCTGCCTCAGCATCCGGAGCCACTGCGATCACAGATGTGTGCCCCTGCCTCCAGCTGCAGAGATGGTCTTAGATAGGCTAAAGGAATCAGCCCCATGAAGAAGATGAGTGACCAGTGGCATGTGGCAGAGGAGCATCTCCAGCAGAGAGGCAACTGGACCAGAGGCACTGGGGGAAGCTGGAACGGGACTAGTGAGGGGGGAATCGGCTTAGCCAAGACCAGGTCCACTTGACCTCCTAGTCCCCTCAGTGGGGTATTCTGTAGACACCGGGAAGTGGGGTCACAGGAACGAGATGGCCACAAGGGAAAATCCTCCAGGCGATGTATTAGTTAGCAATTGCTGCATGACAACTTACCCTCAAACAGCCATGGAAAAACAGAAATCAGAAGGAGCTCCGCAGGTGGTTCAGACCCCAGTTCTATGTGGTTGACAGCAACCTCAGAAAGACCAGGAGTCTGGGTGGTTCCTATGAGACAATAATAGTGTGTGGTGGTGGGTTTTGTTTCCGTGGTCCTAGGCCTCTGCCCCTACGCTCACCTAGCAGTGGTGATGACCCCTGAGCATAACTGTCCTCCCCACTGGGAGATACTAGAAACGGAGGGGCACCCCACTCTGAACTCACCCCCTGCATCTCACCATGGGTGGCTCCTTGTCCGCTCCCTCCCATAGTCCCCTAGGTTGCTTCCTGGCTAACCTAGGGTGTCTCTCACCCCAGACCTAAGCCCCCCAAAACTTATCTGCTTGTGCAATTAGATCTTGGCTCAGTATCCTTTGGACCCTGAATGTCCACTTAACGGCACCCTAGATCCCAGTATTGTAAGGGATCTTTCAACCATTGTGAGCATCTGGGAAAATGAAAAGCCATCCCCCACCCTCAGGCCTTCTCTTCCCTTCCTTCCAAACCATCCCTCTGCTCCTCTTGTTCTCGGGCCCAGGTTCTGCTGGCTCTTTTTTTTTTTTTTTTTTAATATTTTTTAGTGTTGACGGACCTTTATTTTTTTATTCATTTATTTATATGGGAGCTGAGAATTGAACCCAGTGCTTCACACATTCCAGGCAAGCACTCCACCACTGAGCCTACCACCCCAGCCCCTCGGCTGGCTCTTAAACCCTCTCTTCTCATCCTCAGGACCCTCTGCAACCCCAGACTTCGACCTGCTGACAAACCCCTCCCTACTGCTCTCCACCTTCTGCTCCGACTCCTCTCCTTTTTTCGACTCCTGCACCTGCTTTCGGTCCACCTGCTACTCGCTCTCGCCCCCTCTACCCAGCCCGCACCTCCGCTTCCCTTTTAGGAAGTAGCAGGGTCGAGGGAGTTGTTTGGGTACACATCCCTTCTCCCTTAGTGACCTCTCCTGAATTGAAAGGAGGCTAGGGTGTTGAGGGCCACAGTCAGTGACGCAGGGCATTCTGCCAGAAGGGAGTGGTTGAGAGGTGACGCCAGCGAGCCATTGAGATGATGATGGTTATGTTAAGCTGTGTATTCAGTTGTATATGGACCCCTGCTGTCCGGCAATAGGGTGGCTCCAGAATATGTGGCTGGGGGAATAGGGTGGTCCCTGCTGCCTCAGGGCGCCGGCTACTCTGGAGTTCCCCTGGAGTTCTGCCGGTCTGGTCTGAGCGGGGTAGGCGCGGAGCTGGAGGAGAGCTGAGAGTCCCCAGGGAGTGTGCGTGGAGTGCTGGTGGAGTTCAGGCAATAAAGTTTCCTGTTTGAACATACAAGTGCTTTGTGCCGGCTCGGTGATTTGTGCCCAGCCAGACTGCGGCACTAGGGGTCCTTCACCTCCAATCCTTCAGGATACATTAAGGAATTCCAATATCCAACCCAATCATAGGATCCAACTTTTCATATGATCCTATCCAACACCCTCCTACCTGAGAACACAGGTGAGTTTGGGAGCAGGGTTAGGGACAGCAGTTTTCCCAGCTCCTCCCTGACCTACATCAGGACCTTCCATTGAAATGCAAATGGAAGATATCTGCTGAGCTCCCCTGCAACAAAAAAAGTAAAAGTGTCTTTTACCTGAACTCAGACTAAACCAAAAAGTAAATTGTATGGTACTTTAATAACTACCAGCCAGTCATTTTTTTCTAGGACTCTTTTTTCCCTAAATTCCATAATTTAAACTCATAATTTTGGTCCTCTGCACCTAGGTCAATGTTTTTCTGATCAGTCCTATTTTTTATTCAACTATGGAGTTTTTAAACAGCTGTAACATTGCAATGGAGACTCACCTGGGAAAAGCTACGTGGCCTTTACTTTCGTATGTATCACACTGTGTGTTGTGTTGTCTGCCCATATGTGTGTGTGTCTGTATGTCCTGACAAGATATCAACATTGGCAGGTTGAAAATGAACGCTCATAAATTAAAATAGATCCAAATACCTTTAATTCATGATTCAAGAAGTTTCAATTAAAATGAAGTAAAGAGATGAAAGTAAAGATGTCTTTAAAATTAAACTTAAGTCTCTCTGGGTGGTCAAAGAACTAATAAAATATTGATGTCTATGAAATGTCTAATATCCATTGTTTCTAGGAGTTTTCTTCAACAAGGAAGAAATGGCTACTATTCAATACACTTATATCTTGATAAAAATAAGTAAAGTAGATTTGATATGGGACTTCTCATAAATGTGTTTGTTAGACATCTGATTAATTCACAAGGTTAAAATGCTAACTTAAATATACCATCAAGTATTCCTAACCCCTTGAATTCCATTGGGTAACATTATTGATGTTTTAATAAATTGGTAAATGAAAAAAAGCGGGGGGTTAAAGTTGCTTTGTCATCACTGGAAAAAGGTTACTAAAAATTTCAAGCCCCAATAGGTATAATTCTATATGTTTGAACATTTGTGTTTTCATGAAATGGTAAACAGATGTGATTCTATATACAAAGGTTATAGAAGATTTCTGTATACAAAGGCCCAAAAGTTTCGACTGTTCCAATTAAGAGTACTGTCAATAACATAAAGTATTTATTTTTATTAAAATGAAATTATTTATCTAAATTCAGAAGTTTACCAGAATTGTTTCAGAATGTGAACAGAAAAGAGGGTTAACAGATGGCAAAGATGGGACGGAGTTGTGGCTCAGCAGTAGAGCACTCTCCTAGCACATGCAGGGTGCTGGGTTCAATCCTCAGTACCACATAAAAGTAAAGTAAAGGTATTGTGTCCAGCAGATGGCAAAGAGAAATTAGAAGGTTCTAGGTATGGGAACCATGTTTAATAGAAGGAAAAGAAAGTGTTTCTGGATAAGAAAGTCTTTATGTGATGAAGTAAACAAAAGGGTTTAAATAAGTCAGAAGGAAGATCTGTGTAAGTTGGATATATATATGTATGTAAAACAATCAGTCAAAGCTATTCAAGGTTTTTTCCCCTAAGGTCAAATGTCAATGTACTAATATAAGCCAAAGTTTAATCTAGGTGTTAAAAGGACAAAGATTTCTTAAGACATTAACTTACCCATAACATTGTGTTCATTAAGTTCTGTTTTTTTTGTTTGTTTGTTTGTTTGTTTGTTTGTTTTTTTGAGCAAGTAATCTTGAAGGAATTAAGGCCTGTGATTAAACAATAACTGTTATTTTGGAATATTGTAATATATTTTTACTCTTGTTAAATTCATTTTGTATTTTCCTTATGATCTGTCTAAATGTTGCCTGTTAATGTTTTGCAGAGGTACTCCTTCAAGAACACACAACCTGATAATAAGCCGTCACCTATAGGACAGATAGGATAATACAGAGGCCCATTAATAAAAGGTCAATGACTGTAAGCTTATAGGCCCAGTACTCTTAATCTAAGACTGATGAGACTGACTTGCTGGATGTTTAAGACCAAGACTTAAAAATCAAAGTTAAATTAAAAGGGCCAAGAGAACCAATATTTTTTTTGGCTCTTGCCCTCTGAGTCAGTCTGAATCCAGGGAACAGGGGACTCCTCTAAAGAGCTTTCATTTAACCTCCTGGAGAACAGGAAGCCACTCAATGCACTTGCTGTGAAGAGGACAGACATTGGAGAAGGGAGACATCCCTGATGCTTTCAAGGGAAGCCACATGGTCAACAAGACCTGGACCCATCCTAGCGCAAATGGCACTAGCAGAACTAAGAAGCTGCTCTCAAGTTCCCCGAGAATGACTTCCATGGGAACTCGGGTGACTTTTAACAGCAGATAGAAACAGTCAGTTTGACCTGCTTCATCTTAAACACATAGCAAATCAGTTAAACCAAAACAGCCATTTCTGAGCATTTAAAAATAATAGTAGTTAAGTGGAACTTTGGATATACATTTGTGTTAGCCCCTAAAATAAGTAAGACTGAAGGCTACAAAAGAGAGATTCTTCTTCGGAAGGAATGCCTAATAACTACCAAGTGAAACTGCCAAGTCGGAAGTTTTCAGTCAGTTTAAGGCCTACAAATCTTCCTAACCTCCTACACAGGTAGGATTGATATTTGCTAACATGGGGACTGGGGTTGTGGCTCAGTGGTAGAGCACTCACCTAACACATGCGAGAGGCCCTGGGTTCGATCCTCAGCACCACAGAAACATAATAAAGGCATTGTGTCCAACTACACCTAAAAAATAAATATTTAAAAACTTGCTAACATGATTATCTAGCCCCAAGTACAGAAATAAAGGGTTCTCTACTAGACACAGAGGTCATACCAATAGAAAGGTTTTACAAGATCAGATGACATTAAGTACCTTAACAGCATCTTGAGAGGATGGACATCTGTGACATTACAAGTTAACTGTTGGGTTTATATTCCTGATAACTCTGGGGATGTTAAGGATTTATATTCCCAAATAAGGGCCTTGTCCTCTCCAACCTTGTTATGGGGACAGCTTCTCAGGCCTCACACCTCCTGGTGAGAGATTCTGGGCTACTCTCATTTAGCAGCAGGTCTTCTGGGCCTGAACAGCTCACTGGGAAGTCCCTACTCACATGAGCCCTGGACACAAACGTGCTATGCAACTTGTTTCTCCAGTGGCCGCCCTGGGGTTGTGGCAGGAATAACCGCCCCCATTGCCTGTTTCCATCACTCTCCAATCAGCTTCGAGGGGACATTCAACAGGTAGTCAGTCCACACTAACCCTCCAGAATCAACTGGACTCCTTAGCCTCTGTGGTCCTCCAAAACCGCCATGGACTGGACCTACTAACAGCAGAGAAAGGCAGACTGTGTCTTACCTACAGGAGGAAAGCTGTTTTTGTGTCAATCTATCTGATATAGTCAAAGACAGGATCCAACGACTCCAACCGGCCCTGGGACCTTGGAGACAACAGCTCTCCTCTCAGGGGATGGCAGCTAAGAACCCCCTTCTCCAGGGGCACTTCCTTTCCTGACCCTTGCCTTGTCATAGGCCTTCTGCTAATGCTCGCCCCTTGCGTCGTTAGATCAGATTCAAAAAATCTCTAACCAAACCGTGAACCAGCTTCTGTCACAGGACTTCCAAACCCTCGCCAACATTGGGTGTCCAGGGTCACCATCACCTCCTGACCCTCACCTCTGACACAATGACACCCTGTGCCCCTGACAAGTGTCCAGATGCCGCCCCTTCCCAGCAGGAAAAAGATTGGTTTACGCCCCTGTCCCTTAAGGGGCCCAATAACAAAAAAGGGAGGAATACAGGGTCTTGACTTAACATCTGAGCAGCCACCTTATAAGTTTCCCTTTCCTGTACTTCCTTTTACTCAACCCCCCCCCCATTAGTGACCTACCCCATGTACCCTAACCCTCAGCCAATTGCAGAAGGACATGACCCCTTGGCTCTGGAAAGCCCCAGGTGCCATCCACCTAAGCCAATCCCATGCTATTCCCACCGCCCAGCTCTGAGGTCCCCAGCCTGTCCCACAGCGCCACAGCTCCAGCTCCAAAGCCCGACCACACAATGAACCCCGAACATCTCGGGGCCTCTCTCCTCTTAGAGGGATGGCCTTTATTTGTCAGCTCTGACAAATAAACTCTCCTGTGTAATCTCTGCCTGGTCTCCACCCTTCATGCCTCGATTTCCTTTTAGACATCACCTGGGCACTGTGGGGGAAGGGTCCTCCGCCACCTGATGATCGAAAACCAAGGAAGTAACTCCCCAGGAGTAACACTCGGGCTCCTCAGCCTAACCGTGGCCATCCTGAGGCTCTGGGAAAGTGAAAGGCCTCATCCCTGTCACCATCCACCTTTGCTGCAGTCTGGCTGGGTACAAATAACTGGGAGGTCACAAGCCACTTGTAGGTTCAAAACAGGAACTACTTTATTGCCAGAACCCAAGGGGAACTCAACTGGAACTCTGCGAGAATTCAACAGGAACTCAATGGGAACTCCAGGAGAACTCAAAAGTAGTGGGCACCCGAGGTAGCAGGAGCCGCCTTATTGCCAGACAGCAGAGGTTTATATACACAACTGAATACACAGCTTGTTTCAATTTAGCATCATCTAGTTACAGCAATCAGTCATTATCTTAATAATTATATACAGCTTAACTTAATTATCA
Organism: Callospermophilus lateralis; assembly: GCF_048772815.1. Taxonomy (NCBI): domain Eukaryota; kingdom Metazoa; phylum Chordata; class Mammalia; order Rodentia; family Sciuridae; genus Callospermophilus; species Callospermophilus lateralis. Next base: position 222,291,789 of record NC_135305.1, on the reverse strand, counting down.
TCATCTTAATGGCTCACTGGTGTTACTTCGCAACCACTCCTTCTGGCAAAATGCCAGGCGCCATCTTGACTTGGTTGTGGCTCTCAACACACCTTCCCCTCTCTGCCTCAGTTATCTGGAATTTTTTTTAATATTTATTTTTAGTTCTTGGCGGACACAACATCTTTGTTTGTATGTGGTGCTGAGGAGATTGAACCTGGGCCGCACCCATGACAGGAGAGCGTGCTACTGCTTGAGCCACATCCCCAGCCCCAGTTATCTGGAATTTTTTAAAAATTTGAGATGGGGTCTTGCTAGTCCCAGGCTAGTCTCAAATTTGAGGGGCCAAGCAGTCCCCCTGCCTCAGCCTCTCCAGTAGCTGGGACTGCAGTTGTGTGGCCCTGGGTCCAGCTTTTCCTGGAACTGCTGAAACTCACCTGGAGGACCCGCCCGGCAGTCCCCTGTGGTGGAAGGGACCTCATTTGTCTAACTCAGTCCTCTTCTTCCAGAAAGCCCCCTGGCTACCTTCCTGATGTGGCTGACCTTCTGTGTCAGCCTGTGTTCTGTTACTTCAGTGAAATACCAGAGGCTGGGCACTTCATAAAGAAGAGAGGTTTATTTACCTCACAATTGCAGAGGCTGAAAGTTCTACAAGAACTACCTAATCTTGACAGGGCATGCCCCCATGACCTAATCACCCCACCTCTAAAGGTCTGCCCCCTATCTTCACCCTATGAGGATCAAGCCTCCAATACACAGCCATGGGGACACAAACCCCCAAACCATGACACCTCCCCGTTGTAATCACCATTGGTGACGATTCCTGGTGCTCAGGACATGTCCCAAGCGCTGGACTCATTTTCTGTGCATAATCTTCCCAGTTACCCTACTGATATGCTCTGTGCCGCTGTGCCTCCTGTTCACAGGTAAGTCAGGAGAGCCCGCCCAGGCCGCAGGGCTCTTCAGCCAGAGAACATGAGGAGTCCGCACTCTGGAACCCTGAGATCAGAGATGATGCCCCGCCCCCAAGGTGTCCAGGACCTAATCTGTGAATATGCTACCATTTGTGACAAGAGAGATTCTGCAGGTGGGATCATGAAGGAGACAGAGACAGGGTCGCCCTGCGTCCTCAGGGGAGGGAGTCGGGGAGAGTGAAGGTGCTGGTCTGCTGGCTGAGGAGGTGGGGCAGGAGGCTGGAAGAGGCCAGGTGGGGACTCCCCTGGAGCCCACAGGAGGAGCACAATCTTGCCAGCACCTTGGTTTTAGCCCCAGAGGATTCATTTCGGAATTCTGACCCCCAGAGTGATAAGGATGAATCGGGCTAGTTGGAGCAATTCAGATTGAGGTGATTTGCATGAGCACAGTAAGGTGGACTCCATCTCAGGCCAGGCAACCCTGGGAAATAAGGCCTGCCAGCTCTGAGTGCACAGGGACGCTGCAGGGACTCAAAGGCTGCCTCCGGGCCTCCACAGTGCGCCAGGGCTGGATTCACGCCCAGCACTGAGGGCTCTCTGACCCGCTCCAATGAACACAGAAGTGCAGGTGTGGAAGCTGCTGGTTTCAAGGAGGCTGAGAGTCCACATTCCCAACAAGCCCTCTACCAGATGCAGAGGTTGGTCCACACAGGATGGACAGGTCAGGGCGCTGCCTGGTGCTTCCGCAGCACCAACCAGGTCCACAATAGATGAGGATGTAGGCCTCGAGGCTCTAGTAGAGAGAAGCTCTGGCTCAAATGGAGTCGGCCCCTCCCGGGTTCCATCCCCAGGTGCTCTTCCCAGTTCCCCCACCCAGACAGCAGGAATGAAAAATAACAGCTGACACGGGAGCAAACCACCTTAGATTCATAGCATACAGGGTCTGGCACATTGTGACTGCTTAATAAGTGTGTGTTGTGGGCTGGGGATGTGGCTCAAGTGGTAGGACACTCGCCTGGCATGCGTGCGGCCCAGTTCAATCCTCAGCACAACATACAGACAAAGATGTTGTGTCTGCTGAAAACTAAAAAATAAATATTTAAATTCTCTCTCTCTCACACTCTCTCTTAAAAAAAAAAAAAAAAAGTGTGTTGTTACCAGGGGGGTGCAGTATCCACCAAGCATTTCTGAGCTAAAGGTCTGGAGGTTTATGTCTCAGTAGGTAAACAGGAGAGCAGAGGTCAAGCCCATAGCACAGAGCAGGTGCTCAGAACGTCAGCTGATGGGGGGGGGGGAGTCTGTGTGTCAATCTGGAGTTGGAGCATTCCCTCTGCCCACTTGGCCTCCCCTGACCAGGTGCGTCACCTCCTCAGGTGATGATTTCTGGCCCAATCTTTGCTTTGACCAGATTCTGATTTGGCAAGAAGCTGGAGATCCCCTCTCACTTCAGCCTGCCACTGGTTGGCTGAAGGGGCCCCTTGGGCCTCCCCTAGCTCTTGGGGATCCAGGTCCCACCTTCCATCTTTCTCTGGCTGCTCAACCTAATATAGCCAGGCCTGAACAGGCTCAGGGTCTGGGAGAGGACAAGTGTGTGTCCAAACAGCAGGGTCTCAGGGGCAGAACTCGCAGAGGTGGCTTCTGTTCTTCAAACTCCCACAACCTGACCTGGAGCAAAGCCTGTCCCTCCCCCAGCCTCAGTCTTTCCATCTGTACCATGGTCTAGCCCAGGACCCTCTCCTGCATAGGGGCAGCTTCCATGCTGGTCCCCATGCTGGGGACCTGGAATTCAGACTAACCACCACCAATACACAGCATTAAATTTATGGTTTTACTTTTTTTTTTTTTAACTAGAAATTGAACCTGGGAATGTTCTACATTCCCAGCCCTTTTTTATTTGGAGACAGGGTCTTGCCAAATTACTGAGGCTGGCCTAGAACTTAAGATCCTCCTGCCTCAGCCTCCAGAGTTGTTGGTATTATAGGCATATGCCACCACACTTTTACTATTTTTTGAAACTACATGTTAGATATTTTTATCTGATGATATGTACATTTATTACACTTACTATTATGTGGCTAGGCAGTGACTCCAGGGGTGCTCTACCACTGAGCTCCACCCAGGCTGGTACCACCACACCCAGATTCTATACAGGTGTTTGTGTGCACATTTATTTTCATTTCTCTTGGGTAGATATCTATTGTGTTAGGTAGGGATGCTACAGCAAAATACCGTAGACTGCGTGGTGGCCTAAACAGACACGGGCAGCCATAGTTCAGGGGGCTGGAGTCCAAGATCATGGTCAGGATCTGGGGAGGGCCATCTTGTGGATGGCCACCTCCTCATAGTGTCCTTTGTGTGTGTGGCGCTGGGGATTGAACCTAGGGCCTTGTGCACGCAAGGCAAGCACTCTACCAACTGAGCTAGGTCCCCGAGCTTCCTCAGTGTCTTCACCAGTATCCATGGGCCTGGCCCCACACTGTGTCTTCATTTAACCCAGTCACCTCCTTGAGGCCCTAACTCCCAAGACAGTTGCCTGGGCTGGGGTTAGAGCTTCAGCACAACTTTGTGGGTGGACATAGTTAGTCCCAAGGCACGTAGGAATAGATTTTCTGAATCACAACAGAAGTCTGTCTTTAACTTCGTAAAACAAACAAACAAAAAACTGTTTGCAGGCATGGTGGAGCATGCCTGTCATCCCAATGGCTCAGGAGGCTGAGGCAGCAGGATCAGGAGATCAAAGCCAGCCTCAGCAATGGTGAGGTGCTAAGCAACTTAGTGAGACCCTGTCTCTCTATATAAATTACAAAACAGGCTCAGTGGTCAAGTGCCCCTGAGTTCAATCCCGGTACCAAAAAACAAAACAGAACAACAAAAAAACTATCTGCTATAGAAAAACTATCAGGTAATATCTTCATACCTGGGGATGTGGTTCAGTGGTCAAGTGCCCCTGAGCTCAATCCCTGGTTCCCAATTAAATAAGTAAATAAATGTCATTTAATGCCCTGCTGGACTTGAATTCCTGGAAACCAGGGTTACAGCATTGAAAGCACCTAGTGTTACCTATTGCTAGACATAGTTTCAAGCCCTTGGGGCTGGGGAAGTCACGCCACCCTCACAGCTCTGTAGAATCCGTACCGTTAAGAGTCCCTTTTCGCAGGTGGGGAGACTGAGGCACAGAGCAGTTAAGGAACTTGGCAACGCAGTATTTTTTTTTTTTTTTTTTAACTAGGGATTGAGCTCAGGCAGACAGGGTCTCACTGCATTGTTCGGCGCCTCGCCATTGCTGAGGCTGGCTTTGAACTCGTGATCCTCCTATCTCAGCCTCCCTAGCGGCTGGGATTACAGGCGTGTGCCACCGCGCCCGGCTCATTCACTTTTTAAATCAATTAACGTGTGTCTTGAGGACTCTGTGGCCGTGGCACGCAGTAAGCGCTCCGTAAACTTCTCTTCGGGATTAAGTAAATAAGCCGAGCATTTTGAGGCGACCCCACATGGCCCGCCCCTTCCCTAGGCCCCGCCTCCTAGGCCCCGCCTCGAGTTGAACGTCCCCTGGGGCAGCCAATGGCAGACGCCCTACTAGGCCCCGCTCCTGTGGTAGCCAATGCTTGTTCCTTAGATCGAGAGGCTGCTCTTGTGGTATCCAATGTCCTGCTTCACCATTTTGAGACCCGCCTCAGGGAGATAGGCTGTCAATAACCCGCCTCCTACGTTAATTGGGCCTTTCTTCCTGTGGTATCCAATGGTTGGTCCCACACTTCACGCCCCTCCTCTTGCGGCGGCCTATGTTCCGCCCCTCTCCCTTAAGTCCCACCCCTTCACTCCCGTAGCGACTCCTTTTCCCTCCTCATACCTTTTCCCTTTCACCTCCCATAACCTCCGCCCCCTCCCATTAGGCTTCTGGGTCACGCCTCTGGATTCGCCCGTTACCCAATCCCGTTAACTTGCTCCGCTCCTACCCCTCTTCTCATTGGTCGCCGCGCTTCTCTGTCCCCGCACGTGGGCCTGAGCGACTGAGTCACCGGCCCGTGACGGCCTGAGGGCGGGACTTCCGGTGGCGCCGAGCCCAATAAGTGCGCGCCGGTCGGCTGCCTGTGCGGCCGTCCCGCCCCCTCAGCGTCCGGCTCCCGCCCCCGGCTTCGCCTCCCGCTGCCGCCGCTGCAGCCTCCGCTGCCGTCGCCGCCGCCGCTGCCGCTTCCCGCGGCCTGGGCCTCCCGCCGCCAGCATGCCACACGCCTTCAAGCCCGGAGACCTGGTGTTTGCCAAGATGAAGGGCTACCCTCACTGGCCGGCCCGGGTGAGGCCGCGCGGGTGATGGGCCCTGCGGGGGGTGGGGCAGCGGGGTCCCTGGGCCTGAGGGGCCGCGCGGGGCTCTGAGGGCCCTGTGGTTCCCGGGGTCCGCGGTCTGAGTGCGGGGCCTCCGGGCGATCAGCGGCCTGAGGTGCTGAGTGCGGGGGTCCGGCGACTCCGGCGTCCGAGGGGCCGCGCGCCGGGGGTCCGGGTCCGAGGGGCTGAGGGAGCCGCGCGCCGGGCTCGGGGGCTCGGAACCCGGGGCCTGAGGGGCTGGGTTTGGGCGCGCTGAGACCGGAGGGTCCGTGGTGGGCCTGAGGAGAGGTCGGGTCTGGTGGGCAGGACCCCGGGAGGCGCGGCGGGGCTGCGATCTGGCTTGGGCCCCGTGGCCGGCCCCGGCCGGAGAGGCGGCTGGCGGAGCCCGCGGCGGGGGGCGCGTGGGGCGGCTCTCCCTCGCTGACCGCGCGGACTTCGAGTTCCCCTCCGGCGGCAGCCGGTGCCCAGGGCTGAAGGGCGCCCCGGGCCTGGGAGTGCAGCGTATGCGGTGGCCGATGGCTGGGGTTGGCCCTGTCTGGGGGGGCTGTGTGCAGCGGGAACCCCAGAAGCTTCTGTCACCCCAGATCTGAGGGCTCAAGTGGCCCCGGGCTGAGGGTGGTGCAGTCGGCCAGGGGGACTGAGGGAGGCTGGGTGAGGTGAAGACCAGCCCTGGGCGGACGGGCAGTGGAGGGGTGAGGCCCAGGAGTGTGGCCGGGGCTCGGAGGGCGCTCACAGCCAGCGCTGACCTCTGAGGGGTGGGGGCGAGCTGCCCCGGAGGCGCTCTGGGCGGTCCTGGGGCAGAGTTTGGGATTCTCTGCAGGAGAGGGCATGTGTGGCCGGGATGCCCATAGCCAAGGCCAGGAGCCACGGGCGGAGAGAGGAGTTGAGAGAACTGAGGGACAGGGAAGGTTCCCGCGGCCACCCAGGAGCTGGAGAGGTGGATGGGGAAGGCAGTGTTTGGTACCTGAGAACCCACTCCATCCTAACTTGAGGCACTCATTTTCCTGGGGGAGACCATAGAGGTGAAACTTTACGGACACTTCCCTCCTTTCCAGAGCTCTAGCTTTTCCCTCCCCTGACCCCCCTTCTCCAGCTCAGAGCGCCCAGAACATTTCCAAGCACCTGATTGGAAGTGAAGGGGCTGCTACCCTCTTGTGGGGAAGTGACTGACAGCTGCTGGAGCCCGTGGGCCTGCGGGGAGAGGGTGGGACTTCCTGGATGCTCAGGGCCTGTCTCCTGCAGCCCACCCCCACCCTCTGCATCCTTGGAGCTGCCAGCTGCATCCTTTGGGAGGCCGCCTGCCTGCATGATCTCCTCTTTACAGGAGGGGTCCCAGGGGAGGGTCCTGGGAGTTCACAGAAGCTGATCTTGGCCCCACCCCTTATTTTCTTCAGGGGGCCATATTTGGCTTTGCTTAGGTGAAGCACCTGCCTTGGAACCAGCTTTCTCCCTAGGGGGAGAAAGATCACCTCGGGTGGGGGACAGGTGCAATGAGGGGTGTCTAGAAGAATGCAGATTCCTATTTGTAAAGTGATGTGTCTTTCTAGGTTGAAGGCTCCCCTCTCCTTTCATGCCTTTCCCCAAGTAACTTGGTTGGTTTCTTGGTGATTTCCTGGGTTGTTCTCTGAAGTTGTCTCTTGTCTCTCCCGCTAAATCACCCCCTGATTGGGCTGATTGACCTCTCACTATAGATTGATGACATTGCTGATGGTGCTGTGAAGCCCCCACCCAACAAATACCCCATCTTCTTCTTTGGTACACACGAAACGTAAGTGTCTCCAACTGGGACTTGGTTACCCCCCTTGGTGCCTCCCAGTGTGGCCTGGCTCACCTGGAGGTGGTCTGTTGTTCCTTTCTCCAGAGCTTTCCTGGGACCCAAGGACTTGTTCCCCTACGACAAATGTAAAGAAAAGTACGGGAAACCCAACAAGAGGAAAGGCTTCAATGAGGGGCTGTGGGAGATTCAGAACAACCCCCACGCCAGCTACAGTGCTCCTCCGGTGAGTACCCTGGAGATGGAGAACATCCAGTTGGGGTGTATGTGGGGCCCATTTGGGGATACTTCTTTACAGTGGGGGCTAGAAATAGCCTTTTCCTTATGTCGTAGGAAAAGGAAGTTTCTAGGGCAGGGTCTTTCTTCCTCGGTACTGTGGACTTTAAGGACCACATTGTTTTTGGGGGATGGAGTGTTCTGGAATGCAGGATGCTAAGTGGCACCAGTGGTCCCCGCCCACTCCATGCCAGGGGTGCTGTGAAGTTCCCAGACACTGCCTTGTGTCTCTGGATAGGGAGAGAGGGTTGAAGAATCACCCTTTGCTGAGAATCACTGCTATAGAATGAGATTTAATTGTTTGTGGTTTTGTTTTTGATTTTGTACTGAGGATTTAACCCAGGGACCCTCTACCACTCAGCCACATCCTCAGCCCTTTTTATTTTTTAGGTTGAGATAGGATTTAAGTAAGTTGCCCAGGCTGCTCTTGAACTTGTGGTACTCCTGCCTCTGCCTCTTGAGTGGCTGGGATTATTGGTGTATTCACTATGCCTGGTGAGCTTGAATTTATAATAGGATGTTATTAAAATTCTTATAAAACCTATTTTTTTCCTAAGGAAAATAATTTCTTTAAAAAATCATTGCCTGGGCTGGGGGTATAATTCGGTTGGTAGAGTGCTTGCCTTGCATGCACAAAGCCCTGGGTTCAATCCCCAGCACCACAAAAAAACAAACAAACAAACAAAAAAAAAACCCTGCTTTCTTTCTCCTTAGGTTTTGGATGCAGGAGAATAAGTGATAGTTTTTAGATGTGAGAGTTCATGGTCAGGTGGGAAAAAATAGTCAGGAACCATAACAATGAGGACATCTCAGTGGCATATCAGTGTCTGGGAATGTTCTGGGAAAAGAAGAACTTTTGAAAAGTAAATCATTAATGGAAGGCCTTGAAAAGCCAGAGAGTGGTGCCCTGTGGGGGGCATTTTGGGGTGAGGTGTGGGTGGAGGAAAGCTGGGCTGGGGTTCTTTACTCTTTTTTTTTTTTTTGTACTGGGGATTTTACTCTTTTTTTAAACCAGTGCTTTTGCGGGTAGGGGGCAGTGATGGCCTGGATTTAGAAGGGGGGTGGGCATGAAGATGGGGGAGGCCAAGGGAACAGATCTCAGTGAAGGAAAATTTGTTAAGTGAAGGAAAGGATATCCATGGTTGTCTGAGGAGTGGAAATTGGGAGTTGGTGAGGGTCAGATCTGGCATGTGTTTTTCATCAACTGAAGATGGATGGAGTCATTTTGTCGCCCCTGGTCCTGCTTGAGAACTCAGGGTCCTGAGACGGTCTGGATGTACCTCTCCATCTCAATCTGGGCTGGGTGGTGCTTGCAAGCAACCACTCATGGGTCCACACACGTTTGTGTTGACACCTGCCATGTGCCATGGGCTGTGGGTCTAGAATTTGGGATATACTCAGCAGATGTGTCCTGGACATTGATGGTTTGGTAGCCTCTTATCAAGGGGCTGGGGCCCATGTGTATTCATGTTGATGGTATTTTATTCTTGATAAAGAATCTGTGTCCAGGAGGTAGAGGGTTCCCCTGTTTGATAACTCAGCATCTTTCCTGAGGCTTTACTTGTCCCCAGTCTGGCTGTGTGGATCAGAAGGTCTTTAAGGCATGAGATCCTTTTCTGGCCCTGACTCAAGTTCTCTTTAGTTATGTCCTAAGCTTATTACCTCCTGGTGAATCATCGCACCATTTAATATTTATTGGACACCCACAGCTTGCTAAGTACTGCATAGATGCTGCCCTCGAGGAAAGGAAATGCAAAAGTAGTGCACCCTTGAAATGAAACAAGTTCTCTGCAGGTCCCCCAAGTAGCTGTAAGTGTTAGAGCTTATTTGTGCTCTTTGGTTCTCTAACCGAATGTGCTTTCAGTGGAACATTTGTTTAAAATGCAGGTTCCTGGACAAGCCCCTTGAGAAGTAGCTTTAGTAGTGTAGGACTGAGGCCTGGGACCATTGAGGTCTTCCCTGCAAAATGCTGTCTCCGAGCCTTTGGATGTAGCCAGGGCATAGGTAGGTTTTTGAAGTCATCACTTTTTAGGAAACTGAGCATCTCTTTTTTTCATCCCCAAGGTTTTTGGTTTGAAAGGCACTGGTACCTCCATTCTAAGCCTAGCTTACTTTTTGTTTTATTTTCTTCCCAAGATAACCACAGCATCCAATTCCTTGTATACCCTTCCAACATTCTTTTCTTAAGCACATAATTCTGAACTTTGATGTATTTACTCAAGAGTAAATCTTGAAAATTGGTCCATCTCAGCCCACAGAATAGCCTCAATACTTTGACAGTCTTGGCTAGGCCTCCCAAGAGGAAAGGAGGGCCAAGTTCTCATCCCCTCAGAAGCCAGCAGGTAAAAATGGCATCTGGGGTGTTTTTTTACTTAAGTGTGTTTTGGTCCCCACAGTGAGAGTGGCCTGGGCACGTGCTGTTTTTCCATTGTACAGATGAGCAAACTAAAGCCCAGAGAGTTTGCTTGAATATCCACAGGGCCCCAGCTAAAATCTGATAGCCCATAGACCTGGGCCAGGTTTCCCAATATTTGTCCTTTTTAGCAGTATAATGGTGAAATGTGGGGCCAGGTCATTCTCTGCAATAGGGTCTCCCCTGGGCATTGTGACTGCTGAGCACTATGGCTGGTCTTCACTTGCTAGCTGCAGTAGTACTACCTCTCCATTTCACCCCAATCTTTTTTTTTTTTTTTTTTCCTTGGTTCTGGTTATTGAATGTTGAATGTAGGGCTCCACTCATGCTAAGCAAGTACTGTAGCATTGAGCTACATTCACAGTCCTGTTATTTTATTTTATTTTTTGGCACTGAGGTTTGAACCCATGGGTGCTTTACTATTGAGCTACATATCCAGCCCTTTTTATTTTTTATTTGAGACACTGGCCTCAAATTTGCCATCCTCCTACCTCAGCCTCCAGAATTGCTGGGATTAGAGGTTGTGTGTCACCATGCCCAGCCTTTATTTTATTTTGAGACAGAGTCTCATTAAGTTGCCTAGATTTGTCTAGAACTTGTGATACTCTTGCCTCAGCTTCCCAAGTTGCTAGGATTACTGGTGTGCACCAACATGGCTGGTTCCACCTCCAATCTCATTAACCAAAATATGTCTAGAAATTGATAGATGCATCCTGAGGACAAAATCACTCATGGTTGAGAACCATTGGCTTAGAAGGATCCCACTTCATATATCCTTGTTCCTTGATAGGTGAAGAGGCAGAGACCTGTACAGGGCTCTCAAGTTTGTCAGCAACAGAACTGAGCTAAGACCAAAGTGCAGGCCTCCCTCCCCCAGGCCCATTTTCTTTTCTTTCTGGGGGGAGGAGGAGGACCTGAGGCCTGCCCGCTCACAAGGGAACCTGGGGCCAAGTAGACCTGGGTTCAGGTCCTGGCTTTGTGCCGCCTGCTGACTGTGTTCCTAAGATCATGCTCATGGTGTTCTCAGCCTCTCAGTTATTGGGAGGCTTCAGTGAGAAAATATGTAGTAAGTGCTCAATGGATATCAGAGGCCACAATGGGAAATTAGGAGACCACGCGAGGTCCAGTCTCTTCTGCACCATAGTAACCTCCAGGCTTATTCAGACAGCCAGCTGTTTCTCTCATACCCATCCGATGCTGGGATGTTTGGAGGTGGCAAGCTTTGGCTTTTTATTTCTTCTGGGTTCTTCTCTGGGCCACCAGCATTCACATCCACTAAATGTTTCTGTGTGGGTCAGATTTCCCAAAACCTTTGCTGAAAGCCAGCTCTGTAAGATGCAGAGGTTCTGGCTGTACGCATGGACTCAGGGTGAGCAAGTTGGTCCCAATCGCTTGATGGGCTGTGGAGGCCCAAACCAGACTACAGCCAGTAAAGAGAAGGGCTGAAGTGAGGAGGGGCTTTGACTGCATGTGTGCCTGTGTCCAGTGGCCCAGGCTTTGAGGACAGAGCAGACCTGAGCTGTGTCCCTGCTCTGTTAGTCATTCACTCTGTTTTGGTACTAGGGATTGAATCCAGGGCAGAGTCCCACTGAGCTACATCCCTAGCCCTCTGTTTGTTTGTTTGTTTTTTATTGATACTGGAGTTTGGACCCAGGGATGCTTAGCCACATCGCCAGGTGTTCCCCACCCCCCGCTTTTTTTCTTTCTTTCCTTTTAAATATTTAGTTTTTAGTTTTAGGTGGACACAATATCTTTATTTTTATGTGATGCTGAGGATTGAACCCAGTGCCCCACTCATGCCAGGCGAGCGCACTACCACTTGAGCCACATCCTCAGCCCTGTTTTTTTTTTTGTTTTTTTTTTTAAGAGAGAGAGAGAGAGAGAGAATTTTTAATATTTATTTTTTAGTTCTCGGCGGACACAACATCTTTGTTTGTATGTGGTGCTGAGGATCCAACCCAGGCCACAAGCATGCCAGGTGGCGCTTCCGCTTGAGCCACATCCCCAGCCCCCTGTTTTTTTTTTTTTTTTTAATATTTATTTTTTAGTTGTAGTTGCGCACAATACCTTTATTTAATTAATTAATTTATTTTAATGTGGTGCTGAGGATTGAACCCAGGGCCTCACATGTGGTAGGTGAGTGCTCTACCGCTGAGCCACAATCCCAGCCCATCCACAATCCAAGTTTGAGACAGGGTCTTGCTAAATTGCTTAGGTCCTAGATAGGTGGCTGGCTTTGAATTTGCGATCCTCCTGCTTTGGGCCTCCAGAGTCTCTGGGATTGCAGGCATGTGCCACTGCTCCTGGCTTCATTCTGTTCTTGAGCTGTAACTTAACCTCTCTCTGACTGTATCCTCATCCCCAGAATCAGAGTGGTAATTCCCACCATGCATAGAGAGTCATGACAAGCTCAGTATCACTTAAATAATGGTAGATCTTGGAATGGTGATGTAGACCTTTGGCAAAAGACCTTTGGTCCCATCATTCAGTCACTTAGACTCTCTGAGCTGCTGCTTCCCCTTGTGAAAAGTGGAGCTGAAGCTCTCCCTTCTTTACTCACCAGGTGTGCTCCAAGGGGAAGTAACAGATTTGAGAGCCTCTGAACTCTCTGAAGGAAAGGTGTGAGAGAAATCACTGTGAAAATGTTGTTATTCTCTCCTGGCATATTCAGTTTGGGGCTTGACCTACTTAAGTATTGTCCTTTTTAATAATCTTGTCAAAAATTATATAGTCAGGGGGCCCTGTTGCTGTGCTGAAGGGCCCTTGGCCACAGTAGCACAAGTCAGACAAAACATGCTTGGTGTTGAGCAGCGAGGTCATTTCAACACCTGGTTCTCATTTTTCTTGTCTGTTAAGCAGGGATTGTTAGCTTGAGACTGTGTGCAGAAGTTGGTGGGGGAAGAATAAGGGGCTTTATAAAACAGGGAGACTGGAGGGGGCAGGAAACTGAAGGCGGGCTGAGTTCCCCTCCTGTCATTCCCTCTGTCCAGGTTCCCTCCAGCCCAGCTCTGCTACCCAAATTCTTCTTCCCACGTTTCCATTCTGTTCTGCCTGTGTGTGCAGTGATGTGCTGCAGAGACCTGACCTTCAGCATCTGTCTAGCCCTTCCACCGCTATCTCCCCCCCAACCCTCCCACTCCCGCCCACCCAGCTGCAGCATCTCGACACAGACTTGGCTCCTCTCTGCTTCTCCTTCCTGGTCTCACTGTCAGCATGTGCCTTGAAACTCCTCTCACGTTCTTTCAGGCCCTTAGTCCTCCTCCTTGATTTTACTTGGCCAGTAGGCTGCCTCTGTCTAATCCACTGTACCCTGGCTAGCTAGTTATAACAAGAGAATTTGCCTTTCTCTGTGATCTTTTTTAAAAAATTGAGATAAAATTGACATAAATTTCATCATTTTAGCCATTTTCTATTTCCTTTTTTCTTTAAAAAAATTTTGTGGTCCTGGAGTTTGAACTTGGGGCCGTGCACATGCTTGGCAAGCCCTCTGCCATTGAGCTATATCCTCGGCCTCCATTTTAACCATTTTAAAACTCTACAGTAGCTTTAGTACATTTGTAATGTATATAACCATCATCACTCTAATTCCAGAACATTCCCCTGCTCCACAAAGAAACCGACTCACAGTCATCCTCAGTTCTCCCTCTAGCTCCTGACAACCTCAGATCTACTGTTTCAATTCACCTAATTTAGCCAAGAAATTCCTTTCAGTGGGATTTCTTGCTTTGGGGCCTTTGTCCATTTTCCTTGCTGCATGGAGGTCCAGGTTTCCTCTGCTTAGAGTGTCAGTGCTCCCTTCCTTCTCTGTGCTTGACTGTTCCATTCTGTACCCGTGCCATATGGCGTATCTATCAGTTGATGGACATCTGGGTTGTTTTCAGAGATTGCGGCCTTAAAAAAATCTTATCCCCGGGCTGGGGATGTAGCTCAGTGGAAGATCGCTTGCCTAGCATGTGTGAGGCACTGGGTTCGATTCTCAGCACCACTTACAAATAAACAAAATAAAGGTCCATCAACAACCAAGATTTAGAAAAAAAAAAAAATCTGCCTCCTCTTCTGTCTTAAGTGATAGATATTCAGAATAGAAACGACGTGAAATAGCTCGGGTGGGTTTTACTTGGATACAGCTAGGCTGGTGTCACCCAGCGCCTCTGTGCGCGAGAACTGCTGTGGCATCCCCTTCTTGTTCTTGTGACTGTATATTTACTTGGCTGTCTCCCCATTAGACCATGAGCTCCCTACTGGCAGGGACCGTGTCTTATTCGTCTCTAGCCAGGGCCTGGCACATAGTAGGTATTCCAGAATGTTCGTTGGATGAAGGAGTGATGGCTGAATATTCCTGGGGCTCCTGCGTTTTCCTTCCACAAACGTAAGACATCCTAACTGAATTCAGAAAGGGACCCAAGAAAGCCCCGTGCTTTCACTGTGCGCTTTGCCTGATGATTTTAGAGCCTCAGTAACACCTTGAGTGACCCACCCAGTCTCACTGTGTGCCTCTCCTTTGCCATCTCATCTTTCCGGGCCCGGGGAAGGCTGTACCAGCCTCTTCTGGCTGCTAAGGGGACCATCATTCATGCCATTCCTGCTCTTTAGAGTGCATATAGCCTGTCCCCCTCTGCGTGCTGGGGACAGATTCTCCATTGAAATGTCATCCTCTAAAGGGCCTCATGGACTACCCAGTGCAAAATACTCCCACCCCTCAGTCTCTACAACCACATGCAGTGATTTTCTGCCCGTTGCCACAACTGGGAACCATATTTATGTTATCAGTCACTCCCAGGGTCAAGGGACCATGCCTCAGTCCCTTCTGTGTCTTCACTACCCCCTCATGTGGTGCTGGGCACATGGCAGTATGCTGTCCCACAAGCATTGACTGATGGTATGAATGAGCCTGGCACTGGCCAGCACAGAGGAAGCACACAGAAGTGGTGGCTGTTCTTGTGCCTGCTGCTGCCTCTGCTGTTATTTTGAATGCAATAGAAATTGAGCAGCACCTGGAAGGTGCTCAGAGGTCTTGTCCTAGGCCAGCTTCCTCAGGATAGAATGATTAAAAAAAGAGAAAGCAAACATTTCTGAGCCCTTGCCACAGCCTGGGCTCTGCCCTCGGTACTCCACGCACCACTTCAGGCGCACCCTCGCCATAGCCCTCTACAGCCAACACTGTGCTCAGATGTGGAAACTGAGGTACAAGAAAGGCTGGAGTTACTTGCCCGAGATTTAACCCTGGGTGCCACTTCCTGACCTTGGTGTCTACCATCTTACCCTCCTGTCTCCTTCTCTGGGCATTCTGGGCCTTGGTTACCCCATTTGTAAAGCAAGGAAGCCGGGAACTGACATTTGAGACCCCACTGGTGGGTTCCCCCTCCTATTTGGGAAATCCACACAAGACTCAGGGTGACACGTATTCTTTGACCTCCACACCCAGCCGGTGAGTTCCTCCGACAGTGAGGCCCCTGAAGCTGACCCAGCAGGTGGGAGCGACGCGGACGAGGACGAGGACGACCGGGGAGTCATGGCCGTCACAGCCGTTACTGCCACAGCTGCCAGTGACAGGATGGAAAGTGACTCGGATTCTGATAAGAGTAGTGACAACAGTGGCCTGAAACGGAAGACATCAGCATTGAAGGTAGGGGTCAAGCCGGGGCATGGCCTGTGCGTGGCACAGGCACCCCAGCACCCTGAAACCTCTCCCACCAGCACCCTTCTCTTCTTTAACAAAAATTGAGATAAAATTCTTACACCACAAAATTGACCATTTCAAAGTGTACAACTCAGTGATTTTTAGTATATTTGCAGAGTTGCCATCTTTTTCTAGTTCCAGAATATTCTCATCACCTCAAAAGGGACCCCAGAACCATGCATGAACTGTCGCCCCATCCCCTCAAATTTGCACCCACAAAATTCCTCTCTCTATACTTTTCTGTTTTGGGCGTTTCTTGTCAGTGGAGTCGGGCGTTGTGTGGTTCTCATGAGCATGATGTCTTCAAGGTTCTTCATGTGGTGGTGTGTTGAGCGATGCTGCATTGTAGAGATGGCCCCCGAGTTTTTCCATTTGTGCTTTTTTTTTTTTTTTTAATTTTTGTTTATTTTTATATGGTGCTGAGGATCGAACTCAGGGCCTTGTGCATTCTAGGTGAGCGCTCTACTGCTGAGCCACAATCCCAGCCCCATGTCCATTTGTCAATGGTCATTTGGCTTCTTTCCCACTTCTTGGCCGGGATGGCTCATGCTGCTGTGAAAATTCCTGTACAGTTTTTTTTTTTATGCAGATGATGTGTGTTCAGTTCTGTTAGGGACAGTCTCTTCCCTGTCTTTTGACTGCTTCTAAATATATAGGTACATGGTGAAATGACCAGGTTCTAGTAGTAAATTATTTGATAGAGGAAGAAATTTAAAAATTTCTTTTTAATATTTTTTTGTTTTACTTTTTTGGTGGTGGAGATTAAACCCAGGACCCTCGACATGCTGAGTACCTACTCTACCACTGAGTTATCCCCTGGCCCCTATTGTTTTTTACTTGTTTATTTATTTTTTTATTGTGGTGCTGGGGATCGAACCCAGTGCCTCATGCATGCTAGGCAAATGCTTTACCACTGAGCCACAACCTTGGCCCCCTATTATTATTATCTTATATCTTTAATATGTGGTGCTGAGGATCAAACCCAGGGCCTCACACCTGCAAGGTAAGCACTCTACCCCTGAGCCACAACCCTGGCCCTTTATTTTTATTTTTCGTGGTGCTGGAGATTGAACCCAGGGCTTTGTGCATGTGAGGTAAGCACTCTACCAATTGAGCTATATACCCAGCACCCCCCCCCCATTACTTTTATTTTTAATTTTCCAATTATAGTTGGACACAATACCTTTATTTTATTTATTTATTTTTACTAGTTATATATGGGCACAATGTCTTTATTTTGTTTATTTTTTGAGGATCGAACCCAGGGTCTCACACGTATGAGGCGAGCGCTCTACCCTGAGCCACAACCCCAGCCCCCCAATTATTATTATTATTATTATTTTTTAATATTTATTTTTCAGTTTTCAGTGGACACACATCTTTATTTTATTTTATGTGGTGCTGAGGATCAAACCCAACGCCCCGTGCATGCCAGGCGAGCACGTGACCTCTTGAGCCAAATCCCCAGCCCCCCAATTATTTTTTATAATAACATTTGCTTTTGCTTCTAAAGCCATGAGCCATATTCATTGTAGGTATTTTGGAAAAAAAAAAAAGTTTCCTGCTATCTGTGGGGTGTTACTGAACCAAGCAAGGATACATGATATCCTGATGTATTTGGGAGCTTGTTTGTTTTGTAAGTAGTGTTATGAGCATTTCCTTGCATTACATTTTGGTTGGTTGGTTGGTTATTAGAGATTGATGTCCTTGGGGCACTTAACCACTGAGTCACCTCCCCAGGTCTTTTTATTTTTTAGTTTGAGACAGTTTCTTGCCGAGTTGCTCAGAGCTTCGTTAAGTTGCTGAGGCTGGCTTACAATGAAGTTTTCAATGGCTGAGAAGTTGTCTACAATATAAATTAATTCTAACTGCTGGGGCTGGGGATGTGGCTCAAGCGGTAGCACACTCGCCTGGTATGCGTGCGGCCCGGGTTCGATCCTCAGCACAACATACAAACAAAGATGTTGTGTTCGCCGAGAACTAAAAAATAAAATATTAAAATCCTCTCTTTCTCTCTCTCTCTCCCTCTCTCACTCTCTCTTAAAAAAAAAAAAAAACATTAATTCTAACTGCTATCTTAAGATTGTTGAGTAGTTTTTTCCCCAACTTTTTTTTTATATTTATTTTTTAGTTATTATGGGACACAATATCTTTATTTTATTTACTTTTTTTTAAAGAGAATTTTTTAAATATTTATTTTTCATTTTTTGGTGGACACAACCTGTTTATTTTATTTTTATATGGTGCTGAGGATTGAACCCAGCACTGCGCGCACGCCAGGCGAGCGCGTTACAGCTTGAGCCACATTTTATGGGTTAAAACACATCCTAAGGCTATGGTTGGGCTCAGGGGTAGAGCACTCGCCTATAAGTGTGGGGCACTGATTTCGATCCTCAGCACCACATAAAAATAAAATGAAGATACTGTGTCCACCTAAAATTAAAGTAAATAAATAAATATTTTTTTAAAAAAGAAGATATCCTAGACCCCCACCATGAGCCTTCTTGGAGTCAGGCCCAGCATGGTGCCTGGCCAGTAGGGACACTGAGCTGGTCTTTCCACCTAGACACTGCCTGTGTGCTGTTTTTGTCATGGTAACAGAGCTGTCCTGCTCAGGGACACTTGGCGCCCACCCCCTGGCCTCCTCTTCAGCCTTCCAAGTGCACATAGGAAGAGTGGGTCCTTTTTTACAAGGCCCTGTCCAGGACCACATGCTGTTGCTCTTTTTTTTTTTTTTTGGTACCAGGAATTGAACTCAGGGGCCCTCGACCACTGAGCCATATCACCAGCCCTATTTTGTAATTTATTTAGAGACAGGGTTGCACTAAATTGCTTAGCATCTTGCTTTTCCTGAAGCTGGCTTTGAACTCATGATCCTCCCGCCTCAGCCTCCTGAGCTAGTGGGATTACAGGCGTGCGCCACCACGCCAGCTCAGTTGCCCTTTTAACATCCTGGTTGTCTTAGTCCTCCTGTTCTGCCCTATTGTCCAGGGCACCAGGCCACACCCCAGCTTCAAATGCTTAATCTTTATCAGGGTCTGGAGCTGCTTCAGAATCTGACGGAAACCTGGAATTAATAACATGTGAACTCAGGATACAAAAAATGTCGTATAAGTTGGGCATTCCCTGAATGCTGGGTTAAGAGTCTTCATCCTAATGCAGATGAGGAAGGAAACAAAGAATATTTAATTCCCTCGCTTCCTTTTTCTTGATGTCCTTTCTCTCTGACCCTGGTCTAAGCTCACCGCTCATCTCAGCCACCTCCTTTTTTGTTTTTTTAGTACCTTTATTTTATTTATTTATGTGGGCTGAGGATCAAACCTAGGGCCTCACACATGCTAAGCGAGTGCTCTACCGCTAAGCCACAACCTCAGCCCCCGACCTCCCTTTTTAAAGGTGTGGTGTGAGATGAGCCTCAGCAGGCCTTGGCTTGGCATCTGTAAGATAGGGTCTAACTCCACATAGCCTGTGCAGCCCTGTGGATGCAGCCCCAGCCAGAGCCCTGTCCTCTGACTGCCTGCTCTGCCACCAGGCCTTCTTCACGTCTTCTGAAATGCCAGGCTCCTCATCCCAAAGGCCTTGGCACCTGGGGCTGTCCAGCCTCTGTTCCCCATGTTCTGCCCCAGGCCTCATAGCAGCATCTACCTCTGAGCTCCTGATCTCAGGCACCCCAACCAGCCCTTTTTTATTTTACAGAACTTCTTGTTCTAACAGAGTCTTCTTTAATATTTACATCTTTCTCTGGACTGAAATATAAGTCACCCAGGAGCAGGGGCTTCACCTCTCATTGAGGGGTCACCAAGTACACGTATGTGCTAGCTTGGCTGCTGCAACTGAGTGCTGCAGCTGGAACAGCTCAAATGGTAGGACCTTACTTCCCACAACCCTAGAGCCAGAAGTCTGAAATCAAGGTGTGGTGGGGCTGGGACTTCCTGATGTGTCCCGTCATGGTTGTTCCTTTGTGTCTGTGTCCTAGTCTCCCCTTCTTAGAGAGACCCAGTCATACTGCATTAGGCCTACCCTAGTAACCTCTTCTTACCTTGTGCCCTCTCTTATTGCCAAACATAGATACACAACTAGTCCCTAATGCTGAGGCCTCAGGTGGGGCACAGAGTAGTTAACAGTTGTTAGATGAGCGCGTCTCTGGTTGTGGCAGAATGGGCAGAAGTGCTTCGTGACTCTGAGCAGATGTCCTGATGGGAAACTGTGCTGTCGTTACTGGGCAGGGATTGATTTCTAAGGCCCATTTCTCTTTACTGCCTCAGTTAATCCTTTGTATGATTCTAAAGTTGTTTTCTTCACATGGACTTCAGAGAACACGTAAGTCCCTGAAATTGAATAAAGATTATCTGTATCGGTATCTAAGATTTTTTTTTATTGACCTGAAGCTCACATAACATCCCACTACCATTCTTTGTGTGTGTGTGTGTGTGTGTGTGTGTGTACGCGTGCGCGCGTCTGGGATCAAACCCAGGGATTTGCAAATGGGAGTCAAACGTTTTGCCCCTGAGCTACACCCCAGCCCCTCCCACCCCTTTTCTATATTTTATTTAGAAGCAGGATTTTGCCGAGTTGTTTAGGACCTCACTAAAGTTCCTGAGGTGGGCCTTGAACTTGTGATCCTCCTGTCTCGGCCTCCTGAGCCTCTGGGATTCCAGGTGTGCGCCACCGTGCTCGGCCCCACTAACCATCCTTAAGTGTATGACTCAGTAGTATCAGGCACATTCATGTGATGTGCACCATCATTGCCATACATCTCTAGAACTTTCCAATTTAAACTGAAGCTTCTTCTACTCAACACTAAACCTAGCCCCTCCCAGCCCCAGGTTCCTTCTCTTCTGCTTCCTGTGTCCGTGGCTCTGACAACTTCTGTGAGTGGAGTCCTGCAGTGTGTCACCTCGTGTGACAGGCTCGTCCTCAAGATTGGATCCCTGGTTTTAAGATTCTCAAAGATTCCCGTGGAAGCTTCTAGGATTGACCTCTACTAAGCTATGAGGGACCCGGTGGGGCTCACAGGTTTCTCAGCCGCTGATATGACCAGACTGTTCCCTCACAGATGTCAGTCTCAAAACGAGCTCGAAAAGCCTCCAGCGACCTGGATGAGGCCAGTGTGTCTCCATCTGCAGAGGACTCGGAGAGCTCATCAGAGTCAGCAAAGACCAGTGACCAGGTCAGCAGGCAGCAGCTCCTTGATGGGGGGCTCGGGGGCCTGTGAGGGAGCCAGTCAGCAACGGCCCCTGAAGCTCCTGTCTCTTCACCCAGGACTTTACCCCCGAGAAGAAAACCGTGGTCCGAGCGCCACGACGGGGCCCTCTGGGAGGACGGAAGAAAAAGGTAGACCCTGTCGGTTTTGTTCCCTTGCTCACCCAGGGCTTCTCGTCACGGTGCCAGGCCCTGCCCTCAGTGCAGAGTTTGGCCCTTGTGGGAAGGGGGACTGGGCCGCAGGCAGGTGCCACAGAGCAGCAGGTTTCTGAATGCCCACGTGCTCATGCTGCACCAGGAGCAGGTGCTGAGAGGCCACCATCAGGCTTGGAAAACTGGATTCTGGAACGACACAGCCTCGAGGGTTCCTGTGTCTGATTGTGTGTGTGTGTCTGTGCTAACATGAGCATGAATAAGTGTGGATGGTGTGTCCATGAATGTGTTTTGTGTGTCACTGAGTTTTTTTGTGCATGAGTGTGTTGTGTGTTTGTAAACGTGTGTCGGTGTACCAGAGTGTGTACAAAGCTGTGTCGCTGTGTCCCTGTATGCTTGCGCTATGTGTTGGGGCTGGGCGGTTGAAGGCAAAGGAAGCAACTTGTCTGGGTAGCCCCTGTGTAGGACTGTGCACGATGATCCTGCCACCAAATCCGGGGGCTCTGCTGTGCTCCCTGTCACCTGTGAGGAAGTGAGGCCTGGGGAGAGGCCCCTTACCCCAAGTGAAGGATTCAGCCGTAGCCCAAGATGCCAGGGCTTCCTGTGGCCCTGTGTTTTTACTGTGGAGATGGGGGTGGATTTAGGGGGTGATGGCATGCTCAGAGTGAGCCCTGAATGGGGGGCGGGCCAGGGCAGATTCAGCCTCTCCTTGCCCTGTGCACCTGGCCTCCCATCCCACCCCTCAGCCTCCTGACCTCCTGGCTGGCCCTGTCACTTTCCAGAAGGTGCCATCAGCCTCTGACTCGGACTCCAAAGCAGATTCAGACGGGGCTAAGGAGGAGCCAGTAGCCTTGGAGAGGTCAGCGTCTTCCTCCTCCTCTTCCCCCTCCTCCTCCGACTCGGATGTGTCTGTCAAGAAGCCTCCACGTGGCAGAAAGCCAGGTAGGGCTGACCCGGGGCCGAGGCCTGCTCTCTGCAGCTGCTACTCTGGGCCGCCTCTGCTAGGGGGCTGGAGCAGGCTTCCTGTCCCTGTCCACCTCACCCAGCAGTCCTGGGAGTGATGGTGGACGAACCACCTCCTCTTCCACAGTTGAGAAGCCTCCCCCAAAGCCCCGAGGGCGGAAACCTAAGCCTGAGCGGCCACCATCCACCTCCAGCAGTGACAGGTAGGTGTCAGCCGGGGTCACTTGTGGCTCAGTCTTGGGGTGGCAGTATGAGTTCAGGCCAAGTCCTCTGTCCACCTAGACAGAATCCAGGTGTGAGGTGGGTTGGGGTCCTGGGGCAGAGTCCAGAGGGAACCAGAGACCCCAATGCCATTTGCCCCAGTGACAGTGACGAAGTGGACCGCATCAGCGAATGGAAGCGTCGGGATGAGGAGCGGAGGCGGGAGCTGGAGGCGCGGCGGAGGCGTGAGCAGGAAGAGGAGCTGAGGCGACTACGGGAGCAGGAGAAGGAGGAGAAGGAGCGGCGGCGGGAGCGTGCGGAGCGCGGGGACGTTGAGTGTGGGGGCAGTGGCGGCAGCAGTGGAGAGGAGCTCAGGACCGAGGACGAGCCCCTCAGGAAGCGCGGCCGCCGGGCCCGGGGCCGTGGACCCCCGTCCTCCTCTGACTCAGAGCCAGAGGCCGACCTAGAGAGAGAGGTGTGTGCCCTGGAGGGTGGCGGGGGCTGCTGCCTGTGCTTGTTCCCCTAACCCTGTTGTGGCCTTAGTGCACAGTTCCTTCACCTGCCGGGGAGGTAGCGCCGAAGCAGTGAGTGGGCCTGGAAGCCCAGGCTGGGGGAGCTGACTGAGAGCCCTAGTGACATGGGTGTCCAAGGCTCAAACTGGAAAGTGGTACAGTTTCCATTTTTATGGTGCTGGGTTTGAACCCTGGGCTTTACACATGCCAGCAAGGCCTCACCACCAAATACGTCCCCAGCCTCTTTTCCACTTTAAATAGGAGTAGATCCCTTTAGTTGAGAAGGTGACATTTAAGGAAGGAGCCAATGAAGTGACAGGGGATCTAGGGAGAAAAGCATTCTAGGCAGCAGTTACCACCCATGCAAAGGCCCCGAGGCCTCACATACTAGAGGCACAGTGAGGGGCTCCTGGCTGGAGCACAGGGAACAAGGGGGAAAGAGGAAGGAAGGAGGCAGGAAGGGCATGGGGCAGGTCCTACAGGGACCTATGGGCCATGGGGGGGACTTGGCCTTTGACCCTGAAGGAGGTGGGAGCCATGGAGGCTATAGGCAGAGGGGAGAGAGGTCTGATTTTAGGTGTTCACACGTGCCCTCTGGCCATTGTAAGAGAACAAACAGCTTGTGGTTGAGTATGGGAGCAGTTAGGGCTCTGAGGAGTGGTGGCAGCTGGTGAGCTTGTTCTGTGCCTTGGGCTGTGGTCCCATCAAGCTCTCTAACTTGTGACCCTGGCAGTCTGGCAGAATTCAGTCTGGCCTCATAGCCTGAGCTCAGGGACCCCAAATGATGGCATCCCCAGGCCGGATCTCCTTTCTTTGTTGGAACCTGGAAAAATACCTCTTCTCTCCTTCACCCCCTTTATTTACAAAGGGGAACCCAGCTCCTGGCAGAGAAGGGGTCCCCACCCCACCCTGAGCTGCTGGGCAGGAATGTGGCTCAGCCCCTCCATTGGTGGAGCCCTGGACTCCCAAGTCTGCTCAGCCCTCTCAGGGCCGGAGAACAGGAGTTGACCTCGGAAGGCCACACGTGGTTCTACCTCGTCCGCCTCCTGCCCACCAGCTGCAGGCAGGAAGAAGGGCCGTGGAGTGGGGAGCTGCAGCTCTAGGTGGGGTGGTCTGGGGTCTGGGACCATGAGCCCCACCACCTATGCTCCAACCCCACCCCTGGCCCTGGCTGCTGTAGGCAAAGAAAACGACCAAGAAGTTGCAACCGCAAAGCACAGACCCCCCAAGGAAACCCAGCCAGAAGGAGAAGAGAGGGCGGCCTGAGGAGAAGCCCAGAGCCAGGTCAGCTCCACAGCCCCCAGCCTCACCCCAGCCTGGACCCCGTGCTTCTCCGCCTCCCAGGAGGTCATCTTTGGAATTTAGCCCTGGAGCCAAATCCACTTGAGGGTTCAAGTTGCGGGGGGAGCCAGGGCTCCAGGATTGTGGTCCTTCCCAAGGCAAGGAGTTCTGCCCCTAGGCATCCCTGGGTGATACTTGGGGGCAGTGGTGGCTGTCATGACTGGAGGAGCTCCTGGCATGGAGCAGGTGAAGGCCAGGATGCTGCTCAGCATCCTGCAGTACCCAGGACACCTCCCCCAGAGAAGGACACGGCCAGTGTCCACAGTGCCAAGGGCCGCAGCCAAGCCCCAGCCTGGTAGTTTTGGTTCTGAGACCCACTGAGGAAGGGAGGTGGAGCCCATCCCTGGCCCACTTTGTAAATGGAATTCCAGCCATTGGTGAACAGACAGCCCGGGAGAACCGGCCAGCGTGGCCCTCTGACTGCTGTGCCGTGGAGTGTGATGTGCGGCTTACTTGCTTTTTTTCCTTGGTACTGGGATGAACCCAAGGCGCTCTACTGCTGAGCCAAGCCCCAGTCCTTTTTGGTTTTTTTAAATTTTAAATTTTTCTTTTTTGATTTTTTTAAGTTATACACGGGCACAATATTTTTATTTTGTTTATTTATTTTTATGTGGTGCTGAGGGTTGAACCCCGGGTCTCACTCGTGCGAGGTGAGCACGCTACCACTGAGTCTCAACCCCAGCCCCTTGTTTTTTATTTTGACACAGGGTCTTGCTGAGTTATTGAGGCTGGCCTCAAAATTGTGATCCTGCTGCCCCAGCCTCCCGAGTCACTGGGATGACAAGCGTGCTCGCTTTCGTTCGAATATCAAACTCAAGCGCTTTCTGTTGTTGCCAGCGCTCTGCCACAGGGGTAGAGGAGGAGTTCTAGCACGCGGTTTGGTTCACAGAGCCGGTGTAGAGGGGCTGGGTCTTGGTCTGCTTGAGGCCTGTAGCTAACTTGGTCCTGTCCTGGAACTAGATAGTGACAAGCTCTGACCTGTCCTTGAACCCAGCCCCTGAGGCCTCCTAAAGGTTTCCTTCTGCCCTTTGGGTGGGTCCACCCCCAGGCGCTGGTTCCTGGGTGGGAGGACTATATGGTTTGCTGGGTTCCGTATGATGGGGTGCCTCTCCACAGGCCCTTGAAGGTAGAACGAACCCGAAAGCGGTCCGAAGGGTTCCAGTTAGACCGGAAGGTGGAGAAGAAGAAAGGTGAGGAGCCACCAGACTCGGGCTGCGAGTCTGCTGGGGGTGGGGGCAAGTGCATGGAGGTGGGGTTTTCTGGTCCGAGAGGGCGCTAGGCAGGTCCTCAGCACCCCTGAGGGGGGGCTGGAGCGTGTGCAGGTTGGGCTTAGCTGCCCACTGCCCTCTTCTCCTCCTACCCTGGCTCCTCTGGGGGTCTTGAGGCATTGCCCCAACTGGGTACTCATGTGGCCTGGGCCTGGAGGCCCGCTAAGTCCTGCCGCTCGCTGTCTTTCCTGGCCCTAGAACCTTCTGTGGAGGAGAAACTCCAGAAACTTCACAGTGAGATCAAGTTTGCGCTCAAGGTTGACAACCCGGTAAGACATTTTTGGGGCCATGTTATTATAGCACAGCCACTTCCCTGAGCCGTGTGGTCCCCTCTGCCGCCTTGCATCCAGGGCTTCCTTAGAATTCTTGGGAAGCTTGGGCAAATCCAGGGCCCCACTGGTGGAGTCCTCATTCCATCAGCTGAAGGCCTGGGATGGCCTTGCCAAGAGCAGTGCCTAGCTTCGCCAGCAGGGGCACCTCAGGAGGATCCCCAACAGTGGGATTCTGGGTTCTCCCTGCCTGTCCTGAGTCCCTGCCAGTGGCACAGTTAAGTGGTACTGCTCTGCAAGATGCAGCCTTCCCTGCAGAGAGGCCAGGATGTCTCTTGCCCAGAGCTGCCATTTTTCACTCCCCATCTGACAGGACGTGAAGAGGTGTCTTAATGCACTGGAAGAACTAGGGACCCTGCAGGTGACCTCTCAGATCCTGCAGAAGAACACAGATGTGGTGGCCACATTGAAGAAGGTGTGGTGGGACTAGGGATGGGCCTGCGGTGGGCCAGGCACAGTCAGGAATGCCTGAGCTGGGGTTCCTGGTGGACTGGTGGCTGTGGGCACCCCATGGAGGGTGGCAGCCTCAACTGGAGAGGAGGGTCTGGGATGGGCAAGGCCAGCTGCCTTCAGTAAGTGGGGCCTCCTGGTGGCCAGATTCGCCGATATAAGGCCAACAAGGATGTGATGGAGAAGGCGGCAGAAGTCTATACTCGGCTCAAGTCACGGGTCCTGGGACCAAAGATTGAGGCGATCCAGAAAGCGAACAAAACTGGAACAGAGAAGGAGAAGGCCGAGGCAGAGAAGGCTGAGGAGAAGCTGGCTGGGGAAGAGGCCCCCAAGGAGAAGGTGGAGGAGGAGCCCAGCACCGGTGAGGGTTGGGATGGGCCTCCTGGCCAGAGGAACAGGTACTTGCAGGATGTTTTGGGTGGGAACCCAGGTCTGCTCTCTTCCCCAGACTGTCTGGAGTGGGTGTTCCTGTTGGTAGCGTCTGCAGACCTGGTTCCATCCCGGCATAGCTGGCAAAGGGTGTTCTGGCTCTGCTGAGTGCCAGACAGGGTACAGGTGGCCTGGAGGCCCTGACAGTGCCTGCTCGTGATAGCAGGTGCCTGTGCTGCTTGTGGGCCCAGAGCCCAGATGCCTGGGGACTACATGTGCCCCTGGGATCCAAGTGTGTGTGAGGCCAGGAGCTGGGAGTTCCCAGAAAGGCAGCTGTGGCAGTGTGGGTGCGAGCTCAGCCTAGCTTACTGGGTCCCGGGTGGCTGAGGAGGCTGGAGGCTTTGAGAGCACAGAGGGATTCGTAGGGTGGCCAGGGTCAGGTGGTCCCAACTGTAGGTGCTCAGGTCAGCCCTTCATACCAGGTGGCTTAGCTGAAGGCCAGTCAGGACAGCCCTGAGGCTGCTCTTTATTTATATGTCAGGCTGAGATGTGCTCTTCCCTGTTGTCACTTGCGGCCCCCCTCTCTGAAGTCTGGTGCCCTGAGGGCCTGGAGCTGGCTGTAGAAGTGACTCACCCAGCTAGCACTCGTGGGTGACCCTTTGAGGAGGGTCGACTGTCCTTCACCGTCCTTCAGCATATTCTCTCAAAGCCGACTCACTCTGGACAAAAAGGGTAAGGGAATCCCAGACCTAGTCCAGCAGTGTGCCATGGCCCTTTGTCCTCCAGGTCTCTCAGCGCCTGTGAATGGTGAGGCCATGTCCCAGAAAGGGGAGAATGTGGAGGACAAGGAGCAGGAGGACGGGCAGGACTCTGAGGAGGGCCTGAGACGTGGCTCCTCTGAAGATCTGCACAACAAGTGAGTGTCACCTGCAAGAGGGGAGCCTTTGTGGGAGGAGGCAGTGGGCAGTGTACCCCACTGTCTTATCACTGGTTCTTGATGGACCTGGTCTTGCTGGGAAGAGTCCCAGGGATGTTCCCTCCACTTTGGACACCTGTCACAAGTTTGCAGCTAGCCTTTGGTCCACCTGGCTGGCACTGGCCAACAGTGCCCCACCTCAGGCAGCTCCAGGCCTTTGAGCTGCCTGGGCCAGGCGTCCTGGGCAGGTGCTATTTTGCAGACCCGTGGGACAGGCAGGCACAGTTTGTGAGCACCAGTCCCCGCCTGCTGCCAGGGTTGAGGCCACAGGCTGTGTCTGGCAGGTGAGGCTGGTGAGTTCAGTGCCCACTCACCCAACCCTGCTCTGTGCTGGCCCATCTGCCTCCCACGTGGCACATCTACAGCAGGTGGGCACTGTGCTCCAGGAGCTTGTAGTCACCTAGCAGTGGGTGGGGCAGGAGAGGAGAGCAAGGCAGTGCCTGGGGCCAGGACCAACTCTTCCTCAGGACTGGCCCTGCCTGACAGCTCCAGAGGTAGGGACAGGGCCAATGCAGCCTCACGTGCCACCTTTGCTGTGCCCCACCAGCAGCCTACGGGAGGGCCCCGATCTGGACAGGCCTGGGAGCGAGGAGCAGGAGCACGAGAGGGCGCAGCTGGACTCGGAGTCCCTGGATGAGGAGAGCTGAGCCTGGCAGCCCTGGCCTTGGCCCAGCTCAGCCATAGTAGAATCCTAGGCCTGCCCCGTCTCTTTCCCAGCCTCCCATGAGAGCAGAGAACTTTTGGGGAAACGCTGTGCTGTTTGTATTTGTCTCCTTGGGTTTTTTTCTGCCTAATTTCTGTGATTTCTGATCGACATGAAATGACTATAAAGGGTTTTTTAATGAAAAAAGATTGCTTTTATTGACTTGGTTTTCCAGCATCACTGGTGGGTGAAGCGGGGCCCAGGGCCAGGGAGCAGTTTGCAGCTGTCAGAGGCCCTTAGGGGACAGAGGGTCAAGCTACTGGGCCACCATGAGCAGTGAGAGTGACTGTTCTTGCAGTACCTCAGGCCCCATGGTGCTAGTGGCAAAGGAGGCTGGATGGAGCAGGGCCTCCAGGAGAGGAGGAGAAACGAGGCTCTGAACTCCACAGCTCAGACAGAGGCTGCTGGGTGGCTCTTCCTGCCTTTGGCAGCCTGGTGCGGGCAGGCCAAGCAGGAATAGCGGTGGCTCAGAGGGCAGAGTGCAGAGTACACCTTCCCTGAATGTCTCAGCTTATGTGCCCTGACTCTAGTGTGTCTGTCGCCCCTAGGCTGTAGGAGGCTTCAGCGCTCCCAGGCATTGGGGCCTAGAGGGTGCTGCAGTTGTCTCCTCTATTGAGCTTTTACCCCGCATGAGCCTTGGTGTGGGCCTCCCTGCTCGTGCCAACTGCGTTGCCAGCTCCTGTGAGCTTGGCATGTGGCCCTCCTCACGGGTGCAAGAGGGTGACCCCACCTCATGACTCTACTGTATGGACACCTGTTACTTGGTAGTTCTTTCAACAGTGGCTTCTAGTGTTTGTCCCCTGCCTGTGATGACCAAGTTCCCCTATCCAGATGGGAAGTGGGTGTGGTCTGCAGGGAGGAACTCCTGAGCCTCAGACCCAGGTTTGGTTTGGATGGACCTGATGTCCTGGCCCCACCGTCTAGTGACTGCATGTGGAACAGACAGAAGGAGCCTTGGCAGAGCTGGCTGGGCACTCAAGAGTAGCCCTGTCATCTGAGGCACAGCTTCTCCAGCTTAGAGCTAAGCTGATGTGACCTGGCCCTGCACTACTCCAGGCATCCACGGTGACCCTTGGGCGAAGCAGCTCACCCATCCTGCACTTGCTGGAGCTCAAAGGACCCGGGTTCTTTTCTGAGAAGATGGTGCTTAAAAAAAGAAATGCAAGTTTCCATGTAGCATGGTCATCACTGTGCTACAGGGTTCTGGGAGGAGAACAGGTCTCTGGTCACTGGCTTTCCATGAGGCAGCTGCTCCCCGCTGTAGCAGTGAGTGGGGCCCAGCAGCAAGGAAGCTCCTGGCTCATGGACACCCTGAGTGTCCCCATCTCTGGGCACTCGGGGCAAGGAGAGGAGAGGGTTAGAACTGGAAAGCGGGCTGGTTGGTCACCTGTCAGTTTTTCTGATCGATGCAGCTCTAATGTCCTCATCCCCCTCTCAGGGTCCCCCTGAAGATCAAGGGGAGTATGGCTAGGGAAGAAGGGGTCTCCATAGTTATCACCCAGGCAGACCTTGGCCTAATCCAGATCTCAAAGCATGCTGAGCAGGCTCTGTCAGGCTCCGTCCCCTCTGTTCACACTTTTGCTTGGCTGCCTCAGCCCTGCCTCCTCAAGGACCAGAGGACTGTGGGTAAGTGGCCAGAGACAGGAAGTAGCTTGGTTTGTCACTTCCCTCACCCAATAGTCAAGCCAGTGCAAAGCTGTGGAGGTGACTCTGCTGGCTGGCAGCAGCTTTGTCCTCAGGAAGCCCTTTCTCAGCCTCACTGGGTGCTAGCAGAGGTGGCGAGCGTCTGCCTCAGGGTGGCTGTGGTATTCTAACACAATTCTGCAACAAGGGAGCAAGGTTCTCAAGACACCTTACGTATGCGGTATGGGGGTGCACCTGTCGCCTAGGTAGGAAGCTGAGGCAGGAAGATCTTAAGTTCAAGGCCAGCCAGGACAACTTAGCCAACCCTATCTCAAAATAAAAGGACTGTGAGCGGAGCTTAGCAGTGGGGCACTTCTCTGGCATTTGGGAGGTCTTGGGTTCCATACCCACTACTGGGTTGGGGGGACCATATGGGTCGGGTATGGTGGCCACACCTGTAATCCCAGCAGCTCAGGAGGCTGAGGCAGGAGGATCACAAGTTCAAAGCCAGCGCCAGCCTTTGCAAGTTAGTGAGGCCCTAAGCAACTCAGTGAGACCCTGTCTCTAAATAAAATATAAAAAAGAGGCTGGGGATGTGGCTCAGTGGTTAAGTGTCCCTTGCTAGGTTGAATGGTTCAATTCCTGGTACCAAATGACAAAAAAAGACAGTGAGGTTGCTTAGGGCTTTGGGATTGCTTTCAGAGCCAGGTGGTCGTGGGAGCCACCCGTAAGACGATAGCCGTGGAGCCACATTGAGGGCC
This sequence comes from Callospermophilus lateralis, assembly GCF_048772815.1. Classification (NCBI taxonomy): domain Eukaryota; kingdom Metazoa; phylum Chordata; class Mammalia; order Rodentia; family Sciuridae; genus Callospermophilus; species Callospermophilus lateralis. Next base: position 222,261,579 of record NC_135305.1, on the reverse strand, counting down.
TAGAAGAGCCCCCTAAAGATAAGGAGTCTGCAGTGGGACAAGTGGAGCGCACCTTACACTGGGCGTGTTTCCATTCTCCTAATTGACGTGCTCACTGAAGGGCTTCAGGCCGGGCCCTGGTCAGCGGTCTGAGGGAGCCCAGCTCCTAGGTCAGGAGAGGGGAGAAAGGAGTGGGGACACAGGCCTAGGCCCTGGAACATGGTGGCTGAACTCAGACAGTTGCGTGCCCTATGACTCCTGTTTCGGCCAGCTCTAGCCTGCAGGGCCCAGGGCTCTGAGGGACCAGAGCTGGATTTGGGGCCAGGAGGAGGCTCTGAGCGTGGCTCCCTGGGCAGTGCAAGCAGTAGGAGACATCTGTGCTCTGGTCTGCAGATGCCTATGGCTGCCCACCAGGGACCAAGGCGAAGGGCCCCACCAGCCAGCCAAGCGGGGGCCTGTGCTGCAGGCCATCCAGCACCTGGTCCAGCCCCTGCCATGCCTGGCTCACTCCTGCTCGGCTCTGGGCCAGGCGCTCGGCTGGCAGCTCCCCAACCGACCCAGCCGAGGACACGATGCCGTAGAGCTCACAGAGGCTGTGCCGCACCTGCCCGACCTGCTGTTGGAGCCCGGCCGGCAGGCCCTGGAGGCTGGAGGCCAGACCGCTGGAGGCTGTGTGCAGCTGCCTGAGGAGGGTGCACACCCTGGACAGAGCCGCTGTGTCCTGCGCCTGTGGGAGGAAGGAGCACGGTGAGCGGACCCAGGGCCAGGCAGGAGGGGGTCCACCCAGTACCAGACACACCTCTTGGGGACCAAGATCTTCTGCTCTGGCACTCGATCCCTGGTCCAGGAACAGCTGTCCTTGTGGAGCCTTCATGGCCTTCTCAATCTAGAAAGAGAGACGCACTGGGGACATGATGGTGCCTTGGCTGGGACTGGGGACATTCATAGGGTGCTGGCCTTAGAGTCTCACAACCAGACCTTCCCCATGGCCCTGCAGGAGTGCCATGAGCAGTGGGCTCCTCTGTGTTGAGGACACAGTCCCCTCCCCTGAGGTGCTCAGGTGGACTGCCAGTGGGATCATGGCACACCCAGCCCAGGACCCTCCACGGCTTCCCTTCGGGGAAAACCCAAGTCCTCACTAGGCCCGTGTGGTCTAGCCTCAGGGACATCTGTGGCCTTATCCCCACCAACACCCCATCATTCTCTCTGCAGGGGTCACTCAGGTTCCTATCTGTCCCTTGACCCCTCCCAGCATGCTCTGGCCTCAGGGCCTTGACACCTGCTGCCCACTCAGCCCTGGCATACTCCTCCAGGCTGCCTCTGGGTGAGCCCTCCCTGCCCACTGCGGGAAGTGGCTCTGTCCCTTCCTGTCACTAACTGTCCATCACTGTCCTTCACTGGGTGTTTCTTACCTCATTGTTGGTCGCTGTGTCCCCAGCACATACACCCGGCCCTCCCAGGACCCATCGTCCTGTCCCGCACAGGGCCTTCCCTCCAGCCTTCCCTGCAGTGAGACTGAGCCTGCTGCTCCTGCAGAAGCCTCCAGGGCCAAAGCCAGTCTCAGGGTTCAGTGCCCAGCTGCCCAGCACCCTGCTTTCCTCCTGTTGTCACCAGGGCCTTCCGTCCTCACCCACACACCTTTGGGTGCTCCACATTTGCAGTACACCCAGAGCCCAGCTGCTCCAGCTGTACCAGCCTGTGGCGCCCCTCCCAGCTTCCCACTGCACCACTGTGCCCAGCTCCTGGCACGTGCCCACCCAGGTTGCTGTCCTGCTGTCTCTGTCCTCTCCAGGCTTTCACACTGCCACCTTGTTGGCCAGAACATGCCTCAGAGGGACACCCCACCACCTGCTCTCTGCACAGCATGGCCTGGGCCTAGTGTGGAGGCCCCGTGGATGCCTTGACACAGGGGCATTTGAGGGGTCTGGGGGCAGGGGGCCCGGGAGGGGGAGTCTCTTACCACCTGGAAGGAGTCCTGGAGCTGAGCCAGTGTGTCCCTGGCTTGGAACTGGTTGTGCTGCAGGTGGCTCAAGGCATGTTCAAAAGCCCGCTGGCGGAAGCCCGGGGCCAGGTCACCGAGGCGGACAAAGTAGCTTCCCTGGTCAGCAGAGAGCACCCGGGGCCCCGGCCCGGAGGCCGCCAGCTGAGCTGGAGGGGAAGAAGCCTTCAGCCCAGGCCGTCCTGCAGGGTGGCTGGGCGCCCGGGGCAGGGGGACAGCCCTCCCACGGCCCCACTCACCTTGCTCCTCGGAGCTCATGGGGTGGAAGATCTCCCCCAGCCCCTCCAGCTCGTCCCGAAGCGCGGCGAAGCCAGTGGTTCCTTGGCACACAGCTGAGGCCCTCTGCTGCCCCGCGGCCGCCGCCTCCCTCAGGGCCCCGGGGGTGAGGTCAGCGACATCAGGCACCAGGGCCGTGGTGACACCTGTGGCTTCCCCAGCAGGCTCCCAGCCAGTTCCAGGGGGATCTGGGAGGTTGAAGACCCTGGAGGACAGGGCCTCTGGGGGGGTCAGAGCGGTGTGCTGGCCACCTGGGTCTGTAGCGCTGTAGCTAACAGGTCCACCCCAGCCCTCGGCCTGGGCCCCAGGACACCAGCTTCGGCTACTGCTGAGACTGGTGTGGGCAGCACCCGAGGCCGCATTCCCTGCCCTGGCCAGCCCAGCAGGACCAGCTTGAGCAGTGCTGGTCAGTGCAGTGGTGCTGGGGTCCAGGGCCCCCTGCATGGCTCCTTGGGCCAGGCTCACCACATGGGTGACTTCACCACAGACAGTGTCGTTGGTGCCGGGCAGCGTGGATTTGGCGAAGCTCATGCCAGCCTCAACAGTGCCTTTGGCCACATTGGCTGCCCCTGTGAGCCCGGTGGACACAATGTCCTTCGCACCCAGGACCACAGATTTCGTGGAGTCCAGGCCCCCCTGAACTACCTCTTTGGACACAGTCATGGCCCCGGTCACCCCACTGCAGACGGTGTCCTTGGTGCCCATCAGCATGGTCTTGGTGGTGTCCAGGCCCCCGTGGACAGTTCCTTTGGCCACATTCACTGCCCCGGTGAGTCCAGATGTCACTGTATTTTTCGTGCCTGTGAGGACAGCTTTTGACGTGTCCAGGCCCCCCTGGACAGCTCCTTTGGCCACATCCATCGCCCCCGTCACCCCACTGCAGATAGTGTCCTTAGTGCCCATCAGCACATTCTTGGTGGTGTCCAGGCCAGTCTGGACGGTTCCTTTGGCCACATTCACTGCCCCAGTGACCCCAGTGGACACTGCGTCCTTGGTGCCAGTCAGCATGGTCTTGCTGGTGTCCAGGCCCCCCTGGACTACCCCTTTGGCCACATTCACGGCCCCCGTCACCCCACTACATAGAGTGTCCTTGGTGCCCATCAGCACAGTCTTGGTGGTGTCCATACCGGTCTGGACAGTTCCTTTGGCCACATTGACTGCCCCGGTGAGTCCAGATGTCACTGTGTTTTTGGTGCCTGTCAGGACAGCTTTTGACGTGTCCAGGCCCCCCTGGACAGCTCCTTTGGCCACATTCACTGCTCCCATGAGCCCAGTGGACACTGTGTCCTTGGTGCCAGTCAGCACGGTCTTGCTGGTGTCCAGTCCAGTGTGGACGGCCCCCTTGGCCACGTTGACTGCTCCTGTGAGCCCCGCAGACACAGTGTCTTTGGTGCCCAGGAGCACAGATTTCGTGGTGTCCACGCCCCCCTGGACAGCTCCTTTGGCCACGTTCACGGCACTGGTCACCCCACTGCAGACGGTGTCCTTGGTGCCTGTGGCAATATTCTGGGTCGTGCTCAGTCCAGTTTGTATGGCCCCTTTGGCCATGTTCATAGAGCCCATGACCCCTGTGGACACTGCGTTTTGGGTGCCTGTGAGGACAGCTTTTGACGTGTCCAGGCCCCCTTGGACAGCTCCTTTGGCCACATTCACGGCCCCAATGAGCCCAGTGGACACTGTGTCCTTGGTGCCCGACAGCACGGTCTTGGTGGTGTCCAGGCCCCCCTGGACAGTTCCTTTGGCCACATTCACGGCTCCGGTGAGTCCAGATGTCACAGTATTTTTGGTGCCTGTGACGACAGCTTTTGTTGTGTCCAGGCCCCCTTGGACAGCTCCTTTGGCCACGTTCATGGCCCCAGTGACTCCACCATAAACGGTGTCCTTGGTGCCCGTCAGCATGGTCTTGGTGGTGTCCACGCCAGTCTGGACGGTTCCTTTGGCCACATTCACTGCCCCCATGAGCCCAGTGGACACTGTGTCCTTGGTGCCAGTCAGCACGGTCTTGCTGGTGTCCAGTCCAGTCTGGATGGCCCCCTTGGCCACATTGACTGCTCCTGTGAGCCCCATGGACACAGTGTCTTTGGTGCCCAGGACCACAGACTTTGTGGTGTCCACGCCCCCCTGGACAGCTCCTTTGGCCACATTCATGGCCCCCGTCACCCCACTGCAGACAGTGTCCTTGGTGCCGGTCAGCACGTTCTTGGTGGTGTCCATGCCGGTCTGGACAGTTCCTTTGGCCACATTCACTGCCCCCATGAGCCCAGTGGACACTGTATTTTTCGTGCCTGTGAGGACAGCTTTTGACGTGTCCATGCCCCCCTGGACAGCTCCTTTGGCCACATTCACTGCCCCGGTGACTCCACCACAAATGGTGTCCTTGGTGCCCATCAGCACATTCTTGGTGGTGTCCACGCCAGTCTGGACGGTTCCTTTGGCCACATTCACTGCCCCCATGATGCCAGTGGACACTGTGTCCTTGGTGCCCGTCAGCACGGTCTTGCTGGTGTCCAGGCCCCCCTGGACTACCCCTTTGGCCACATTCACGGCCCCCGTCACTCCGCTACATAGAGTGTCCTTGGTGCCTGTCAGCACGGTCTTGGTGGTGTCCATGCCGGTCTGGACAGTTCCTTTGGCCACATTGACTGCCCCCGTCACTCCGCTACATAGAGTGTCCTTGGTGCCTGTCAGCACGGTCTTGGTGGTGTCCATGCCGGTCTGGACAGTTCCTTTGGCCACATTGACTGCCCCGGTGACTCCAGATGTCACTGTATTTTTGGTGCCTGTCAGGACAGCTTTTGACGTGTCCAGGCCCCCCTGGACAGCTCCTTTGGCCACATTCACTGCCCCCATGAGCCCAGTAGACACTGTGTCCTTGGTGCCAGTCAGCACGGTCTTGCTGGTGTCCAGTCCAGTCTGGACGGCCCCTTTGGCCATGTTGACTGCTCCTGTGAGCCCTGCGGACACAGTGTCTTTGGTGCCCAGGAGCACAGACTTTGTGGTGTCCACGCCCCCCTGGACAGCTCCTTTGGCCACGTTCACAGCACTGGTCACCCCACTGCAGACGGTGTCCTTAGTGCCTGTGGCGATATTCTGGGTCGTGCTCAGTCCAGTTTGTATGGCCCCTTTGGCCACGTTCATAGAGCCCATGACCCCTGTGGACACTGCGTTTTGGGTGCCTGTCAGGACAGCTTTTGATGTGTCCAGGCCCCCCTGGACAGCTCCTTTGGCCACGTTCATGGCCCCCGTCACCCCGCTGCATACAGTGTCCTTGGTGCCGGTCAGCACGTTCTTGGTGGTGTTCATGCCGGTCTGGACCGTTCCTTTGGCCACATTCACTGCCCCCATGAGCCCAGTGGACACTGTGTCCTTGGTGCCGGTCAGCACGTTCTTGGTGGTTTCCATGCCAGTCTGGACAGTTCCTTTGGCCACATTCACTGCCCCCATGAGCCCAGTGGACACTGTGTCCTTGGTCCCCGTCAGCACGGTCTTGGTGGTGTCCAGGCCCCCCTGGACAGTTCCTTTGGCCACATTCACTGCTCCGGTGAGTCCAGATGTCACTGTATTTTTGGTGCCTGTGAGGACAGCTTTTGACGTGTCCAGGCCCCCCTGGACAGCTCCTTTGGCCACGTTCATGGCCCCCGTTGCCCCGCTACATACAGTGTCCTTGGTGCCCATCAGCACATTCTTGGTGGTGTCCATGCCGGTCTGGACAGTTCCTTTGGCCACATTCACTGCCCCAGTGAGCCCACTGGTCACTGTGTCCTTGGTGCCAATGACCACGGCCTTTGAAGTGTCCAGGCCTCCCTGGACAGCACCTTTGGCCATGTCTACTGCCCCCATGACCCCGCTGGAGAGCACCTCTTTGGTGCCTGTGAGTGCTGACTGTGTGGTGTCCAGGCCTCCCTGGACCACGCCCTTAGCTGCATCCATCACACTGGCCACTCCGGAGGAGATGGCCCCCTTGGTCCTGGTCATCTGGGAGCCTGCCAGGGCTTTGGACTCTGACATCAGCTGAAAAGAAAGAACACAAGTGGTCAGCAGAGTTGGGGTGCTGCACCCTGGAGCTCACCGTCCTCCCTTGGCAGCAGGCCCTGCGGCGGCTGCAGGCACCAGAGCCCTGCTCCCTGGAAACACTGCCCCGTTCCACCGGACACACTGGCCCTTTGTCAGCCACGTTAGCCCCGGTGTCCCAGGGCAGGCTCGTGAGCCCGGTGTCACAGTGCGCTAAAGGTCTTTTCCAGTTATTCCCAACGCCCCATTCAATAGTGTCCCCATTGGTGGCTCTCGCATACTCGCCAGGGTCCCAGGCCTCAGGCTCGGCCATGTCACGAGGGTCCCTGTGCTGTGCTCACCTGTTGTATTCTCTGGCAGATTTCCAGCCTGGCTTCCCAGCAGCAGTGGAGAAGGCAGATTGGTTTTGGGGGTTTTGTTTGTGATTTTGGTATCAGGGATTGAACTCAGGGGCTCTCAACCACTGAGCCCCATCCCCAGACCTTTTTGTATTTTATTTAGAGACAGGGTCTCACTGAGTTGCCTCAGCCTCCTGAGTCACTGGGATTACAGGTGTGTGGCACTGCGCCTGGCGGCAGATTGCTTTTTGAAAATTGAACAAACTCGAGTAAAAGAAGCAAATCAAGATTTAGAAGAGTAATAACCAGAGTAGAGGCACTATTGGGTTGGAGACAGAAGGTCTTGGTGACCTGAATCAGTTTTGGCCTCCAGAAGGGCAGATTTCCGTAGGCTCCCCAGGACACTGGGTGGCAGGCTGGTGCTCACCACCTTCAGGAGATAACGGTAAGCGTGTGCCTACCCTCACCCCCGGCCCCGGTACTGGGGACTGAATTCCGGGGCCCTCGACCACTGAGCCCCATCCCCAGTCCTTTTGGCATTTTAGAGACAGGATCTCACTGAGTTGCTTAGTGCCTCGTTTTTGCTGAGGCTGCCTTTGAACTCCCAATCCTCCTGCCTCAGCCTCCTGAGCTGCTGGGATGACAGGTGTGTGCCACCGCACCTAGCCCAAGCATGTGCTTTTTAATTCAACAGGTCTCAACTGGGGAGGTCCTGCCTGCTGGGACACTTGTGGTGTCATGACTCGGGTGTGCTGGCCTGGCGGGGATAGAGGCCAGGGATCCTGCTCAGCACCCTGCAAGGCCAAGACAGCTGCACTGCAGGGAAGGAGCTGGCCCCGGTTTCCATGGTTACTAGGCTTGAGAAGCTGACATTCTCTTCTCCACACTTGGCTCTGCCCACAGTTAGCTCAGGTGCCCACCTTGGCTCTGAAACAACTGGGTTTGAGTCAGCTCTCTCCTGTACTTGAGATGTGACCTGAGACAAGCCACAGTCCTTCTCTGAGCCCGAAAAATGGTGATTACAATGGCATCTCCTTCAGGAATGGTGAAGGAGATGAATCAGGGCACCTTAACCCTTGGAACCAGTAGGTGCTCAATTGATGCAGAGGGGTGTGACCTCTGCTGCTGAGTGTATATTTTGTTTGTTTTTGGTGCCAGAGAATGAACCCAGGGCCACTTACCACTGAGCCACCTCCCCAGCCCCTTTCATATTTAGAGACAGGGCCTCCCTGAGTTGCTGAGGCCGGCTCTGAACCCGCGATCCTCCTGCCTCAACCTCCCAAGCCACTGGGATTACAGGTGTGGCCCCATGCCCGGCTGCCAGGTGTGTTGGGACTGGGGCTCAAGACCCTTCAGGGGTGAGCCCAGCACTTCTTGGCCCTCTGAGGTCCCGGATCTGGCAGATGAGCAGAGCGGGGAGTCATGGAAAGCTCTAGACTGGGACCTGTGCTGGGGAGATGGGTGCCAGGGCTTGGCTGTCCTGCTGTGACTTTCAGCTTGGCCAGGCCTCAGGGACTCTGATACCACAGTGGACCCCCTTTCTAGGATGAGGGTGAGGTGGCATGGGTTATTGAGCTTGAGACTGCCAAAGGTCCAGACACGGCCTGCCACACCCTGCTGTGTGACCTGCGGGTGGCTCAGCACCTCTGTGTTGCCTTCCCTGAGGGGCGGACGACTCAGCCTGGTGAGCACAGAGCATGGTGCTGTTTGGCTGCATGCCGGGTGGAGCCCGTGCCCGTTCCACAGGCGTGGAGACAGCCCAGAGGGGAGGGGGCCATGCGGATCCCCCAGCAGGACCCGCAGGGGCGTGCCTGTCTCCTCCCTGTCCAGGGTGGCAGGAATGGGACACCCAGAAGAGGCCCCAAGGCTTCAGCCCGCCCGCCCCTCTCACCTTTTCTGGAGGCTGCTGCAGTCCCTCTGTACCCCTGGGCACCTGTGCTGGCTCCGTGGCCACTGCGGGGACAGAAGCTGTCAGGGAGGGTGTGGGACGCTGTAGGGATCAGCTGCCCTGGAGCCTGTTGCATAATTTCCCAGCACAGCCCAAAAGGTCAGGAGTGTCCCAGCCATCCGGCCAGGGACAGCAGGAGGTGACATCGAGGGTCCAGCCAGGCTCAGCCACTCACCCCTGCAGGGTCTCCCTGCCCCCTGCAGTGCATTGCCCTGGAGCAGGACTCGGTGGGGTCCTCGGCTGGCCCCAGCCCAGCTCCGGGCCCACACAGCCCTGGCCGCCCCTGCCCCGCCCCTGGCAGCTGCCAGCCGTCTGTTGGCCAAGGTATGTGAGGCACAAGTCAGCTGCCCGGGGCCCTGGGCCCACAGCGAGGCCCAGCCCTGGTGGCCACCCCAGCCCTGGGTTCCCTCAGCAGCTGCTCTGCGTGTCCTGGGCCTGCCCGGAGTGTCCCAGCTGACTCTTGGGACAAGGAGACCCAGGCTGTGTGGCCCCAGGGAAGCTGCTGCCCTCTCTGGGAGCCAGGATCGCAGTCCTCCAGGAGCTCAGATGGGCAGAGACCCCGGCCTTTCCCACAGGACACCAGCAGCCGGGTGGGAACCCAGAGCGTGGGGCCTGCGAGAGCGTGCTGTCCCCACGCTGTCTGTGCCCCCACGGCCAGCTCGCTTCCCGTCCTCACGCCTGTCTGGCCGCCTGTGGGGTCTGGGACGCAGCAGTGCCTTTGGGGGCTCCCTCTGTCTGGGCCGACTCAGACCCCCACCCCACCACCGTCCACTCACCCTGAGCCTGAGGCTGGGTGGCCTCAGGGGCGGGGGCGCCTGTGGTGCTGGCTGCTGGCCGGCTCTGTCTGCCGGAGCCGTGGGCGCTGGCCACCAGGTTGCGGGCGGAACTGAAGCCAGGCAGGGACCCGAAGAAGCTGCTCAGGGTCTGCGGGGAGAGGCAGTGTGAGCTCGGCCGCCCGGGGACCCCTGGCCCCACCCCGCCTTTGCTCCAGTGACCTTGGGCGTCTGCGCAGCAGCGGGCAGACACAGCCTGCCCCGTGGACAGAGCGGACTTGGCCACCGGAATGCCAAGGCCACCGCTTGCTGCTGCCCTCGCACAGACGGGGAAACTGAGGCCGGTGGGGTGGGGCTCACCTGGGTCACCCCATGGGCAAGGCATTGGAGGCTGTGACGCCCTCAGGCTTCTCCAGCCCTCCCGCCCCACGGGGGCCTTGCCCGGAGCCGAGGACACCTTGGAGGCTGGAGTCCCCAGGCCAGGCAGGATGTGCCCCCCTTACCTTGCCCTTGGACTTGGGGGGGTCCTGTCTCCCTTCCTCTGCAGCAGACATGGTGACGGTCTCCACAGCTGGAAGGGACAGAGAAGGAGCGGGAACAGGGTCCTCGTGGCCCTGCTGAGTGGTCCGGCAGCTCCTGCGCCCACCTGCAGCCCGGTCACGGCGCAGGAGGCGGCTGACCTAAGTGCGCGAGGCTCCCACAGGGTGACAGGCTGCAGCTGGCAGCTGCCTGAGCTCCCTGTTCCCAGGCCTTATAGGGTCTGGGGCGGGTGCTGCCGGGCCAGCAGAGGCAGGCGGCCAGTGGGACTGGGGGGGGCAGTCACATGCCTGCCTGTGGGCCCGGCGAGGGCTCAGGGCCCAGCACCTTTCCCCTGCTCTCAGCACAGGCTGGTGACTGTGCCCATGGCCCCCGCCCGCACCAGGCCAAGTGCCTCAGGGGCCGCTGGGCTCCCCTCCCAGGCCCCAGGGAACCCACTGCCTGCCCTCTGCCTCCATTTCCACCCACCAGATGGACATAGCTCAGGTCCTGCCCCCCTTGGCTAGCTACCATATTGGTGACTCGGATTCCCCCACCCCCAGCGCCCCACTGTGCCCGCAGGTGGCCTCCCTGCCTTGTCCCCCCCCCTCACTCCCCTGCTCCAGCCACACAGGCGCCTTGCCATGAACATGGCACACCAGGTGTGGCCCTGCCCCAGGGCCCTTGCACAGCTGTGCCCTCTGCTGGCGCACCTTCCCCAGACACCCACTTGGCTGCCTCCATCCCTCCCCTCTGCCAGGCCTGTTTTGTCTCCCATCGAGTGCCAGCACCTAGAACAGTGCCTGGCACACGTTTGACACTTGGGAAACTTTGGGGCCCATCAGGCTGGTGCTGAGCAGGAAGCAAGGTCACACCTGTGACCTCTCCACCCCAGTACTGGCACCCCACGAGCACTCGCTTAGCAAGAGCAGGGGTGTCCTGACAAGGGAAGGGACGTGTCCCTTTCTAGCAAGGACTTGGGTCAAAATACAGACCAAGATGGAGCGGAGCAGAGCTGGAGGTGCCCTAGGAGCTGGCTGGGCTCCTAGGAGGAGGTGTCGTGGGCCTGAGGCCACAGGGCCAGGAAGTGACAGAGAGGATTCGGACAGTCTCGGGTCCCACGCGCCAAGTGGGCTACGGGTGGACCAAGGGGGCCAGCAAAGCACAGCGCTAACACTCGCCCTCCCTGGGCGTCCCCTGCCCACCGCTGGGACCCCGCCAGGATGGGATCCCAGCCTCAGCGCATCCAATCCGCTCCGGCCGAGCTGGGAGGAGGCAGGGTCTGGCCTCTTGGCCTGGTGACCCCAGGCCGTCTCCTTGGAATCAGCAAAACAGTCTGGACATAGAGGGGTGCCCCACTCCCTCCCTCCTCAGGAGGCTTGTGCTTCCAAGGGTGGCAGGAGGGCCCCAGACGTGCCCTTCCCTTTCCCAAAGGCAGCCTCCGCCAAGTGGGCGAGAGAAAGCCAGTAAAAACGATGATGGACACCCCTGTGAAGTCCCCCTCCTCTGCCCACAGCCCCCGAGGTCTTGCCCAGAGTCCTGGGTCCCCTCCCTGGCTCCTCTCCCCACCCTCCTTCATGGGGGCTCCCTGCTGCTCCTCCAACCTGTCAGGCTTGGTCCAGTCCCAGGGCCTCTGCACAGGCTCTGGCTCCACCCAGGCCACCTTTTCCCCAACCCCTTATCTCCATGCCACCTCCTCAGAGCAGCCTCCGTAAGCTTCCCCAACTTAAAATATTCACCCTTTTGTACCGCCCCCCCACCCCTCCCCTTTCATTTTTCCCATCTATTAACACTAAAATCACTTGTTTTCCTCCTCATTATCTGTCTCCCATACTGCACTGTAAACTCCCAGAGGACATGATACTGTGTCCCCAGGGCAGAGAAGTGCCTGCACACAGCAGGCACTCAATAAGTGCTTGTTGAAGGATCCAGCAATCGAGTGCATGGGTCTTTACTGGGGTGGGTACAGCTGCCACCCCTTCGCTCCCGGCTCCCAGAGAAGAGGCTCAGGGACATCCCTTGCCCTTGTAGCTGGCGGCAAGTTGGGACCCAACCCAAGTGGCAGGGTAGCCTTGACCACTCTCTCCCCTCTCTTCCGCCCACCCACTCAAAAGTGACTCCCTGTCATGCCTCTGCCAGGGCTGGTCCCGGTACCAGAATGCCCTTCCCCGGCCTGGGCACCCCTCACCAGGCCTGGCCCTGCAGCATGGCAGCCTGGTGTGGGAGGGGCCGTGGCCCAGGGCCAGGCAGGAGTCCTGGCCTCTCCTAGCTGGCTGGGGGTGGAGGAGGGCCTGCCCAGTGGGTGCAGCCCGCAAGGCTTCCTGGAAGAGGCACAGCTGAGGCTGGAGGGTGGGCAACACATGTCCTAGAGTCAGGCAGGAGGGTGGCAGGGCACCCGGGAGGTGGGCACAGCTTCCCCAAAGGCCCGGAGGTGGACACAGACCAGTGTCAGAGAGTGAAGCTGGATGGTGGGTCTGAGAGCCACAGGGAACATGGAGATTCCAGAGCAGAGGCCGGAGGCCAATTGGCTGGCGGGAGGGGTTGGGCTCCCAGAGCCATCCTCGGGACAGGCACCAAGGAAGCCAGGGGGCAGCCTGATCTCACCAAGCCACATGGTGGTTTCCCAACACCCTTCCAGCCACAGGGGAGTCAGAGGGGCAGCCAAGAATGGGGTCAGGAGATGGAAGGGCCCCCAAGATTGGCTGTGGCCTTGCCCTGCCTGTCTCCCCCACCCCACCAGCGCAGCAGGGGACACAACCATGCCAGCCCAGCAGGTCAGGGGAGCGGAAGAGGGGCCTCCTCATCCGCTTCCTTCTCTTAGGTCTTTCTCCCTGCGGTCTCCAAGAAATTTATTTATACTAAGGTGAGAAGGGCTTCCCCCTAGGCGGTGTGCCGAGGCCCAGCTGGCTCAGGCAGCAGGCTCCACACACAGGGAGGTACCACTCCTCTGTGGCCCCTAATGCTGACTTGAGGCCGCTACCCTCGTGTCCTGCGGTCCCATTCTTCTGAGGCCCCTGTACCCTGGTTCTGAGGCCCATCCACCAGGTACAGAGGCCCTGGACCCTTGGACAACGCGAAGCGTCTTTATTCTGGAGAGCAAACGACAAAGCACCTGGGTCTGGTGGGCTGAGTGGGCGCAGCTGCATCTCTGGAGACCCCTCAGTGTGGGATGACCAGTCTGGAGGACAGGGGCTCCCTTCCAAAGCCTTAAGGACACCATTGGGCAGAACGTCCTTCCCAGGGGATTCTGAGCAGCCCTGGGGGCTGGGGCAGGACAGGGCGGTAAAGAGCTGAGGATGGCTTTAGAGGCTTTGCGGCCACGCCCCTGCCTAGGCCGCGCGATCCCCAGGGTCCCCGCCTGTCAAAGGTCCCAGCTACGCCCAGGCCGGGCAAGGCCGTTGGCGCGGGCTCTGGCCACCAGGGGGCAGCAGAGGCCGGCCCCGCCCTGGGCTAGAAGTCCAGCTCCGGCATCAGTGTGTGCTTGACCTGGCGCCGGGGGGCCTCGGGCTCCTCCACGCCGGCGCCCCCGGGGAGGCCCGTCCCGTCGCCGTGCTCGGCCTTCCAGGCTCTCTGCTGGGCCGGCCAGTCCATGTGCGCCCAGCGCGGGTCGGGGTCGCCCACCACCTCGTCCACCCAGTCCTCCAGGCCAAGCAGGGGCTCGGACCGCTCCATGAGGATGGGCGCGAAGGGCCCCACGAGCCAGGGCAGCGGCACGGTCTGCACCACCAGCTCCAGCAGCTCGTCCACGCAGGCATGGGCCCTGGCCACACGGCCCCGACCCTCGGCCAGCGCGGCCGCCGGCACGTCCCCAAAGGAGCGGGCGTCGGAGAAGGCGGCCTGCAGGGCGTCCACGCTGCGCCGCACCTCCGCCACCTTCGCCTGGGCGCTGGCGGGCAGGCCCCGCACGCTGGCCTCGAGCGCCTCCACCGTGCTCCGCAGCTCCAGGGTCAGGCTGCGCGACAGCACCAGGGTCTCCAGCTCCGCCTGCAGAGGGCGGGACCTCAGGGGCCTGGCCACGCCCGGGGTGGGGTCCCTCTGGCCCTCAGTGGACCTGGAGTGGGGCTGGGGACTTCAGTCTCCGCCGTGCAGACACAGGGCTACTGAAACCCCGCTGGGCCTCAGTTTCTCTCTGTGACACACAGTAGGGCCGCTGCCCCGTCTGGGTTATCCCCAGGGTCCCCCAACCAGCTGACCTCAACCTTGGTTTAGGCAGCTCAAGACTGGCTCCTGGCCGCCCATAATCGTTCCAGAAACCCACGTTCCCTGCAGCCTCACCTGTCCCCCACCTGTCCCCCACCAGCCCCCCTCCCCCCTCCTCACCTGGCTGCGCCTGCGTCCATTCTCCAGGGGACGCTGGTCCTCCCACTGTGCCGTCACCTTCCCAGGCTGGGCTGCAGGGGAGGGGCCGGCCCCGCTCTGCGATCGGTGGATCTGCAGGGATGGAGGCCGGGGCTGAAGGATCTGGGTTGGGGGCTTGAGGACCTGGACTAGCCTCAGTGAGCACTTAGTGGGCACCATCTGGATGCCACCTCCAGGTCTGAGGATCTGGCAGGCCAGCCTGCCCCCCCACCTCACTGCCCCTCAGGACCCACCCTCCCGCAGCTCCACAGCTGCCCCGGCTCTTGGACACACTGGTCCCTGCTCCCCTCCCGTGCTCCCTCGGGCTGGCAGACCCCTGGGGTTCCAGGCACACATCATGGCCTGAGGCGGGGCACTATGCTTTCAGCGTCAAGGACAGGGCGTGCCCAGAGGGCTGCTGGGGACCCACGTCCCACAGAGGTGCAGCCGCACACCTGCGCGGGGGCAGGACAGCACCCGGCAGAGCGGGGCCTGGGTCCACCCCAGCACTGCCAAGGAAAGTAGGTGGAAGCAAACAAGGTCCCAGTGCCTCTGGAAGTCACCGGCCTCTTTTTCCGCAGGACGGAGACCCCGGGGCACTCGACCACTGAGTCACGTCCTCAGCCTTTTTAAGTTTTTAGTTAGAGACAGGGCCTCGGCGAGAGGCTTTGACCTCTTAACCTCCTGCCTCAGCCTCCTGAGCCGCTGGGATGACAGGCATCTGTCACATCGGGAAGGCACCTTGAGGACGCTGCGCTGAGGGAAAGGGCCAGACACCGCGGGTCCTGTCCACCCACGTAGCTAAGCAGTAGAGCTCTGGCCTAGCAAGTGGGAGGCCCTGGGTTCGATCCTCAGCACCACATATAAATAAATAAATAAAAAGAAAGGTATTGTGTCCGACTGCAACTGAAAAACAAATATTTAAAGAAAAAGAAAAAATTGATTTGGGACAGGAGTGAAGCGCGGGCCTTCAGAGCCACAGACAGGACGCGGCATGTGGACGGGGGCAGGGAGGGGGCAGGAGCTGGTGCTTCATGGGTGGTTAAAGGGGCAAGTCTCCTGGCATGCTTTGGAGCCACAGCACGCCGCTTCCCACGGTGGGCAAGCTGCGCGGGTGGCGGCACACGGCACACAGCTGACTTCCCCATGTGTATCCAGTAAGCCTCAACTATGTGCTGCTGCCAGGGATGGGCCAGCCAGTGTTGCAGCAAGGCCCACAGTTGGTGCTCAGTAAACACCACTGAGTGGCTGAGCAGGGCAGGTCCCTGTCCTCAGAGCTCTCAGTCTGGAGGGGAGATGTCAAAACCCAGTAAGTGACGAGGCAGGTCACATGGTTATCCAGAAGCCAGGTGTGACAAGGCAGGAACTGAAGTGCCCCAGGCAGAGGGCGCAGCTTGTGCCAAGGCCCTGGATCAGGAGGAGCCTGCCCTGTTGGCTGGAGCAGAGGGAGGGAGGAGAGGAGGCCGGAGGGACCCGGGATTGCACAAGGCTTCGTGGGCCACAGGGAGGACTTGGACGTGGATCCCAAAGGAGGTGGGAGCTATGGAGGGCTGGGGGCAGAGGAGGGAGGGACACGGTGCCCACAGTGCCCTCTGGGGGTCACTGTGGGGAGGACAGGCCGTGAATGAGGGGAGGGGCTCAGGAGCCAGGCGGGTCCAGATGGAGCTGGAGCCTTGGAAGGGGGACCAGAAGCCAGTGGCCCCGTGAGCCAGCCCCGGACAGTCTGGCTGATGTGTTGGACTCCGGAGGGGAAGCGGGGGCCTGGGGTCCTCCCAGGTGGGGTCCTCCCAGGTGGGGTCCCGAGCCCCTGAGGTGGAGGAGCAGGTATCTCTCGGGAGGGGAGGAGGAGCCCTGTGAACAAGAGGGCGGGGCGGGGAGGGCAGGCCCTTCCTCCCGAGCTGCCCTGGGAAGTCCAGCCAGCGCTCATCCTCGGGGCCTCCGCAGCCCGCGCTGGGGCCCAGCTACCGCCTCTCGGATGCGCCCGGCTCAGCCCACGCCCGCTGGGGGCACCGCGGACGGGAGCAGGGGGAGGGCGCTCACCAGCTCCAGGGCCTCCTGCAGCTGGGCCAGGGTGTCCTGGGCACGGAGTCGGCTCTGCCTCAGTTTCCCCAGGGAGTGCTCATAGGCCAGGTGGCGGATCTTCGCTGACAGGGAGCCCAGACGCACGAAGTAGCCCTGCTGCCTCCTCTGGTCCTCCAGGGAGCCCACCTCTGGGCTCTGGGCCTCAGCTGCCAGAGCCGCTAGAAGACAGGACAGGGACAGGGTCAGCGTGGCTGCCTCCCAAAGCCAGCATCTCTCTACTGTCAGCCCACGTCACAGAGGGGCACTGAGGCGGGAGGCAGACCATCACACCCAGGCCGCTGCCTCCCGACTAGCCAGACGCCTCTCCAGGGCCGGTCCGCACCCAGGCTGCCCACTAGGCCTCGGCCTCTCTTCCCAGGGGCGCGGCCCGCGTACTCTGCTGTGCCCAAGAGAGGACTTGAGAAGAATCGTCTCCAGGTCGACGACCCCAGACAAGACAGGAGGCTCGGGGACAGTGGGGCTGGGGACCCTGTCCACAGGACGAGTGCTTGAGCCTGTGCCTGCTTCCCCAAGACAGAGACAGGAGCGGTGCGCCCCCTCTGCTCGCTGGGTGCTGGGGAGGGGGCACACGGCCACGGAGACCAGTTCCGAGGCTCGAGACCCTGGTCCTCAAGCCTGTAAGCCCGAGATGCCCCGCTGGGGTCTGGGTGTCCTTCTGCAGAAGGACAGGCCGAGGGTCCACTGAAGGGGGCTGGAGGGTCAGGCCTGGGTTCGAGTTTCCTGCTGACCCACTGTGTGTCCTCGGGCCAGTCCCGGACCTCTCTGATCTGGACACTGCGGAGAGGCTCGCTGGGCCTGAAGGTCAGGGGGAGCTGGGGAGGGTGCTGGCCTCACCGAGCTCCTCCTCCGACATGGGCAGGAAGTGGTCCACCAGCTCCTCAGACTTGCCCAGCACAGTGTCCAGGGCGTGGCTCACAGAGCGCTTCAGCTCCACACTCCAGCGGCGGCTCCGCCAGGCCAGGTCCACCACGCCTGTGACACTACTAGCCACCGCGTCCTTGGCCGAGGTCACCACCTGGTGGGAGGGGCCCCACTGCAGGTGCTGCCCGTTGCCGGTCCTGTCCCCTGCCTCAGACTCCTGACCCTGTGCCTCACTTTCCCTCTATAAAACGGAAAGTGAGGTCCGTGGGTCCGTGGGCGGTCACCAGCACCCACGGGCAGCGTGTGAGTTGGTGCTGATCACTGACTATTTCATCTGGCTGGTCTTCGGGAACTGGGTTGAACTCAGGGGCACTCGACCTCCGAGCCACTCCGCAGCCCTGTTTTGTGTTTTATTTAGAGACAGGTCTCACTGAGCTGCTCAGGGCCTCACTAAGAGGCTGGCTCCAGCCTCCTGCCTCAGCCTCCTGAGCCGTGGGATGACAGGCCTGCACCACGGCACCTGCGGTTAGGGCCTGTTTTCGCTCTGGAGGGAGCAGGAGTCGGACTGTGCTCCGGGGCGGCACCCGCCTCCTCCCACTCTGCTCTGGCCCAGCCCACGCAGCCCCGGGTCCTGTGGTCTGGGTACCGCGTCTGAAGGTTGCTGGAGAAGGGGCAGCTTCTCCTCCAGTTTGTCCAGGCCCCTGCAGGCGAGGTCATTCACTGTGGCCACTGAGGGGAGGGGTGAGGAGAGAGGGACACAGGCAGGGATGCAGAGGGAGGGCGAGCTAGAGGGGAGCGATGGGGGAGGTGGGGGACACAGGAGGGGGGAAGAGACCTAGAGAGATAAAGCTGAGAGGCCCAGCTGGGGGGACAGCTGTGCAGGCCCCGAGACAGAGAGCCCAGAGATGCCGGGTGGGCATCAGGCCTGTGGGACAGGGACCTGGAGGAGGAGCCAGTGGCTGTCTCCCAGGGAGGGTGCAGGAGGGCCACCAGGCAAGGCCCGCCTCCCTGGCCCTGGCTCTCCCCCTGCCCCGCCCCTCAGCCCCAAGGTGACTTCTCAGCAATGCCCAGCGGCCAGCCCAGGGCCACAGCAGGAGAGGAGCTGGGGACCCAGGCCGGGGCCGCCGCTTCTGGCTCACATGGGGGGCAAGGGGTCTTTCTGCCCGTCACCAAGATGGACCCCTGAGCTGGTGACAGGAGCCTTGGAGATGTGGGAGGTGGCGGCTGGGCCGAGGCTGTGGGGCTCAGGACAGGGGAGGAGAGGCCAGGGGACAGAGGTGGACAGACAGTGGCCGCGAGGCATGGGGGGGAGGAGGGGAGGAGGACAGGAAGCAGGAGCTGGGGGGGAGGGGCCACAAGGCACCAGGTGGGCCGAGGGAGGTCACGTGAGGGGACAGGCAGGCGGCACATCAGAGGCAGCAGGGTGGCGGACAGCCAAGGAGGGACCCCTGTTCAGGGGACAGCCCAGGGCACGTCCTGCGGAGGGACTCACGCTGAGGCTGCAGGCGGTCCAGCAGCGGCTGCGCGCGGCCCAGGGCCTGGCTGGTGAGGCCCCCCAGGCAGTGCTCGGCCAGGTGGCAGGCGGAGCCCAGCAGCGGGTGCCTGTCCTTGGCAGCGCTGTAGGCCCCAGAGATGGCTGTGCACGCGGTCCTGACCAGGGGCAGTGCTGCCACCCGCTGCACCACGCTCTGTGGGAAGGGGTGCCGTCAGGGGCCCAGGGGACAGGGCCCAGCCACCCCATAGCCCACGTCCCCTCGCCGGGCCAGGCTGAGGGACGGGATGGGAGTCAGGGAGAAGCCTGGCGGCCCCCTGGGGCGCCAGCCTTGGTTCTCAGGAGCACCCAGAGTCCTGTGTGTTCCTGGCGGGCACTGGCGGGCACGAGGACCCAGGCGTCAGAGCACCGCCCCCGACACCTCGGCCCAGGTGCGGTTCTGGTGGGCTACTGCGGAGCTGTGTGAGCTCAGGCAAGTGACCTGCCTGCTCTGAGTCTCGGTTTCCCCATCTGTAAAGTGGGTTTCCAGGGCAGTGGGTGGTGTTCGACCGCGAGCATGGGGACTGGCCAGTATGATATCCTGATGGCTGCATTACTGTTACTGTTGAGAGTGACAGTGGACACAGGCAGGAAGGGGCAGTAGGGATTCAGAGTGGACGAGGGACTGCGCTGGCCAGGGCCAGTGTCCTGGGAGATGGTCCCTGGCCAGGACCTCCTCACAGCCTCGGGAACCAGCAGGCTGCACCAGCCTCTCCGTGGCTCTCAATGTGCCCAGAATTGTGTTCTCCCAGTGAGGGCAGGGCTGGGACATCTGCCTGAAACCGCCCGGGAAGTACTGTCCCCCTTCCCTCCCTGAGCCCCTGCTCCACGGAGGGGGCAGCCCCTCACCTGCTGGTCCTGCTCACACAAGTTGGGCTGGGGAGCCTGAGAGGCCTCATCCTCAGACATGGCTGCTGCGAACAGGGTCACCCTGGGGGCAGGACAGAGTGAGGGGACTCCTGCATGCCAGCCCTCCCAGCTCCTGCCCTCCCTGAACTCGCAGAGCTGGGGTCCTGTCCACCCGGGCTGTGGCTTGGGCCAGTGGCTTTCCCTCCCAGGGTCCATGGAGTGGGTGTCCTGCAGGGCACAGACAACGCATAAACCCATGGGCGCTCAGTGAACTGCCACTGGTGACAGCCTGGGCTGGAGAGACAGACTTGGCCCGAGTCCTGCCATTACCTGCTGTGTGAGCATGGGCAAGGTCCTTCGCCTCTCTGAGCTGTTTCCTCTTCTGTAAAATGGGGGCGATCCCTACTGCCCCTGCCAGGGACAGACCTGCCCAAGCAGCCCCTACACACGCGGGCAGAGGTACAGGTGGTAGCTGCAGGATCCGGATCCGCCCACAGTCCTTTGGCAGCCGGGGGCAGGGTGCCCGGGCTGCAGGCAACAGGTCCCCTCTGCGCCCAAGGTCACTCAGCAGGGTCACAGCTCGACCTCAAACTTCAGACTGGCCACTTGCGGCTCTTTCCCCTGTTGCCACCCCGGCGCCCTCTGATCCCTGGTTCCCTCCCAACTGGGTCCTGAGCGTGGGCCAACTGGGCCAAGGGTCTCAGCCACCTGTTCTGGCCCATCGAACCCCTGCCACACCGCCGCACCCTCTCCAGCCACCGACTGGGGGTCCCGAGCCTGGGGGACTCCGGAAAGCAGGCCGCAGCACTCACCTGGTCGCTCGCAGCCTGGGACCTGAGCCAGGTGCCTCCAAGGACCCCAGTCCCGGCTCGAGTCTCGGGCCGCAGTCTCCGCTCCCGCCGGCCCCGCCCGCCTTATAGCTGCTCGGAGGCGGGGCCTCTTGGAACCGACCAATAGGGAGAGAGCACAGAGCACAGGGCAGGTCCATGGGCGGGGCTCCAGTCTACCCTCCTGGGCTCCTCCCCTCGCCTAGCGCTCTGAGGTTGCCATAGTAATCCAGGGACGCCAGGTGCCCAAGGATTGAGCTACTGGCCTTGGCCAGACAGTGTCACCTGTCACCTTCCCTGCTGTGCCGCAGGGACAATGGAGGGCGATTACAGCCCTCCTCACGACCTTGCCAAGTGACGGGCAAGTCTCTGATGATTTTCTTTTTTAATATTTATTTTTTTAGTTGTAGGTGGACACGATTTCTTTATTTGTTTTTATGTGGTGCTAAGGATCGGACCCAGTGCCTCACGCGTGCTAGGCAAGCGCTCCACCACTGAGCCCCAGCCCCAGCCCCTCCAAAGATTTTCTTTCTTCTTAATTTTGTTTGCACTGGGGATCGAACCCAGAGATGCTTTACTGCCCAGCCAGATCCCCGCCCTTTTAATTTTCTTATTTGAAAAAGGCTTGTTAAGTTGCTGAGGTCCTCGACAAGTAGCTGAGGCTGGCCTCAAATTTGCAATCTTCCTGCCTCTGCCTCGGAAGCTGGGATTACAGGTGTGTACCGGGGTGCTCTGCTCTTAATTAAATTTGCCATTTAACTTAGCTGGGAGCCAGCAGCCCGTCCCTTGGGTTCACATATTTCCAAAGAGCAGACTGAGGCTCAAAAGCCTGGACCACTTGCCCCGTGAAGAATCTGATTTAAACCACTGTTAGACTTCAGGTCCCTGCTTTTCATTGGGGACATAGCCTTCCAAGGGGACTGTAAAGCCTGTGCCCCAACACTTCAGGATCCCCCAAATCTGACCCCAGCCCCCACATGCCCAACTTGGCACTGGCAGGGGCCCAGTATCTGAGCCCTGAGAACATGCCCCTCCGACCAGCCCCTCCAGTGCCTTCAGTGCCCTGTTGAGCTGGTCCTGGGCAGGCGTCCCCTCAAAAGATCCCATGCCAGCATGAGGCACCGGAGACCTGGGCAATCTGGGACACAAGCTCTGGCAGGAATCCACCTGTAAAACGACACCCAGCAACTGTCGGGGATTTATTGCCAGTTAAGGCTCCAGATAGGGGAGGGAGAGTAGAAGCCATGGGGCCATCTGATCCCCATGGCTATTGGCTTGGGAGCTTCGTCTTGCACCCCAGGCTCTAGGTGACCGCCACCTCTTCTTCCATCCTGGGCATCAAGGGTGCAGAAACACAAGATTCATCCGATTCGGGCCAGCAGGTGTTTATTAAGTCCCTGGGGTGGTGCCAGGTCAGGCCAGCACTCAGAGAGCCCTTAAACTGGGGATGACAAAGCCAGATGTGGCCAGGGACGCAGCCAGAGGCAGGAACCAGGGGCTTGTGGGGAACCCGGGGACCAAGGGAGGTGGGAAATGGAGCACCAGCATCCGGGAGGGCAGGTGTGGGCGCAGGTCAGGAGGCTGCCAAGTGGGCCCTGGGCGCATGCACCAGTGGGAACCCTGGGGTCTCGGCCACCCCACCCCGGCGCCAGGCCTCATGGGGACCCTGACACCTCCAGCAGCATCCGGCCCCTCAGGGCGTCAGGCCCAGCACAGCGCGTGTCATTCTGGGAGAACATCCTGTGCTTGTTGGCCACAAGCCAACGACAGAGGTCATCCAGGTTTTGGTCGCAGACCCAGGGGTTGCCTGAGATGTCAAAGCCATCCTTCATGTCCCTGGAGGGCATTCCCAGGGATTCCCAGAGCCCTCTGGGCACGCTGGACAGCAGGTTGTTGGAGAGGTCCAGCATGTCCAGCTCCTTCAGGTGGTGGAAAGCGCCAGCAGCCACTGTGGTCAGCCTGTTGTCACTGAGGAAGAGGTAGCGCAGGGCCGGCTGCTTTGCCAGCAGACACTCTCCAAGGACCTGTAACCGATTCTCCTCCAGGTGCAGCCGCTCCAAGCGCAGCGGGCCCCTCAGGAGGTCAGGTGGCAAGGTCTCCAGCTGGTTGTCCCCAAGGTCAAGGGTGCGCAGGGCCACAAGATTGGCCAGCAGCCCTGGGGGGAGCATCCGGAGGCTGTTGGAGGACAGGTCCAGATGCTCCAGGGCTTTCAGGCCGAGTAGCCACGAGGCCTGCAGGGCCTTCAGCCGGTTAGCCTTCAGCACCAGGACACGGAGCGCGGCAGAGGCCCGGAAGAGGCCCAGGGGCAGCTGGGTGAGGTTGTTGTGGGTGAGGTCCAGCACTTCCAGCCGCGGCACAGGAAGCAGCAGCTTGGCGGGCAGCTCCTGCAGCTGGTTGCTGGCCAGGTGTAACTCCTGGAGGCCCGCGGCACCGCGCAGGGCGCTAGCCGGCAGCTGTGTCAGCGTGGAGAACTCCACCACTAGGTGGACCGTGTCAGCCGGGAGGTGCTCGGGGAACCGGGCAGGCGAGAAGCAGGAGACGGTGCTGCCCCCAGGGGACGGCAAGGTCATGCACGCTTTGGGGCTCGGTGTGACACCCCGTGCCAAGACCACCAACAGCAGTAGTAGGAACAAGGTTCTAGAAAGAGGGGGGTCAAGGCCGCCTGAGCTGAGGCAATCCCAGAGGTGCTGGTGAGCAACAGCGGACGCCCCGCTAGCAACAACACCAGGACCCTCCTCCGCCTCCCGCCACCTGGCCTGTGCCCTCGCCTTGCTCAACAGGGCTAGGGCACTACAATCACTTCCTCCTCCTCTTCCGGCCTCCCTCTTCTCCCCCACCCCACAGCTGCCAGGAGGGACCCCTGTTCCAGGGAGAATCCTCAGTCTGTGGCTTTGGCTTTTTCTGAGCTAACTCCTGCATCTGCCCTAGCCCATCGCTGGCCCAGCCCTAATGGGCTATTAACTGTTCACAGTCCGACTTGTTAGTGTCTTCTGATCCAGCTTGTTTTCTGGGTCACTTCTTGTCTCCCTAGTTGTGTGTTCTGATGACAGAGCCAGTGAACTCCTATTCAACCTACAAATCCCTGGATCCAATGACCCTTTTCCATGAAGTCTTCCTGCCCTTCGCTACAAGGCAGGAGTGCCCATTCTAGCCTCTTCCTCACTCTATTTGTGACCACATAGGGTCAGGTTGTCTTGTGTTCTGCAACTGAGAACAATTCAGGGCTCAGGTGCCAAGAGGGGATCCTGGACATGGAAGTGTGTCCTGCTTTGGGCAGGTCTGGGGATGAGTATTGGGTCAAGCGGGGGGTGGTTTCTACTTGGTACCATAACCCTGGGTGTCTTTGGGGGGGCTTCTCCTGCTCCTCCAGGCTTGGCCCGATAAGCAGACATCGCCTGGACAGCCTCCGTCCATGGCCCCAGATCTCTCCCACTACTTGCCCGACCTGAGGCCCCTTGGGCTTTGCAGGGGTGTGCAGGTACGGGGTTGGTCTGTGCCAGCCGCTCGGCCCCCTGCGGCTTTGGGGCTGGGATGGCTGCCTGTCTCTACACAGCCTGGCCTTGGGCCCACTGGGGTGCACGGGGGACCTACCTCTGCATTTGCTGCCCACTCCAGGGGGACATGGTGGCTCTTCTCTGGTGGTCCTGGGTCTCTATGGCCTGGGGAAGTGGCATTATACCTGCTTGGACTGGGGCAGGGGACCCAGTCCTGTGGAAGGCCCCACCCATCCTGTTCCCGTTAGTGCCAGAACCGGAGCTGGCGGGCGGGTGGGGGTGGGGGTATTGCGAAATCACTTCCAGGCAGCAGCGTCCGCCAGCCCTTCTCCCATCTCTGGCTTCTAAACCCAGTTTTTCCTCCCCCAACTTTCTGTTTTTGTGGCACCCAAGAGCCTCTCGAGCTGAGTCCGACTCCCCCCAGCCCAGGATTCCAAGGGTCAGGACTGCGAGGTGCCACCTGGAGGGGGCACCACCCTGGAGGGAGTCACCGTGTCCTTTTTCTTTTTTAAAATGAAGTGCGTTTTGTTGTGGTTTTGTTTTAAGAACCATGGTTGGGGAGGAGCCTGGCTCTGGTGCAAGGCCCCCGGCTCTGCAGGAGGGTGCAGGTTGGAGCAGTCTGTCTGTCCATGGGCAGGGGTGGTCTGTGCCAACCTGCAGGCCTGTTCCCCTGTGGCTTCATGAATAGGGAGGACCGAAGGTCCACCTGTCTCTGCACAGCCTGGCGTCCAGGCCTGCCCAGGGTGGAGGGGTGGGGACATACCCCTGTCCTCACTGTCCCCGCCTGGAGCACAC
This sequence comes from Callospermophilus lateralis, assembly GCF_048772815.1. Lineage (NCBI taxonomy): Eukaryota > Metazoa > Chordata > Mammalia > Rodentia > Sciuridae > Callospermophilus > Callospermophilus lateralis. Next base: position 222,236,962 of record NC_135305.1, on the reverse strand, counting down.
GCTGGCTCTTCGCCCCGGGTTCTGAATTACAGCTCCGCTCAACACGGCTCTGCTCCATGCGCTTAGACCGTGCCCAGCTTTCCCGGGGCTGGGCCTCCCACCCACGAAGCCAGACTCAACCTCCTCTCAGGGCTTTCTTAGCTATTTTGTTCCTCAGTGGAGACTGGCGTGCTCTGTGTGTGTGTGTGTGCGTGTATGTGTGTGTGTGTGGTGCTGGGGAAGGAACCCAGGGCCTGAGCCCCTCGTTTCCACATCGATGCATCTGGGGGCTACACGTTTCCCTTGGAGGACTGCTTTGGCTGCGCTCCACTGGCTTGGTCAGGCAGGGCCACTTCCAGCCTTAAAACCAAGTTCCAAACACTCAAGTATGATGTGCCAGTGCACCCGCCGTGCCTGGCATGGCCCTTCCTTCCAGCCCGGACTCTCGTGGGCTGAGTTCAGCTGTGAGGGTGACCAAGGAGTCCGTCTTAGTGGGACCCCTAGGCTCAGAGACAGACGCCCTGGCTCACGGTGGCAGCCCCGGTTGAAAGGCAGGGTAAACACTCAGGAACACACGGACCAGAATGACACAAAGACAGCAGAGGCCCAGACAGAGCCAGAGACTCCGAGCCGGACACCCCGCACGGAGTGACAGGCCCACAGAGCCACTGTCAGGAGCAGACCCACAAAGACAGACACCAGGCACGCTCTGCCCTGCTGGTCTCCCAAGGCCAGGGAACTGGCCTGTCCCTTCCCATCCTGTGCCCAGGGTCCAGCCTGCAGTATTCAGGTGCTGCATGGACAGCCACGCTCTGGCGTGGCCAGAGCCAAAACCAACAGATCATATCCCATCTTAAAGTCCCCATAGCTCTGTCCCCAATTAAAATTCACAAGGCCAGGGGGAGGGGAAGGGTTCTCGGGGTCCAATGGACCTAAGGTTTCGGATGGGAAGTGGCAGTTCTGGACGTGGATGGTGGTGACGGCTCACCTCCCGGTCCCCTCGCCCCCTCTTCCTCCTACACCAACTCTCTGGCCACGGGCTTCTTGCACGTGGATACTCTCTGCAGCCCCCCACTGGCCTCTCCTCCGCTGACCTCTCAGTTGATAGGACACCTAGGAAGCCCTCCCTGGCCACTCCATTCCTCTCCCCCACGTCAGCCTGTACCGTGTCCTGCTGTCTGTCTTGGTCATACATCACCAGCTCAAACACATTTTCCCGGACACTGGCCGTCACCCCCGCCCTATGTGCTCAGACCTAGTTCACCACAGGCTACTGGTCCCCAGACTGGGCTGCGGGTCCTGCAAGGGTAGGGTCCTCGGGCCCCAGTGGGGGTGGGCTGTACACTGAATGTCCACTACAGAAACACTCAGAAATGGGGATCCCCTGAACGCCCCACATTTCACACCTGACTCCCTTGAGCTGGCTGTGGATCTCAACCAACGATGTCCCCACTTGTCCTCAGCCACCTCCAGGTAACAGAGCAGACACAGAGCCTGGGGGCCGGTGGTTGTAAACAGAGTTTTATTGATGGGGAAGGAGCGGGGAGGCAATCTCCAGAGGGTCTGGGAAGGGGCTGGCCACGTGGCATGCATGGTCAGCCGGAGGCTGAAGGGGGAAGTCACAAGGGGTAGGTGGCATGGGACTCTCTGACCACCCTGGGGTCATATTTACAGGGGGGCCCCACCCGCCTCTGCCGCCCCCCAGACCCCCAGCCCTTTAGATGGCTGCTGCCAGTGTGACTTCCGGGCAGGCTCTCCGTCCCCTGCCGCCCGGCCTGTCCCCGCTGCCCTCCACAGAAGCGGGTGGGAACTCCTAACCGGCACCTCGGAGGCCCCGGCCTTCCGGAAGCCGGGGGTCGGCTCAGCCAACGCCCAGGCGGCGGGCGCCTGGCTCACACGTAGACACACACATGGCCCCGCGGCCCACCCGGACGCACACGCCCACCGCAGCCCGCAGGCACGCACACGCACGCCTCCCCGGCCCCCTGCACACGAACACGGCATGCACACGCACACACACCCACACACGCCAGGGGCCAGGGGCGAGGAGGGACCTGGGGGGGCTTGGGTCTGCAGCTGCGGCCCCTCCCAGCCCGCCGGAGCCCGGCTGCCACCCCGAGAACGGAGTTGTGCAATTAGTTAGAAAACTGCAAAAGAAACCAAAATCCATGTGCAGGCCACCCCGGGGGTAGCCAGTCCCCTGCCAGCCCCGGCCCCTCAGCGTCCTCGCCCTCTGGGGTCGGTGAGCTCTTGTGCTTCCGTGAGGCCGAGGGGACCCCACGAGGGCGGGGTGGGGCCGGGCACCCGGGCGCTGTCCCAGGCCTGGCCCGCGGGGCCTCTGGCTCCGGTTCCCGTGGCTGCACTGCGAAGGCGTCGGCCCGGCCTAGGGCACCGGGGGCGCAGTCCTGTCCCCCGCCCCATAGGGGAGGAGGTGGGCCAAGTCCGTGCTGGGCCGGGAGTGGCGGCCGCGGTGGCGGTCGCCGGGCCTGCCCTCGCCGCTGTTGAATGTGTGCGTGCGGCGCAGGGCGGCGGCCGGCGGGCCGTGGGGACCCGGCCTCCGGAGGCTGCCCGTCGGGGGTGGGCTCCAGGGCCGGGGGAGGCCGTCGACGGCCGAGGCGGGGTCCAAGGGGCCCGTGGGCGCTGACACCACGCGCCGGCGGTCCGGGCTGGCGTGGGGGGTGAGCGGGAAGTCGCCGTGCGAGGCGCGGCCGGGGCGCGGGGCGCAGAGGCGGCCGTCGGGGCCCGGCTCGCCGGGCGCGGGGGGCTGCTCGGGGGCACGGGCCGGGGCCAGCAGCAGCAGCGAGGACGAGGCGGAGGCGGACAGCAGCGCGGGGCCGTGGTCCCAGGCGCGCGGCGCCAGGGCGTGCGGGTGCGGGTGCGGGGTGGGCAGGCGCTTCTGCGGCAGCGGCGTCTGCTCGGGCGTGGGCAGCAGCCCCGAGTCCAGGTCGTGCGGGCCGCCCTGCAGCAGCGTGGCCTTGGCCCAGCCGTTCTGCATCAGAGGCGCCAGCAGCGCCTCGGGGGGACCCCCAGCGCCACCGCCGCGGCCCCCGGCGCCCGCCCCGCGGCGCTCGCCCAGTCGGCTCACGCTCAGCACCGCCTCGCCGCCGCCGTGCGCCAGGATGGCCTCCTTGTCCTTGCGGCGGGCCAGCTCCCGCCGCTCGCGCAGACCCACGAACCAGCCCACGCTGAAGCCGGACACCACGGCGCCCACCACGAAGGCCGCCACCGACGAGGTCACCAGCAGGTTCACGGACACCAGCCCGGCGCGCTCCTCCGAGAGGCTGGCTCGCAGGAGGCCTGCAGGGCGGGTGGGTGCGGCCATGAGCGCAGGGTCTCCTCTGGCCGCCACCCGGTCCTTTCCTTCTTTGGGAGGGGGCGGCTCTCTAGATTGAACCCAGGCCTCCCACCACTGAGCTGCGCCCCAGCCCATTTTATTTTGACACAGGGTCTTGCTAGTTGCGGCTGGCCTCGAACTTGCCATCCTCTGGCCTGGACCTCCTGAGCAGCTGGGATGACCCGTGGCGCCACGCCTGCCTTCTCTGTCCACCTCAAAGTCTGTCTGTTGGCATCTGTCCCCAGTACTTGCCTCTCAGGATGTGCCCGTCTGTCTGTCCACAGTATCTCCTTGTCTCCCAGAGCTTGTCTGTCCATCTGTCTCTCTCTGGGCATGTATCTCCTGGTGTCTGTCTGTCTTCTGGGATCTGTCTTTCCCCCACCTCTCTAGCCAGGAAGTTGACCCCTGCACTCCCCAAAGCCCACCACCCAGGGCAGGAGGGGGACCAGGACTGGGGTTGGCGGCCCCTCCCCCGCCTGGCTTCCCTCTGACCCTTACCTGTGCAGTCCCCTAAGCCTGAGGTGCTGGCCCCGGACACATCCTGCTCGAAGGTGGCTCTGGTGGAGGGGGACAGAGGCACGGTCAGCAGTCACCCTTCACACAGCCCGGGTGGAGGAAGGGCTTGGGCTGTCCCCGTACCTGGTGCCAGGGCTGAGGAAGACGCAGGAGCCGTCAGGGGTCCACCCACAGTAGGGGTCCTGGCTGCCGACGCAGTTCCTGGAATGGACCACGTCACAGTCACTAGGGTGGCCCCTGGGTGCCAGGCCCTGTCACTGTCACTAGTTCCCGAGTCCTCCTGGCCGGTCTTGGGTGTTCTTCATTTCCCGTTTTACAGGTAAGGAAACTGAGGCTCGGGAAGTCCACGGGGCCAGGCAGCAGGCCTGGGATGGGCCGACCTGAGCCTGGAGCGAGGCAGGCTGGTCCCAGTCGCCTCCTCAGGGTGAATGCTGTGGGGTCCTGTCTGCAATGACAGCAGGCAGGGCCCGGAAGCTGGGGGTGAGCCCAGGCTGGGCCACCACAGGACAGGCCTCTGGCCTTCCCACCCAGAGACAGGGAGGGAACCAGCCTCCCACCTTGGCCTCCCTTCCCAGGTCCCCCACAGACTGTCCTCCCCACAGCAACCACTAGAGGGCACCCTGAACACCTGAGCCAAGTTCCTCCCTGGTCCTCCCATGGACCTCCAGGGCTCCCACCTTCTCCAAGCCGAAGCCCAAGTCCTCCCTGCAGCCCACAAGGCCCTGCACGACTTGCCCTTCCCCTCCCTGCCTCCCTCCTCCCCTCCCCCCTCACTTCCTCTGCTCCAGCCACATGGGCTCCTTGCTGTCCCTCCAACACACCAGGCTCAGTCCTGCCCCAGGACCTTTGCACAGCTGTGCCCTCTGCTGAGTTCATTGCTCTGTGAGTCAGGGTGCTGCCGAGCCCTTGACTCGACCTGGTTCTCTCCCACGACCCCCCCCCCCCCGCTTCCCCGGCACATCTCCCCCGCTTCCCCCACGCGGCCCAGGGGGCACTCACTTCATGCACCCCGAGAACTGCTGGCAGCGGGCCACAGGTACACGGACCACGCAGTGGGGAAAGGCCGCCAGCAGGCCACCTGAGGCTGCGTCCAGCTCCAGGCTCAGCAGCCGCTGCCCTGACTCAGCACCGCCGGGGCGTCCACACCTGGGGCAGGCGGGAGGCGCATGAGGCTCAGGCCCGTCCGGCCGCCGCCTGCCGCCCGCCGCCCACCGCCCAGACTCACCTGTCCGGCCGGTAGGTCTCAAACTCCTCCAGGAAGACGCTGGGCCCAGCAGGACCCGAGAGCCTGGTGCTGGGCCGGACGAGGAACTTGAGGACAGTACCCACCTCGGAGCCCAGGAAGACCACCGTCTGGTTGCCCCAGGGGCCAGCACCCACGTCCACAGCCACGCGAGTCAGCGGGTGCCTGGAGGCCAGGGCGGGGGTCAGGGTGGCCAGCAGCACCCAGGGCACCCTGGTTCCCATGTGCCACCAGTGTAGGGGCACAGGCATGGTCACAGGGACACACGGACTGGTGTGAGGTGCAGGACAGAGTGCAGGGGTGGGCACCTGCCTGCAGCCACACCGGGACACCCTGTGCCCAGCAGGACAGAGACCCCGAGGGCCCGGCCTGGCCGCCTCTGTATCTGCCTCGCTCTCCTGTCTGTCTGTCCCCTCTGCCCCTCTCTCTGTCTACCTCCAGTCTCTTGGTGGCCTCAGAGACTGGCACTCAGCCACATCGTGTGTGCCCATACAGGACGACTCCCTGTGTCCTCCGCAGGCTCAGGGGGCCCTGTGCTACCCAGACCCCAGCCTCTGGCCCCCAGCACTGACCGCATCAGGGTCCGAACGATCCAGGGTGCGTGGCCCAGCGAGGGCACCGTCTCGTCCATCAGCGGGTGGGTCTTGACGAAGCTGAGGATCTCGTCCGGCAGGGCGCTGGACGCGTTGTACTGCATGCCCGGGGCAGCACAGCACCCGGGCCTGGGAGGGAGAGGCCGGTCAGGCAGGTCCCCACAGAGGGGCCTAGTCCACCTGGGAATCGGCCATGCTGCCCCAGGGCCTTGGCACCCCCTCGGCATAATGGACACAGGTAAACTCAGGACAGCTAAGTGACCACCCGAGGGCCCCACCCAATGTCCGGGCACCAGGACACACAGGGCCGTGTCCCAGGACTGAGGGGCTCTCACCGGGGCCGCGGCACCTGATCCTCGGGCACCGGTGTCCAGATGGACTCGGGGGACTTCTGCTCGCGAAAGCGGCCCTCAAACACGGCGGCCACCTGGGTCATGTCGAAGGCGCAGACGGCCGAGCCGGGGATGCTGGGGTCAGAGGGGCACTCTGGTGAGCCTGGAGGGGTCCCTGTCCTTGGCCCTCGGACGTGGTGCCGGCCCCTCTCCAAGGCCACCCTGTGCTCAGGGACGTCCCTGCCTGGATGTCCCTCTGCCAGCGGCTGCTCTTGTCCCGTGGACCCTGTCCCCATCTGAAGCCTCAGCTCTGACCTCCCCCGCCCGCTCCTCAGTCTCCTGTGTCCCCCCAGCGCTCTCGGGAGGGAGGCCAGGCTGCTGCATGGCCTGTCCCCCGTGCTCCTCCTGTGGCTGGGATCCCAGCCTCGGGCCTCCCTCCCGCTGCGGTGCCCTGGCGGCCCTGCCTCCTCCTGGGACCCGCACCCGGGGCCTGGCTCAGGGCGCCGTTTCCAGGAAGCCCTCCCTCGTCCCCAGGCAGCCGACCAGCCCAGGGACGGGAGCCCTCGCCTGCTCTGCCTCGCCCTGGGGGGCTGCGGCCCTCGGGTTCAGTCCTGCCCACCCAGGACCCGGGACCATCTCCAAGGGCGGCACCCCCCAGGCCGCCTGCGCCGCTGGCGCCCACCGACCTGTTGCTGGGGGTGGAGAAGACGGCCAGGACCACGGGCCGGCCCCCCAGGCTGACCACGCCCGTGACGGCCTGCAGCACGTTGAAGTAGAAGTGGGAGTCCCCGGGCACCGAGCAGTTGAGCCGCGCCTTCAGGAAGGACGTCCACTGCTTCTCCAGCACGCGCGGGGAGCCCCCCACGTCGTTCTTGCACACGCGGGCCACGCGGGCCACCACCACCTGGGCACAGCCGATGGCAGGGCCTGAGCCTGCGCCTGGGCGAGACCCACCACGGCCAGCTGCCCGCCGGCCAGGGCCAGCCACGGAGGCTCCTCCCAGCTCTCCAAGGAGGCCACGGGCCCGCTGCACACGCGGACGCTGAGGCGCAGCAGCAGGAGTGGCCAGCCCCAAGTCACACAGCAAAGTGACGGCCTTTGCCCCTTATTGCCGGGTGGCTGCCTGGGTGGGCTGGGAGGCTGGGTGGACAGCTGGACGGACAGCGGCAGGTGAGTAGGGAAGGCAGGGCGGGAGGGACGGGGCTGGGGGCAGAGCAAGTCTGGAGAAGGGACACACGAGGAGGAGGCTGAGAAAGGAGACGGCAACAGGTCAGCAGGCGGGTGGACAAGGGGCTGCCCCCAAGAATGGGCGAGGGGGAGGGGAGGGGGAGGGCAGCGGTGGTCTCAGGGAGGGGGGTGGATGGGCAGGCAGAGGAGGGGGCCGTGGTGAAGCCACAGAGTGGGACAGGTGGGTGGGGTGGGGGGTGGATGGGAGGCTGGGGCAGTGGGGGGTGGCCGGTTGGTTCCGAGGGAGAAGCGGGTGGCTGGGTAACTGGATGCACAGGCGGAGGAGAGGTGGGAGGAGGGGGTGGGCGAGCTGGTAATCAGGACAGACTGATAGGCGGCGGGCCGTGTGGACACAGGGCAGGAAGGTGGAGGGATGGACAGGTCTGTGGGAAGCAGGGGAGCAGGTGGGTGGGGGCAGGATGGTGGGGTCAGTGGGTGGCAGGTGGGGAATGGGCCAAGGGGTCAGTGGAGCTGTGGGTGGCTGGAGGGTAGATGGGGGAATGCAGGGTGGCAGGGAGGTGGACAGTGGACGGGGGTGAGTGGACGGCAGCTGGGTGGGCGGCGACAGCACAGTGTATCCAGGTGGCCTTCCCGTGGTGTCTCCTGCAGAGCTGCTGGAGCGTCACCGACCCCCTTCCGCCCGCCACACCCCCCACAGAGCCCCTGGGGCCTGTGCCCACTGCACAGCTTCCGGGGACGTGGCCTCACCTTCTCCAGGTAGTTAAACTCCATGGCGATCTCCCGGAAGAAGAAGTAGACGTGGCTGCCCCAGTCCACCGCGTGCACGAAGTAGGGCTCTGCGGGGGTGGGCAGTCAGCACCAGCCCTGCCACGCGGGGCGCTCGGGGCGGGCCCCACAGTCTGGGAGGTCTTTTATGGCCAGGGCACTGAGCGTGGCACCAGGCCAAAGGAGCCGGGCTCAAACGTTTCGTTTCGTGGGAGGGAGGAAGTCAGAAGCTGAAGACCCCGTGTCCGCCCCGTCCCGATGGCCACATCTGCTGCAGTTTGTCCCCTTCCCCCTGCGTGTCTGCGGGGCCGTGGCCGGCGGTGCCCAGCCTGTCCTTCCATTTCAGGCTCCTGAGCCGCCCACCTCCGGCCAGCTCTACTTTAGACCCAGTCTTCTCCAGCTTTAGCTTCAAAAAAATCCAGCAGAAACCTGGGGACAGGCTCGGGGCAGAGCGCCGGGCGAGCAGGCGCAAGGCCTGGGACTCAGCTCGACAGCCAAAGATCAACCACCGAGTAAAGATGCCCGGTCACTTCCAGGGACGAGGAGGGAGTCCTCTCCTTCACTCTGATTCTGGGGGGCCTCGTAACGCCAGCCCCCAGGTCTGGGCTCACTGCCCCCAGCCTCACCTTTGAACCACTTGGAGTCGTGTTTCACGGTGCGCAGGGTGGGCCGGTCCCCAAGGCTGCGGTAGATGACAGCGTCAATGGCTAGGAAGTCGGTCACAGTGGCTGTGAAGAGCATCCCATCTGGACATGGGGCGGGTGGGAGCAGGGGAAGGTCTGAGAGAGATTGAACTGAAGGGGCCCCGACTCCATCCATCTCCCAAGACTCAGCCCTGAGCCTGGGGCTCACTATCCCAATCCCAGGCCTGGCTGGGGCCGGGAACTAGTGAGTCCCACCCCGATGGCCCTGAGCCTGGGCTGAGCCCCAGACCCAGCAGATTCTTGGTGGCAGGTGGAATCCCTGACCCCAGGCTGAGTTTAGACCCTCTCCAAGTTCCAACCTTCAGTGAGCCTCTGAGTGGCTGAGACTCTGCCCATTTTACAGATACTTGGTCCCCTGCTGCCGGTTAAGCCACCGAGTCTTCAAGAATGGAAAGTGCCAGGCCTGACCAACACTGGGGCTGATCTCAGGTCAGGGGCCGGGGTACTCACCTGAGAAGAGGGCGACGTTGGCATGTTTGGGGTCATATGGACAGCGGGCCATGCCACTGATGTTGTCCCCAAGAGGCTGCAGCGTGTCCATCTGTGGGGAACATGGGGCCTGAGTAGAGGCCTGGCAGCCCCTGGCTTCCCCGCCCTCCATTCCAGGGGGATCCTGCTTCCCCCTGGACCCTGTGACCGTGGCCAGTCCCTTAGCCTTTGTGAACCCCAGTTTCCTGCTCAGAATGGTCCTAGTTACTAGTCCACCTCCTTCTACACCGACTCACTCTGCACCCAAGAGTCCATCCCAGTTCCCACTGGAACCGGCTCTTGGATCACCGCCCGGCTGCCCTGGCCTCCTCTGGAAACGCTGACCCTTCTTGAGCTGGGGTGGGGGACAGATCGGGTGGGGCTTCTCGTAGGGGTCACTGTGTCATGGCCAGATGGGACCGGCTGGAGGCCGGCCCTGGGGTGGGAGGGCTCCGAGGGACACTCACGCTGTAGTTGGCGCACACCGGGTTGAAGGCGTTGGAGCCGCACACGAAGAGCGTGGACTGGTCGCGGAGCAGCAGCACCTTTACGAAGTTCCGACACTCGCCCTAGAGTGGGGGCGAGCGGATGCCAGTGTGGGCGTGGCTAGGACTGTGGTGGGCGTGGCTAGGGCGGGGGAGGAGCCCGGGGCGGGGGGAGGAGAGCAAGGAGGCGCCAGGGATGCGGCCAGCACAGGGACCAGGTGGGGGCTGAACGGAGGGCCGCTGGGGACAAGGGAAGGGCCAAGACAAGGAGATACTGTGTTTCAGCAGTTAGGCCAGGTCAGGGCTGTGGGCGTGGCCACGACGGAAGACCCTCTTGGGGGCGTGTTCAGGCTCTGAGCATAACCATAGAGACAGCAGGTTCGAGCCCTGGTGAAGGAGGAGCCCTGACCCTGGGCCAGGGCGGGTCGGGGCGGCATAGGCGTGTGGCCCTGTGCTGGACAACCGTGGACTGGTCAGGGCGGCCGGGAGGGTGGCCACCTGGGCACAAACTCAGGGTCCTACCCTGGGATGGGGGAGGAGCAGGCCCTGGGCGGGGCCGGGGGCTGGGGCGGGGCCGAGCCTGGGGTGGCCAGGGACCCGCTCACCTCCTGCTTGCCCTTCATCCGACACACGTCTATGTCGCTGGGGTTGGAGCGCCAGGTCAGCTTCTGTGGGCAGAGAGCTGGTGAGCGGGGCAGGGTCCCCAGCAGCCTAGCTATGCGGGTGGGAACCCCTGGTCCTGGACCCCTGCCCACGGGCCTGCACCCCGTCCTCACCCGCTGGTACCGCAGCTCGGTGGACGTGGGCGGCTCCAGCTCCACCCTGTACAGGTTGTCCCTGCGAGAGGGCAGAGGCAGGCAGGTTGGAGGTCTCCGCCATCCCTCCCCCATTCCACCCTCCCCCCCAAACGTGGTGTCCAACAGGTGACATGCGGGCACACGCCAGCCCCTCTGGCACCAGCATGTCCAACACCGAGTGGACCCTCTAATGGCCCAACCCCACCTGTAACGGGTCCACTCACACCGCAGGCCACCTCACGCCCGATGTCCCACCTCAGCGGACCAAGGGCACGTGTCCCCAGACAGACTGTCCCCCACGCCCACCTCGGCTCACTTCCTGTGTGGATGTCAGAGCAAGAGCCGGGGTGGGGGTGAGGGACTGTCTCTCCGCGGGCACATGCCCTTGGTCCTTCTAACCTCTCAGTGTTACAGCGGTCACCTGTCCACCCTCCTCGTCCTCTTCAAGGCCTCTGCCCCAGCTGGTCACCCTCTTCCTGCAAACGCTATTCCTAAGCAGCCCCCGTGCCCCCCCCTCCTGGCTGCCTGTGACTCTCTGGGATGTCCCCTGCCTGCCCTCTCCTCTATGGGCCCGGGACTGGGGACTCTTCCCTCCTCCACGACACCCCTCCTGGGCAGCCCCGTCCACTCTCAGGAACTGTCCACAACCCTGTGACGCCCAGCCGATGCCCATGCTCCCACGTCTCCAGCCCTGTGCTTCCTCAGATCCACCCTCGGGATCCAGCTGCCCCTGGATGCCTGGGGGGGGGGGGGGTTCATGGGTCACATAGGCAACGTGGCCAGGCCACATCTGACAGACTCCCAACCCTGTACCTCCTGAGTCTGTCTAGGGGCTCAGGCCGCTCTTTGGGAGGAACCCCTGGACACCGGCCCCCTCCCCTCCTGGTCCCACACAGCTCAGGCCGCCGTGCTGCAGGCTGTGCCGAGACTCCCTGCTGGCCCCAGGCTGTGTGGCCCTCCAGGGAGTCTCCCTGTCCAGCCCGGAGTGCTGCCAGCTTGGACCAGTAGACTCTGGGCTCCCTGCTTCTGCCCTGGTCCCCAGTCTGTCCTCCCTACAGCAGGCACCAGAGAGTACTTGTGACCTGAACCAGGACCCCTCTCTTCCCCCATGACTTCCACTGTCCTCGGGTCAAGGCCCAAGCCCTCCCACTGCTCACAGGGTCCTTTGCCAGCTGACCGCCCTGTCCTCCCCACTCCCTCTGCTTCAGCCACCAGGGCCGCGCTGTTCCTCCAGCAGACTGGGCTCCACCCTGTCCCAGGGCCTTTGCACAGCCTCTGCCCTTCACCTGGAACACCCTGCCCCCCAGTGCCCCTGGCTGAAGATTCACTTGGGTCCCACCCAATGTCACCTGCTCAGGGAAGCCCTCCTGACCATCCCCATGGCGTCTGTGTGGTCAGTTCATGGCTGACTGGACCTCCCACCCCAGGACAGCCTTCTACCACCATGGTGGACCACCAGGGACTGTCCTCACCTTCACACACCCGAGCCAGTCCCGCCCAGCACTCGAAGGCCAAGGTCACACAACCCGGCCAAACAGCAGGCCGGTCAGCCAACGCCACCCCTGGACACGCTGCCCCAAGTGCCCTGTACCTGTCCCCGATGAACAGCGTCCTGTTGACCCGCAGCACGCGCTGGATGTTGAGGTCTTCGGTGTCCTCCACGGGGCTCGGGCGCCCAGGCCCCCCGCCCACGAACACGGGGTAGTGGCTCAGGTCTAGGGAGAGGTGGGACGGGGGTCACGCCCCTTCTAGACTGGCTCCTGATTTGGGGCCGCCCCTCCTGGTAGGGTCAGGGGACCCAATTTGGAAGCAAGAGCCTCTGCCAGGACTCGACCTCCCCCAAGGTCCCCTTCCCACTCACAGTCCCTGGGGGCCACGCTGAGCGGAGGCGGTTCCTCGGGGAAGAGGCCCTGGGAGTCCCCCAGTAGCAGCAGCAAGAGCATCAGGGCCGGGCAGGGAGGAGGCGCCCCCGCGGTCCGCATGGCGAGGGCCAGGTGGTGGGAGGTGACACCTGCGGGCGAGGACCCGGCGGTGAGCGGCGCGGCCTGCAGTCCCGCCCGTGGCCGGCAGAGGGCGCGCGAGCCTCCCCCAGCTCCATTCCCGGAAACCCCCGCGGGGATGGGAAAGAATAAATAACCACGAGGGCAGTAATAGTAACGATAAGAGCAACGTGGGGCACCTCCCCAAGTGACAGGCCCGCTTCACGGCCACACTTCCAACGAGAATGCACCGGGTAATTAAAAGCCAATCACAATAATTACAATAATAGATACATTTAAACTATGTACTTAAAATTTAATCTCAAAACGGGAATTTAAAAGTTCTTGGAATTAAAACACAAAGATCTTAATGATGCAAAAAAAAAAATAAAAATCAAAGTTTCCTAGTAGTTTATAAACCGCCACCTGGCGAGGGCAGGAGTGCAGACCCGGGTGCAGCCCGCCAGGGCCTGGGGCCCCCTCCCGCCTTCGTGCCCTCTGCTTGACCACCCTGCGACAGGACAGGCGCCCCAGTACCTCCAGGAGCGCTGCTCTTTCTGCTCCCACGCAGGGTGGCTCGCAGGGGCTTCTGGGTGTGGGGGCTGGAGACCCCACCCAGGTCACGGTGGGGGGAACTCACGCTCTGAAGCCAGCGCTCCCCGCCCGGGCCACTTCCCTACCAGAAAGGGCCGCCATCCTGGTCTCAGAGGCCCCAAGTGAAAGTCCTGGCCGCCTGCTGGCTGGGGGCGTCTCTGCTGGGCCCCAGCCTCAGTCTCCCCATGTGAGCAGCAGGGCGTGTCCCAGCCCTCCCTGGCCCTGTGGCTCGGGATGCCGAGACCCTGCAGGGAAGGTGGCCGGCGGGTGGCCTCAGCGCTGCCTGGGGCAGTCAGACCCGAAACAGGAAGGCCCTGCGGGGACCAGCTGGCTTCCTCCCCTGACCCTGGGCTTCCAGGATTTGTGACTCAGAGGACGCTGGCCACGCGTGCTTGGGGCTCGGCCCTTTGTCTTCAAGCGCTTCCTTCCCTGGCCCCTGCCCAGCTCCCAGCCTCCTGTGCCTAGGCCCCCGCGTGCACCGCCCAGTGCTGTTCACAGGGGGCCTTCCTTTGACCGTCATAAAGCACAGGTGACATAAAACTGACCGACTTCCCTTTTTTTGCGTGAGAGTTGCGGGGATGGAGCGCGGGCGCCCGACCACTGTGCCCCAGCCCTTCTCATTTTTTATTTTAGACAGCGTGCTGCTAAGTCGCAGAGGCTGGCCTTCATCTTGCAATACTCCTGCCTCAGCCTCCTCATTGCCGGCAGGGCCAGGCCTGGAGGTGGAACACTCGTCCGCCCGCCCGCCCGCCCGCCTTTCTCTGTTGGTCAGGCTGATATTTACCTGAAGAGACCTCGCAGCGCCACCTCCCCCTCACTCCCCCTCACGCTGTACAGCCCCGGGGTGTGGGACTGGGCTCCAGAGCCAAGCCACCAGGGTTCAAACCCAGCTCCCTCTCTTCCTCCAGCAGGTCAGCCGCCCTCTCCGGGCCTCAGTTTCCTCAGTTTAAATCAGTGATGTTCCAACCTTATTAGCCTGCGGAGGGAGGCATGGCGCCTGGCATACAGTGGGTGCTCAGTAAGTGCCCATTGTTTTTGGAGTGAACGCTCTCACGGCACCCAGTGCTCCAGCCGGGCGGGCATGGCAGAGCTCACCTGCAGGTGGCTGGATGAGGGGGCTGTGGCCTGTCCCGGGAGAGCACAGCAGTGGGGCCCCAATTCCTGCCTCTGGAGTTGTGAGGTCACAAGAACAGGAGTGACAAGCCAGCCCAGTCGCTCAACACCCCCCCCAGGCCTGTGACTTGACACGACCCATCGTTCCTGAGCCCCACGCCTGTGCTGGCCTGGCCCGGGCCCCCTGACCCTCTGGGCACCGGCTCCCTCTGCACGGCTCAGGCCTGCCCATCCCTCCCTGCACCAACCCCGGGTGCCCTCTGTGCCAGAGCTCCCCTGTCCACGGGCTGCGCTGCTCCCTGGGTGGGTCCTAGCAGGGTGCGGAGGAGTGTCCCTGGCCTCCGCCTCTCCAGCCCCCGTCCTGACAGCCACAAACGTCCCCAGGCAAGGCTGAGTCCCCTGCAGCGGAACCACTGCTCTGTACCCCTCCGCGGCGGTTGCCCAGGGCCCTGAGGCGGTCCCAGCTCCCCTGAGCCCCCCCCCCGCCAGGGCACCTTCACCCGAAGGCCACTGTCCTGCCTGGCTCAGCCTGGCCCCAGGCCCTGGGAAGGCGTCTGGGATCTTGAGTGTCGCCCCTTCCCAGAGTGGCCCCTAGCCCAGCGGCAGCGTCCAGGCCAGCATCCGGTCACCGAGTCCTTTAAGTGTCTGTCTCCTCTGTGGGACAAAGCCTGGCCGGGCAGGGCTGGTCTGCACTGGCCACTTGTCCCCAGCACACAGAAGAGGGCCCAGCATACAGTAGGAGCTCAATAAGTGAGAAAAACAGCAAACACTTGCTACGTGTCGGGAACTGCTGAAGCCTTCAGTCCACTGTTCAGGCCCTTCAGACACCGGGGACAGCTCGCAGGTCCCTCTACAGACAAGGGACAGAGGCCCCGGGCAGGGCAGACACTGCCCAGGCCGGGAGCCTGGCGTCGGGGCCAGAACCCTGGGACAGCTTCACGAGGCAGCACTGGACCCGGGAGCCGGGGGGCGTCTGAGCACCTGGGCCACCTCACCCGCTGCCCCAGTTCCCCCCGAGGCCTGGGTTACCAGGGCCTCCACACCCCCCGCCCCAAGGCCATCTGCTTCCCGCCATGAACTTGAGGGGCCTCTGCCAGCAGCCGCCGGAGCCCACCCACCTCCAGGGCGCGCCTGCCAGGTCAGGGCTGCCCAGCACCTGGCCACGGAGCCGCCACAGGGCCAGGCCACAGAGCCACGAGGGCCTAGGGCGTCCACTGTCTGTGCTGGGGCCCTGCCGGCAGCCCTGTCCCCTGGCCCACGGGAGACACCAGGAAGCAAGAGCCCGTCCAGGAGGCCACCAGGGCCCCCCGCCCGACTCCCACGGTCACTCCAGCTCTGGCACCAGCCACGGCACAGAGGGGACAGCCTCCTCATGGTGGCCTTCCCCAAGGCCACGGCCCCCACCCACCCAGCTCCGTCCTCACACACCCCAGCCCCTCAGTTCCGTCCCTCCTGGTCCTTGCTGGGGCTCCTGGGGGTCCCCTCTCCCAGGCCCCTGGGGCTCCGAGCCTCTCCACCTCGCGCACCGGACACCAGCCGCTGCCCCCTCCTGGCGCCCTGATGTCTCTGCTCCGAGCTGCGCCCGGGCTGCCCCCCAGACCCGCGCCCCGGCTGGCCGTCCTTGGTGCCCCCCCACCCTGTGCTCCCGGGCCCCAGGATGCCCTCGGGGACCCTCTTCTAAGTCCCAATCAACGAGGCAGATGCCTGTGGGTTCCACGGTCTCGTCCACAGCCTGCCCGGTCCACCCACGCCCAGGGCGCCCACTCTCCTCCCCGTCCACTCCTGCCCCGCACACCCAACGGCCGCCCTCCTGGGCGCTCTCCCTGCCCACCAAACGCATCCAGAATCCCCGCCACCGCCCTGTCCACGCCCAGGTCAGCATCTGGCTCAGCCGCTGCCGCCCACACCCCAGACCGTCCCGGACACCAGAGGGCGCTGAACCCTGGCCCTCGCCCTCCAGGGCTCCTACCGCAGCCTCCCGCGGGCCTCAGGGCCCCACCACCTGCCCGTCCCTCCCTGACCCCTTCCTCCTTCTCCCCTCACTCCCTCGGCCCCAGGCTGTGCCTCCATCATGCCAGGCTCAGCCCTGCCCTGCCCTGCTCACAGCCCTGCCATGGCTCCCTAGTGCCCCTCAGCCCCCCCAACCTTCCTCCTGTCCTCACCCCTGCCAGAGGGTCCCAGGCCATTTCTGCTCAGCCTGTCCCCTCTGCCAGGGGACCTGTCTGGCCTTCTCAAGGCCCAGCTCCTGGGTGCTGTAGCCACACTTGTAACCCCAGCGGCTCAGGAGGCTGAGGCAGGAGGATCCCAAGTTCAAGGCCAGCCTCAACAACTTCGCAAGACCCTGAGCAACTCCGTGAGACCCTGTCTCAAAATAAAGAACTAAAAGGGCTGGGGAGTGGCTCGGTGGCAGAGCCATCCCCGTCAACCCCCAGGCTGCAGAGGACCCAGGCCCGCCCTGCACACAGGGCCAGCGCAGAGGGCCCAGCGCAGAGGGCCCAGGGCAGAGGGGGCACATGGGGGGCTGCAGCCTGGGCAAGAGGGAAGGAGCCATGTGGAGGGGACTGTGGTGTGGACGGGGGCAGGTGGTGTGGACGGGGCCCAGGGTGGGTGGGGCGAGGGAGTGGCCAGGGCCCTGGAGGTGCCTGTGCAGGGAGCCCGGCTTCTCCCTCTTCTCCCTCGTACCAAGGCCCCAGCTTGGCCTGGCCAGGGACTCACTTTACGTCCAATGACCTTGCTGTGTGACCTCAGCCAGCAGCCTGCCCTCTCTGGGCCTCTGCACAGGATGGTGAGGGACTCGGGGCCCCTGGCCAGGCGCTTCCGCCACGGCCCAGCAAGGATGGGCGCCTGACTCCAGACGGTGGAGGGGCTCCTGTCGGCCTGGCCCTCCCAGCCTCCAGCTCCAGGGCCAGGCGTCCCTCGGGGGATCAAGTGACCCGGCCCGGCAGCCGGGCCCCTGCGCCACGCAGGTCTGGTTACCGGCTCTGCTTACAGCTGCCTCCCCCAGCTGCCTCCGTGGCCCCCGTGGCCGCCCCGCCGGGCTCCGGGGCCGTCCAGGAACTTGGCAGGAAGGCCACAGGCCCGGGGCCCTGCCCGCCCTCAGCCGTCCCCAGTGACGTCCGCGATGAGGATCCCAGGGGACGTCTCCAGGGCCGTGAGCCCCGCGATGACCACCCAGCCAACCGCACGGCGCTCTGCAGCCCCAGCCAGACCCTCGCCCTCTCTGGGCTTGTTCCTCCTCCGCAAAATGGGGAGGAGAACTCGGGCTCCTGAGGGCAGGGGCGTCCGGGCTGGTGTCCACTCTGCCCCCCCCCGCCCGCACGAGGGGCTCGACAAATGGCAGCAGGGTGCGCGCCCCAGGGAGGGCCCCGCTCATACCACGGGGGCCAGGGCGTGTCCACTGCAGACTTCCTGCACACCCACTGTGTGCCAGGACCCACTGTGTGCCAGGACCCACTGTGTGCCAGGACCCACCGTGTGCCAGTACGGCCAGGGCTTCAGCTGTGACGGGGACATGCGTGTCGGGGGCCTGGCCGAGGCCCTTTGCGGGTAGGAGCTGGCGTCATTGCCACCCCAGGCCTCAAAGACCAGCACGGCAGCCTCATTGTGCCAATGGGAAACCTGGAGCCCAGAGAGGTGAGGCCGCTGGGCTGGGGTCACACAGCACGCGGGGAGCTGGGACCCGTGATGCCTCCCGCCGGCGTTTCACTGAGTGCTCGCGGGTGCCAGCTGTCCTCCGTGGTGGCACAGCCTCAGGAAGCACTTTACAAATAAAACATGGAGACGGGGAGGCTGTCCCTGTCCCTGGGCCACTCGGGGAGCAGGGAGAGGAGGTGGCCGAGGCAGGACCTCACGTGGGACACCGACAGGTCCCCAGGCAGCAGGGGGGCTCCGGTAATTGATTTTAATCACTGTTTGGAAATCGGGCCTCCGGGAGGCAGAGCGGGAGGCAGAGTGGAAGCAGCAGCTCCTAATTAGGAGTGGGGGGCCGCGGCCATTCAGTGAGATTAAAGTGTCATTTACACCCAGCGGGGAGCTGGGGGCAGGAGACCCAGGGGAACCGGACGGCTGAGGGCCAGACACCCACGGACCCAACCCTGCAGCCTGGGCCAGGCAGGCGCAGGTCCCTGTCCTCAGAGTCCTTGATCTAGGAGCAGAAAATAGGGACCCTGACACCCAGCGCCTGGGCCTGGGAGCCCCCTTCCACCCCTGAGCCCCTCAGAGTTCACCCACCACACACCCTGCAGGGGCCTTGTTTGGAAGGACACAGGGATCCCCGAGTGGGCAGTACCAAAATGAGAGTCCTGCAGGGGGACACCTCTGAGAGATACGGGCGGGGACAGGAGGGGCCCTGCAAGAGCTGCTGGGAGTGGAAGGCTGGCAAAGGAACTCAAATGAAGACAAAGGCAGGAAACAGGTCCCCAGGGAAGACCCTGGGGTCAGAGTGGACCACAAGTCCTGGTGAGTCAGGGCTCAGGAATGGCGAAGCTGGCAGGGCGATGCTGCTGCTGCAGGATGGGGCGTGAGAACTGTCCAACATTGGAGAGAGACGGCCAGGAACAGGGGCCCCTGGGGGTTGGGTGACCTCGGGGACTGGCACTCCGAATGCTGCCCTATCTGTGCAGTCACCTGGCTCAGGCCTCACAGGGCAGCCACAGCGGACACTATGGGAGGGCCCGGACCGCCCTCCCAGCCCTGGGCTGGGCCTTTAGAGAGGTGCCTCCTTTGGCAGGGAGCCAGGGCACTGCTCTGACTATTTAATAGGCGAAGAACCTGAGGCCCAGAGTGGGCGCCAGGTGAGGCCCACGTTGCCCAGCCAGGAAGGGGCCCGTCTGGGATTTGAACTTGGCCTGTGTGGTCCAGGGCTCCGACTCCACAGAGCTGCCCTGGGGCCAGCCTCCTCCCCACAGCCACTGCCCGGCTAGTCCCCAGCCTCACCAGCTGGCACCAGCAGTCACCTCCCACTCGCTGGTCCCTCCACCTGCACCCCACAGCCTGTGGCCCTGCAGCCGCCGCCAGAGGGCGCCCGTGAGCACCTAAGTCAGGCCCCTCCCTCCTCTGCACACAGCCCTCCCAGGTTCCCACCTCCTTCAGTGTCAAAGCCCAGTCCTCCCTGTAGCCCGCAGGACCCTGCAGGTCCTGGCCACCCTTCCTTTCCCTGCCTCCCTCCTGCCCGCTTCCCCCTGCTCCAGCCACACGTGCTCCTCCCTCCGCCTCCAGTATGCCAGGCTGCTCCTGCCCCAGGGCCTTTGCACAGCTGCATCCTCTGCCTGGAGTGCTGTTCCTCCAGATCTTTGCGTGACCTTCTCCATCTCATCTTCCCGGTCTCAGCTCAAATGTCACCTCCTCAGAGACAGCCTCCCGGACACCCTGAGCTGAGCAGCCGCCCCTTGGCCTGGTCCTCCATCTGCAGGCGCTCACCGTGTAGACTGGCCCTGTTTATTTCTCGTGCCCACGGCCCCGCCTGCTGCAGATTCCACCGGGACAGGCCCAGTCTGCCTTGGTGGTGGCATCTGTTGACAGATGGGGTGCCAGCGAGGGAAGACGGGGGTTCAAGCTCAGGGCAGCTGACTCCCTCTGCTGCCCCGAGGCTCTGATCCGTGGGCCTGCAGGGAAGGTAGGGCCAGTTCCCCAACAGGAAGGAGTCCTCCGACTGTCGAGGTTGGCCTCCTCCCGGCGAACTCCTACACATCCATCGAGGCCCCAGATGCGATGCCCTTCTCACGCACTCCTCCTACCCAACTCTCCCCAGCCCTGACCGCCCACGGCAGAGGGGGCCCATGTCTGTTCCCCTCCCCTCGTCTGGAAGCCTCTTGAAGGCCGGCCAGACCCCAGAGCTCCGACTCCTTGTCTGGGATCCAGGTCACACAGACATGGGCCACTGCATGTGGGGCCTGGGAGCACTGGTCGACTGTCCTCCCTGAGACTGCCCTGAACCAAGGCCCACGAGAACCCATGATCCTCCTGAGCTCCAGTTCTGCCAAGTTCCCTCCCAAGTTCGCCCTTGGAGGCCCAGCTGGGCAGGGCGAAGGTGCATCCTGGGAAATGTAGTCCTCTGTGGCTGGGCCAGTGGCCAGGGGACTCGGCTACCCAAAGGACTACAGGCGGGGTCCCCAGCTGCAAAGCCACCTCGTTCTAATGTCCACACCTTACCTGGGCCTCCAGGAGGGGAGGTGACGGACACTAATACTGAGTGGCCCTTCTCAGTTTTGAAGGGCCCCGGGGCCGTTCCCACGTCTCCCCCACTGGACGAGGGGCAGGTGCCTGGCCACCCGGGTCCTCAGCTGCCATCAGCCTCAATTTTCCTGTTGGCACTACAGGGAGGAGGAACCGTCCACCGCGGCTACGAGGGTCACAGTGAGGACAGGGCAGCGGGGCCTGGACGACCACGGGCCGAGGGCCCTCCCCGGGACAGCCACCGTGCCTTCCTGTCCCCGCAGTGGCCGACCTCGGCTCCCCGGCTCCGGGCAGCCCCCTCAGGACTGCCGCGGGCTGAGAGCTGCCAGGTCCCCTCTCCAAGACCTCGCGTGGCTCCCGAGGAGCCCAGGCAGGAAGGGGGGGCTCATTTCTCATGTCTCCCACTCTTCACAGTCTCCCCCTCAACGTCTGTCCCCTGGGGGGGCACATCTTCCGTAAGCCCAGTGCCCGCGCCCCTCCAGGCAGCCTTCAGACTGCAGCCAGTCCAGCCTGTCGCCCGTCACCCCAGCATCACGGCCCAGGCCACCCCCAGGGCCAGCTCAGGACACCTTCCCTGGAGATGGCAGTGACCGGCACACCCTGCATCCCCAGGGACCCAGCTCACCTGCACTGCCCGCTGACGTCATGGTCACCTCCCAAGGGCAGTTGGGTTCTCCCCCTCCAGGTCCCGCCCCAGGTGACCCCAGCAGACGTGCCTGGAGCTCTGGGTGGCCCCTGAAGACCCGCACCTTCCCCCAGCCCAGCACCGACTCCCAGAGACAGGACCTTTCTCATCTCCGAGCAGAAGGGGTGGTGAGGACCCCAGGCCCATGGGTGCTTCGCCCCCGCGCAGCAGGTGGGGGCAGAGCCGATCCAGGCCTAAACCCAAAGAGCATCTTCCAGGGAGGCCGCCCAGAGGGCACAGTTCTAATTCCTGCCAGTTGGGGGGGTCCAGGAACCCCTTGGCTGGGAAGGGCATGAAGGGGGTGACTCTGGCTCTGAGGCGACAGAGCGGTGTATCCCCCAGCCCTGTCCAGCTACCTCAGGTGAAGGAGCCCGGGCTCCTTCCCTGCTCACCGCCTGCGCCCTGGGCCTCACTGTCCCCAGATGCTCAGGGGAGCAGCAGGTTCAGGGTGGACGTGTACAGTTGACAGCCACCCACTCAGCATCCAGGGCACCTCGAGTGGGTGGCCGTGGCCCCCTGCCACTTCCTGGAGCTCTTAGGACCCTTCCCAGATGCGGCTGCCCTCCAGGACCCCTGGCCATCGCCTCACACCTGAAGTCCCCCCTGGAGCCGCGGGCATCACATGGAGAAGGGGGCTGGCTGGGTGGGACCGTCCCAGGAGCTCCTGGGTATTTTTGCTGGAGGGGTCTGGAGGCCTTGGGGCACTGAGGGAGCCCAGAACAATATGAAGGAGTAAAATTTTCCAACTGGGGCTGGGGTCCTCCAGTTACCCCAGTCATGAGTCAGCCCCCAACTCCTTCCTTCTTGAACTTGACCCCAGCCCCCTCAAAACTGGAGCCCACCCTCCTGCAGTCCCAAACTGCAGTTCCTTTCCAGTCTGGGGGTCACAGACGACCACCTGGGTGGACGGTGTCAAAGACCTTAGCCAGAGAGGGCCCAGTCCCCGGTGAGGGCTGCGAATCCGTCCCCAACCCCAGGACTCTTGCAAACACTCCCAGCCGTGGTGTTGGCAGGTGGGGGCAAGGGTGGGGGTTCACCACAGCAGCGCCCCCTCTGGGAGGTGCCCCAAACTCCCGGAGGCGGAGAGCAGGATTGGGGGGCACGTGACCCCCGCCCCAGGGACCAATCAGCGCCTGCAGGCGGGGGGCCACACTCCGCGCCCCCCACCCAGCTCGGCGCGCCTGGAGAGAGACATTTTCTTTGTCCCTTTGTCAGCTCTTGGGGGGCCCCGAACCCCCAGGCTCCCACTGCAGCAGGGGGGATCCGGACTGGCCGGGCCTGTCCCCGCACCGCGGCTCCTCTCCGCGGTCGGGGCCGGGACTCGCTCTGGTCGCGGCCAGGCAGGAGGCCGAGAGGACTCGGGCGCCCAAGGTGCGGCGGCGGGACCGCGGAGCGGGCGGAGGGGCCTCCGCGCGTCGGGACCACCGCGCCAGCCCCCGGGTCGCCGCGACTTAGCTCTGGGGCCCCGCCCCCCACCCTGCCACCCTGCCACCCTCGGGCCAGCAGGCCCCCGCCTGCCAGCCTGCCCCGAGCCCCCCACCTGGGCCCGAATCCAGCTCCCCGCGGCGCAGCCACGAGCCCCCATTATTGTGCCTCCCACGGCCCCCCAGGGACAAAGTCCCCGCCCGCTGCGGTGCCCACAGACCCCTCACGGCTCCCCACAGGCCCCCGGGCCACAGTCCAGGCCCCCAGCCGCGGTGCCACCAGACACCCCCGGGATGGAGCCTCGCTCGGCGCCCCAGGCCAAAATCCAGCCGCTTCCGCGCGAGGCTCCCGGGCGCCGCCGGTGCCGCCCGAGGGTCCCCAAACCCTGCCCCCGCCCCGATGCGCCGCCGCCGGGTCCTCGCGTTCCGGCGCGCCCCGAGCCCGCTCCCGGCCCCGAGCCTCCGTGCGCGCAGGGCCCGCGGCCCCGTCCCAGCGCCCGCCCGGCCACCCAGCCGCCGCCCGCCCCGCGGCTGCCGCCCGCCACCCCCGCGGGCGCCCCCGGCCCCTCGCGCAGACGCCCCGGGGCGCTTACCTCGGAGCCGCGGGGCCGCGAGTGCGCGGGCGGCGGGCGGCGGGCGGCGGGCGGGGGCGCGGGCCGTGCGCGCACCTGTCCCGCGGCCGCTCAGCCGGGCATCCCGGGGGGGCTGGCGCTGTCCGCCCGGCCGCGCGCTGGCTGGGCAGGGGGCTCAGCCCCGGCCCCCCGCGCGCTGGCGTCGGCTCCGGGGGGGGCGCTGCGCGGCGGCCGGACCGGGGGCGCGCCGCGGCCGCATCTCCATCTCCTCCGCCGCCGCGGCGGCCGCTGCGACTCGCGGCTCCGCCACCTCCGCCCCCTCCCCGGCGCCCCCCACCGCCCCGAAGCCCGGCCGGAGCCGCGCAAAACCCGGCGCGGAGCCGCGGCGGCGCGGAGCGGAGGGCGGAGCCACGTGGGGGGCGCTGCGGGAGGGGGCGGCCCGAGGGGTCACCCTGCTGTTGTCCAGGTAGTGGGCTCCAGTTTTCTGCCCCGGCTTCCTCTGTTCAAACTTGCATCCCCAATCAGAGCCGCGGGCATGGACGCTGGGTGGAGGCGGTCACCTCGGGGTCTGGATGGCCCCCAGATGAGTGAGGTCACTCATTCCACCCACAAGCTTTCCGTTAGCAGCACTCACTGGACATGTGGGGAAACTGAGGCACGGGGAGGTGTCTGGCCCAAGGTCACCAATGGAATGAGGACTTGAACTTCAGCAGGTTGGCTGCAGAGGTCTCCAGGGTACACCCATCTGGATCCTTGAAGCTCTTCCTCTGCCCACGGGGTCTGGCTAGAGAGGGCCAGGTCCCCTTCTGCTCCCAGGGAGCTCTCTTGTCCACTGCCCTTGAGATCCCAAGACTGCATAGAGGTTTCATTGACCTCCCTGGCCCTCTGTCATCACGAGGGTAGGGATGTCACCGAGTGCCTCAGTTTCCCTCATAGATCAAAGTACCTCCCCAGGTGGCCGATTGGGAGCATCCCCCCTGGGCCGGTGCTGGGCTGGTCCTCAGCATCTCTGGTGTGCAGCTGGTGTCCCTAGACACTTGACTATTGTGTACTTAGTGACATCTCTTGCACAGCCACTGTGTGCTAGGGTCACCGTGGCTCCCCATGTGTCCAGAGCCTTAGACCAGTGTGTGCTGACTTCCCAGTGGCCACACGGAGGACACGGGTATCAGGACTGAGCCCTGGTTCGGGTCACTCTGGCCCTGGGCAGACTGCAGGCTCCCGGCGTCCATGGAGACAGCCCTGGTCTTGCGGCTCAGTGTGTTCCTGGCCACTGGGGCGACCACAACCTCCAGGCAGCAGGGCCTTCCCGGCTGCTTTCCGGCTGCCCCAGCCTCCCAAACAAATTAGCCACAGCACCTGTGTGCGGCAGCCGGCTCCGACCCTGCCCCGGGCAGACCGCAGACAGAGGCCTGTCAGGCCAGGGGGTTTGCGACCCAGCACCTCCGTTTTCCGGCTGAACTCATATCCCTGTGCTGTGCAGGCCCTGCACCTGCAGCCCTGGGCCCGAGGGGCTGTTCTGCACCCCATTCATTCAACGAACATTTATTGAGTGCCAAGTGTGTGCCAGGAGCTGACCTGGGCAAGTGACAAGACTGCCTTCAGCTTACAGTGCAATCAGGAGACAGAAAAACCCAGGGCTGGGAGCTCAAGGTGCAGACTCAGGTCCAGAAGCACCGGCACTGTGGGCGCCTGGGGCCCAGGGAGTCTGGGGGGGGCGGACACTGGAGCTTTGGAAGGGTCACCGATAGATGTGGCAAAGCACAGAGGGCGCGGTGGGGGTGCTGTGGGAAGGGCGGGGTAGGCAGAGACCTGCTGGGACAAAGGCCCTGAGGCAGGCCCCACCCCCGGCCAGCTCAGCTGCCACCCAGGCTTCGCGGCCATGAATGGGTCTTTCATGCCCTGGACCAGGGCAAGGTCAGGCCAGGCTGCTCGCTCCCCCCGCCCGGGGCTCCTGGCTGTCTGCGACCTGACCTGGAGGAGGGTGACGGAAGTTCACTGCTGGCCCTCAGGGTGAGCCAGGGAGGCCCAGTGAGGGGCAGGCCTAGCCCGAGGTCACCGGAGCCAGCAGCGTCCCCCTAGTGGGACTCTGGGGAAGGCCCCGCCCCCTGGGCCTCAGTTTCCCCGGCCTGGGCGGGCGGCCTGCGCAGCGCTGCGCTCCCGTCCCGCTCCGGCCGGAGCGATTCCAGGGCGGGTTTTGCGGGCGCCCGCGGCTCCTGACACCTTCTTCCCAGCGCGGCCCAGCAGCGGCCCCGGGTCCGAGGGGGCCTGGGGACACCCGGAGGGGGCTGATGGCCCGCGGGGCCCCGGGAGGGCTGCGGCCGGCCGGCTCCTGGCGCCCGCGCCCGCGGGAGCTCAGCCCCGCCCCGCGCCCGCGCTCGCCGCCCTGCTGTGTGCCTCCCGCAGGTCCCTGGCCCTCTCTGGGCCCGGCTGCAGCCACACTGGTGGGCAGCCTCTGGGAGGGGTCACCTGGTCCCCCTCCTCCCAGGTCCCAGCCTCGGTTTCTCCCGCCGGGTGCGTGCACTCTGGAGCCCAGGCGGGGGTCTCCGCGGCTCGCGGGGCTCGGTCGCCCCCGGGTCCGGCTCCGGCCAGGGAATCCCCCGGGGGCTCGGAAAGGGCAGCTCCGATTGGCTGAGACCGCGTGTGACGTCAGGGCCTCCCCCGACGCCCCCTCCCCCCGAGGCACGTGGGGGGAGGCGATGGGGGGAGGGGCCGGGGTCGCGGGGACTCGGGTGTCCCCCGCCGGAGCTGGCAGCTGGGCGGCGCAGAAGCGATTCTCCTCGGACAGGTTTCCCCTCGTCCCGAGTCCCCCTCCGGCCCCCCCAGCGCGGCAGCTGCTCGGGCGGCAGATGCGCCAGATAAATCCGCCCAGCTGGTCCCTCAGCGAGCTAGCGCCCGGCCCGGGGTGGGGGGGTGGGGGAGTCGGTGGTCTGCTCCAGACCCTTCTCTGCTGTCCGACCTCTGACCCCTGCCCCCTTGCGGGCCCGAGGGGTCATCTTAGGACCTTTCCTAAGCTCCATTTCCCTCCTGGATCTTTGGAGAGGATTTGGGGGAACTGGTGCCCAGAGAGGGTATAGCCCTCTCAGAGACTGCACAGCATTCCCGAGCCTGCTGCCCAGAAAAATACCCTATATTGTGTGCATATGAATGGTGAGAATGATGAGCTAGCATATATTAGCTTCCTACTGTATGCAGGGGCAGTACTCTAGAATGGAACTACAGCTCTTATCCCATATTCAAGTGGCAACCGGGGCCTGGGGACCAATGGCTGGGCTTGGCTGGTCGCACAGCCAGAGAATGGTGCAGTCACTATTGGACCCCAGGGTTAGAGCATAGTGTGCTGTGTCTGGGTCTGAGGGTCTCCTCACCTGGGGGACTCTTAAGACCTGGGACGTGGCATGAGACAGAGAGCCACCAACAACAACCTCCTGGTCCCCTGCCTGGGTGCCCCTGAGCCTGACTTGGACCCTCCCTCTCTGTTGCCTCATCTCCATCCTGGAGCCGTGGAGGACAGGGGCCTTCCTGGAGGAGGAGGCCGCAGCTACATTCTGAAGCATCAGGGACACCCAGCCTGCGCTGAGCCAGGGCCTTTGCACTGGCCGCCCCCCCCCCCCCCCCCCCCGCCACGCTCCTGCAGGTCTCCAGGGAGCTCCTGCCCTCCAGTCTCAGTTGTCACCTCCACTGAGGGACGCCCACCCCACCTCCCAGTTACAGCCCCTACAGTCCCTGTCTCCTGCCGGGTGACCCTCGGGTGTCTGGAACAGCACCTGACACACAGTGGACGCCCCATGGATGATTGGTACCTGGGAATCTCAGGGGCATGGTGCTGGGGCAGGACAGAGGCCGCCATGGGTAGGCCACGGGGCGGCATTACCGAGTCCCCCACCTCCTCCGCCTTCCCGTCACTCTGCTCCCTCCGCCGGTTCCTCCAACATCAGGCCAGTCAGGTTCAGCCTTTGCACTGGCCGGCGGGCGGCTGCCTCTGCCTGTGTCCTTTCCCCGTCCCAGAGGGCTCCATGCACATGTCCCCGCAGCCTTCCCGTGAGCTGGCCGGGCTCCCTACCCTGTTGGATTCCTTTGCTGAACATCTCGGCCGACGGGACCCTCCCTACCCACTGGCTGCTCTCAGGGCCTGGGTCTGCCTTGGCCTCTGCTGTGTCCCGGGACCTAGAACAGGGCTGGCATGTAGTCGGCGCTCCACAAATGCGTGTGAGTGGGCGAACAGTGGGTGGCGAGGGTCTGAGCCCAGGAGCCCGGCCTCATTTATGGAGGGGAAGAGGCCAGGAGGCGGGATGAGTCCAGGGGCACGGCTCTCTCCCTCTGCAGAGCGGGGCCTTCTGGCTGCCTCTCCAGGAGCGAGCAGGCGTGTCCAGTGAAATCACCACCTCGAAAGCACACAGTCAGCACCTCCTGTGTGCACTGGACACCTCTGGAGCCAGGGCAGGGAGGGGAACTCAGGTCTCCGGCCCCAGGACCCAGACCAGGCTTTGCCGCTGGCCGTGAGCAGATGGGTGACCTGAGGCCATTTCTGAGCTGCACAGCACACAGTAGGTGCTTAATGAAGGTGGTCTCTGCTCCCTCTGTCGCGCTGCACCCTGTGCTGGAGGGGGATGTGGTGAGGCAGGCTGTGGGGGTGGCCGGGGCTGCCTGCCCGCCCCAGATGCCCCTCTGGCCCACAGACCAGGAGGCGGGCGCGGGCTCTGTGTCCCCTGGTTGGAGGTGACATTCCATATGTAAAGCTGGGGACATTGAATTAGAGAAACACGCAGGACCCTCCACTGGCTCCCTGAGTGGATCACACAGTTCCAAGGAGGGAAATCCCCCAGGAAGGCCCAGGTGGTCCTGAACCCCCCAGGTGTCATCTGCATATGCAAATGAGGCAAGCGGCACCTGGCCCCCTCTGGGAAGTGGGGGGATGCAGGGACCCCTGGAAAAGGCCAGAAAACGAGGCACAGGGAGGG
The DNA here is from genome assembly GCF_048772815.1 of Callospermophilus lateralis. Taxonomy (NCBI): domain Eukaryota; kingdom Metazoa; phylum Chordata; class Mammalia; order Rodentia; family Sciuridae; genus Callospermophilus; species Callospermophilus lateralis. The sequence continues at coordinate 222,209,056 of NC_135305.1, read as the reverse complement.
CTGGAGGCAGGCATTGGGTCTGGGGGGTCTGGGGGGTGCTGGCTTCTCCCTGTTGAGACCCTCTGGCTGGCTGCCACCCCGGCCTGGAGGACACATCCAGTCCTGCCCCAGGGCCTTTGCACTGCTGTTCCTTTGCCCAGGAAGTCGTTCCCCATCTTGCTGAGGCCTTTCCTGAACATCCCAAGTGTAGAACGCGCCCCTGTAGCTGGTTCTGCCTCCTGACATCACCGTGTCCCCCTGCTGAGGGCAGGGAAGGATGCAGTCCTCGTGCGTGCCAGGTGGGTGCCCTACCACTGCCCCCTAGCCCGCCTTCGTTCAGTTTTGAGCCAGACACACAGTGGTGGGCTGCCCCTGATCAGAGGCGGGAGGTGCTCTCCGCAGCTGGACGGGACCCAGACCCCGGCTTTGCCGCTGGCCGCGAGCAGATGGGTGACCTGAGGCTGTTTCTGAAGCTGCGAGGCGCGCAGTAGGTGCTTAATGAAGGTGGTCTCCTGCTCCCCTTGCCCGCGGGTTCCCGTGTCTCCCTTCCGGGGAAGCTGTGAGGAGCTCCAGCGCCCGGAGGCGGTTCAGGTGAGAACCCAGATGGCCACTGGACAGACAGACTGCCGCTGGACAGCAGAGACCGCCACTGGACAGACACACTGCCGCTGGACAGCTGCTATCCACCGGGGTCCGTGGCAGAGCCTGAGGGCAGCAGCAGCCTGAGTGTCCACTGAGGGGTGAGCACCGTGGACACTCAGGCTGGTCCAGCTACACAAGGGAACAAGGGACACCTGAGGACACGGTGCCCAGTGACACGGGCCAGACAGCAGGACACGGGCAGGGTCAGCCCAGGAGGCCCGGGGCCCAGAGCCACAGAGATGGGCGGCATGTGGGAGCCGGGCTGGGAGGGGACGTGGGGGCAGAGCCTGGCCTGGGAGGGGCAAGCCCTGGAGAGGGTGGTGCCGGCCGACCCAGGCACTCAAGATGGTGGCCCTGGGGGGCTCTGAGCCGTCCCTGGCCTCGGTTAAGGACCAGGGCGGAGGGAGTCGGGAGCCTGTGGAGAGAGGCGGGCGGGCAGAGGAGCGCCTTGAACGACCTCACTCTCGCCTCCTGGCAGTGCCACCAGGGCCAGCCGCACAGGTGACACTGGCGTCACCCTCACACCCTCGCACCCTTCACGCGGCACCTGGATGAGCTCAGCCTGGGCGGAGGGGCCGGGTCCTGCTGGTGACGGACCGGGCCACCAGCCTTACTGAGCACCACTGCCGCGGCCCTGCCAGGAAGCCTGGGCACACCCCGTCCAGGCACAGTCAGGCTGAGTCCTGGACCAGTGTGGGCTGCGGCTGCGGGGGCCCATGGAGCTCTGGCCATCAACTCCGCACTGCACCGGAGGCAGAGGGGCTGGCCCCAGGGGCTGCTGCCCAGGGAGGCAGGCGGGCGTAGGGGACGGAGGTGTGTTCTGGGTCGGAGATGCTGCAGAGCAAGGAGCTGGAGCCGACCACAGGCACCCAGGGGACTGGCTGGGAGGTGGCCGGGGTCCAGTCAGGGCGGAGGGGAGGGAGGACGTGGGCAGGAATACAGGGAAAGAGAGCCCCGGGCAGGGAGCTCGGCCTTGCAAAGGCCCTGGGGCAGGTGGAGCAGAGGAAGACGGGAAGCAGCCAGGGGACAGGCCTTTGAAATCCATCCTGCGGCTCCCAGGCCCCCTCCTCCCACTGCAGGCTGCCCCTCCTGGCATCTGCCCGCCTCTCCTGCAGGCTGACCTGTTCCCTGCATCCTCAGGGCCTCAGCTCCAGCCCAGCCACACCTGCAGCCCAGGTACACAGCAGGCGCTCAGGAGAGACTCGGGATTGGGTGAGGTCCGGCTGCTGTCGCAGAACCCTGGGCCCTCAGCGTCCAGAGCTGCCTGTGGCAGGTGGCTTCCCTCGCTGGCTCCAGTTTCCCCTTCCAGAAGGTTCCAAGGCCCCTGACTGGGATGGGGAGCGAGGGTCCCTCCTCTGCTCAGGAGTGTGGCGCAGACCCCTCCCACTCCTGACCTCCGCAGCCCCCGACCTCCGCAGCCCTGCTCTGGCCCTCTGACCCCGGCCTGGCTCCCCTGCGTCTCCAGGGTCTGAATCTGCAGCTGGGGCGGCCAGGTGCTCCACAGCCCGCCCCCTTGGGTGCCAGCAGGTCCCCAGGGCACGTGGGCTGACAGCTACCCCCTCCCAGCTCCGGACCCCCCAGGCCGGTGGGGAATTTCTAGGGAGAAATCAACACACGTGTCATTTACATAAAATCTGCATCCATTAGCATATGCATCACAAGAGTCTCCAGAACCGGCCAGCAGAGCCACCCAGTAACTGTGATGACCAATAAGGCCGTCTTCTGGGGACCCTGTCACAGCCCACCTGGCTTTACAGATGGGGACACTGAGGCCCATGGAGGGAAGGTGCAGGCAGGGCCTCTGCCGTCCCTGAGCCTCCACAGACAAGAGGGAGGAGGGTGAATGACCCGAATACCCTCAGGCCCCTGCAGGGCCAGGGAGAAGAGAGAATGAGGGCAGCGATTGTCTGGGCCATCAGGGAGGGCTTCTCTGAGGAGGTGATGTTTGAGTGAGTCCTGGAGGAGTGTAGGAGCCATTTGGGGAGAAGAAATAGGAGAGGGCTTGTGCAAAGGCCCTGGGGCAGGTTGAGTCAAGTGTGGGAGGAGCTGGGGGCCCAGGTGCCTGGAGTTCAGGAGGAGGGGAGCCGGGGGACAGGCCCGGGGCAGAGTCTGATTTCAAGGGAAGGTCCACCCAGGGTGACTGCACTAGTGTGCGCGGGGCTGAACCAGGGCAGGGCGCCGGTCAGGGCTGAGGATGGAGCCCAGGCCGCTGGCCGCCCTTGCTAGTTTGGGTTGGACGCAGGGTCGCTGAGCTGCTGGGGCTCCCCTGGACCTGGCCCCTGCTTTGGCCTCTGAGCACTGGGACAGCGGGCGTGGCCAGGCGTGGCCGTGGGCCCTCCGGAGAGGGGCAGATCTGAGATGTGGACTGGGGCCGTCCTCTCTGACGCCGCCGCTGGCTTCTGGCTGCTTCTCCCCTGGGCCCCCTTCGGCAGTCACCTGGGACAGGGCAGACAGCCTGGTCGGTGGCATCTTCGCCACAGGGGCCTGAGACTCCCCAGGCCGGGTCCTGGCGGGACAGTGGCCCTGGGCAGAGCAGCCGTCCCAAGGCACGGAATGGCGCTGGTGGCCTCCAGGGCTCCACAGCAGACCAGGCCCGCCAGAGGGACCGCGGCTCAGGGTGCAGCCCTGGTGGCCCTGCTCCCCGTTTCTGTGTCCCTCGAAGACAGACCTGGGGTCCCTGGGGCCCTGTCTGCTCCCAGGGGGCTGGTCGCGTCCCTCTCCTGCCCCGTGGGACCCGGGGACCGGCCTCCGCCCGAGGACACTGCTGCAGGAAGGAGGGGCAGAGCCAGCCCCTTCCCCACCGCCCCCAGCCGGCTCCTGTCTGCAGTCACCGTCACCTCTCCTGGCCACAGTGAGCCACGCTGTGGCCCGGCCTCCCGGCTGGGCCAGCAGAAGCCCTGGGTGGCCCTGGGGGCGGGAGGCCCTGGCTCAGAAGCCCTGCTCACCTGGGGACAGGCCTCGGCTCCCCTTCCCCAGTGCCCGCTGCGGAGGGCAGGGGCGTCCTGGGGGGACCTGGGGCCTTGGCCGCTTTCTGTGGGGTCCCCGGGGGCTGGGCCGGCCGCGCTGGCGGGAGGGAGGCCGGGGACAGCGCTATTTCCCTCCCGCAGTGTATTTATAGATTCCTTTGATGTCCCCTCGGCTCCTGACCTGGTTCCTGGCTGCGGCAGGAGGAAGACAGGTGCCCGGGCTGCTCCGGGGCGGCAGGGCGGGCGGCTGGCGAGGCGGCCAGGTGGGCGCCCCGCACCCTGGGCTGGGCGGCGGGAGGCGGGAGCTGGCCTCGGTTTCCCCATTTGCCACACAAGGACGTCGGGGCCCAGCTGTGAAGACCTGGAAACTGGACGCCCCAGACTTCCAGGGCACACAGTGGGCGACCCCCTTCAGGCGCCGGGTCGGTGGGCAGGGGGTCCCGGGGCCTCGGAGGAGCAGGGCACTGGGGTCGCTCCTGGGATTCAGACCTGAGCGGCACCCGCACTCACTGAGTGGCTGAGGCTGGCCATCCTCCTGCCTCAGCCTCCCAATTGGCTGGGACTGCAGGCGTGGCCACCGTGCCCAGCTTTGCAAGATTTTTTAAAGGATGTGAGGATGCCACCGGGATGCCACCAAGCCAGGGGCGCTCTCCCACCAGGACACCCGGCCGTCGCAGCAGAGTGCCACACAGGCCTGAGGGCAGGGACCCGAGGGCTGTGCTGCCCAGAACTCTGTGTCCTGTGACGCGGTGGCCACTGGCCGGTGCGACCAGCCTGCTGGGAACTGGCCTTTGCCCCTCGCAGGTTCTGACGGATTTCAGCTTAGCTCTTCAGCGTCCTCGGGGCCAGGGGCAGCCAGGCTGGGCCCGCCCCAGTGGAGCAACAGTGACCAACCGCGGGACACCCTGTCTCATGTCCGAGTTCTAGTTTCCTTTCCTAAGTTTCCTCAGCGGGCACAGCAGCGTCGTGCCAGCCAGCACCGTGCTGTGGACGTCTCCACGGCAGGCGCCTGAGGGCGCCAGAGAAGTGTGCTGTCCACCCAGGGGTCCCCGCTGCACTCTGAGTGGCTGTGTGACTTTGGGACAATGGCCTGTCCTCTCTGGGCCTCAGTTTCCGTATCTCTAGAAAGAAACCTAAATGGACACACGTTTGAGTGTGGGGAGAATTCCACGAGTCAGTCACGCAGAGCGCGGAGAGCCCACCAGGCTCGCGGGGAGCACGGGATGACCCTCGTGGTTGCTCTGACCGGAATATCCCACCCTGTGAGTCACGTGGCCGCAGGAGCCTCGGGAGACATCTGTGCAATGGCCTCAGTGATGCTTGGTGACTTATTGAGGAGAATATGTGCGCATAGAAAGCCTCTTAGCACAGGTGCTGGCCTGTCATAAGTGGGGAGAAGGTGCCCAGAGAGGTTCACTAGTGTACTTAAGGTCACACAGCAGCAGGGCCAGAGCTGCAGTAGGAGCTGAAGCAGGGTCTCTCCAGCTAAGGTTGGGAGCAATGCCAGGGCTCTCCACAGGGTCAAGAGGGCCGGCGTCGGGCCTCTGAGGACCCGGCGCCCAGGCTCCAGGGTTAAGCCAGTGCAGCAGCTGAACTCTGTGGACCTGCAGCTCAGAATTCCCTGGGAAGTGAGGCATCAGGTGTCCCGGAACCACAGGCAGCGGCACATGGAGGGACAGCTGGCGGGAGACTGGTGGCCAGGGACGAGGGCCCGGGAGAGGGGCCTGGGCCAGAAAATGAGGTCATGAGCTGTCCCAGCCCGGTACCCCGGCCCCAGCAGGCGGGAGCCACGCACTTCCTGTTCTGACCAGGGCCCAGAAGCCCGTCCCTTCGTGGACATTTGGGAAATCGTGCGGTCCCCGAGGTGTGCCAGGGACCTGCGAACCCGACCCCTTACAAAGGCCGCCAGGCGGAGTCACCGGTTCATCACACAGCAGGGACAGCCGGCCTTGGCTCTTGCTCTGCCGCAGGGCCTTGCACACCGTGCCCGTCTGGGAGCCTCACCTCTCAGCTCAGGTGGCACTTCCTGCGGGAGGTTTTCTGGGACCCACCGGCTCCCTGTTCCCCATGGCTGCCCGCGTACTTCCCATCCGGGACCCCTGACCACTGCCCCCACCACTGGGCTGTGAGCCCTGGCGGTGGGGCTGGCCCTGTGGTGGTCACTCCTTGTCCTCAGCTCCCAGCCCAGGTTTGTGCCACTCAGTGTCGCATGGTGGAGAAGCAGGTGGGGGAGTGACGCCCAACCTCCTCTCCATCCCCACTCAGAGCTGGGGAAACTGGCTCCCCATGGCACCAGGTGCCCAGAGTCTCTCCTGGACTTGAGCCGGGATGGATGGGGACCGTCCTTCTGACAGGGTCCTGACGAGCCCAGCCCAGGCCTGGTGCACAGGCAGGGGGTCTCCGCTGATGTCGCTGGGGAGGCATCAGGGGGACCTGTGCAGGGAGCCCAGAAATCGCTGGCTGTTCTTGTCACCAAGGACAGGAGCAGGCCAAGCGGTTGGTTGGTCGCCGGTGCTCCGCAAGAGGAAGGGTGCCCAGACGAGGGTCTGCAGAGGAGAGACTGAGAGCGAGGGGCTTCCTAGAGGGCGGGACCTCATGGGGAGGGGCTTCGTAGGGGCGGGGCCTAGCTGATGGGGCGGGGCTTAGCAGAGGGAAGGGAGGGTTTTCCTAGAGGAAGGGGCTTCCCAGAGGAGGGTCCTCTAGGGGCGGGGCTTTCCCAGAGGGCGGGGCTTCCCAGAGGAAGCTTCCTGACCACTCCCCCCACCACTGGGCTGTGAGCCCTGAAGGTGGGGCTGGCCCTGTTGTGGTCACTCCTTATCCTCAGCTCCCAGCCCAGGTTGGCGCCCACTCTGGGTTGCATGGTGGAGAAACCTCCTGGCCCTTCCCTGGAGCCTCCCCTCTCAGCTCAGGTGGCACGTCCTGTGGGAGGTTTTCTGGGACCCGCCGGCTCCCTGTTCCCAGAGGGGCGGGGCCCCAGAGGGGCGGGGCTTCTAGGGGCGGGGCTTCCCAGAGGGAGGGGCTTCCCAGAGGGAGGGGCTTCCCAGAGGGAGGGGCTTCCCAGAGGGAGGGGCTTCTAGGGGCGGGGCTTCCCAGAGGGAGGGGCCCCCAGAGGAGGGTCCAAAAGAAGAGGGGCGTGAGAAGCGGGGACTCAGAGAGGGCAGGTCTCCGGAAGGCCGGGGTCGCCTTCCTTCTGTCCTCCCCTGGGGCCCCAGGAGGCCAGGGTCAGGACCGTATCATGTCACCGGGTTCCATGTCCATCCAGAAACCTGACCGCATCCCCAGGGCTCAGGGCGCCCCGTCCCGCGCCTCCCCGCTCTCCCCGGGTCCTCCGTGTCCCTCGGCGGACCCCCCCACGCGGTCAGCTGTGTCCGTATTTAGAGCGGGGCGCCCGGGCCACTGCACTTCCGAAAGGGATCGCGTCCCTCCTGGGCTGCAGGAGCCCACACCTGTTCCCTCGCTGGAGCCCGCGGGAGGGCGGAGCTGCCCCCAGCGACGTCCTTCCCCAGCCCGCCCTCCGCCCTCGAGCCCCGCTTCTCTGAGTCCCCAGCCCTCCAGGCCCTGCTGCCCCTCCTCCGCAGCCCCCTTCCTGGACACAAACCCAAGCCTCTTTCCCAGGCCCCTCAGACCCCAGCCCTGCCTGTCCCCCTCCTCCCCTGGCCGGTGCATTGTCCTGGATCTGGGGTCTCTGCGGCTGGGCGGGCAGGGGTCGGCACGCAGGGCGGGGGCTGCCGGCTGCCCCCTCGTCTCTGGGCAACGCTGGCACGCGACGAGCGACGGCCCGGACACAGAGGCGCGCTGTTCCATGGAGCGGGGAGGCTGGAGGCGCGGGGGAGATGCTGCGGGGACAGCGGGGACAGCCGGGAAGGGCGGCTCAGGCTGGCCGGTCCCAGGCAGAGGGCCTGCCCCCGGGTGGACAGGGGTTAATGAAGAGCGCCCTGGGAAACCGCCCCACAGGCAGCCCCGGTGTCCCCCAGTCACCCACGCCTTTCCTTTCCCTCCTGACCGCCTGGCCAACGGGAAGATGAGAAGGGGACCCTAGGGGCACCTGCCAGGCCAGGTCGGGGAGGGGCGGCCCTGCCTGAGGGCTGCTGGCTCCCCTGGCTCCCTCAGCCCCTCACCACCCTTCTCCTCCGTCTGGACTGGGTGACAGCAGAGCCCTGGAGGACCGGCACCACTCAGCCCTGTCCCTGTCCAAATCCTTCCCTGGAGAGCAGAGCACCCCAGCACCCCCACCTACCGCAGGCTGGGCAGCAGGGGCTTCGGGTTCTGCACTCCGCCCTGCCTGGCAGGCCCCACCAGAGACGGCTTGTCCCCAGCGGAGAAGGGCTCTGGCTCCTCCTGCACTGGCAGACCCTGAGGCACTGTGGCCAGCGGCACCCTTCCCGGGAGCAGGCTGAAGCCTTCCAGGGCCCCACACCCCTGCCCTGCTGCTTGGGGTCACCATCAGCAATTACAGCTCCACAGCACACATGTGACCATCAAATCCCCCAACAGCCCCAGGGAGGCACAGAGAGGTCCCTTTAGTTACCCAAGGTCACACAGCAGGAGAGTGTGGGATTCAACTCTGGGCTGAATACTCAACCACCTTGGCCCTTTCCTGCCCAGGGGAACACATCCACAGCCCAGCTCTGGCTCTGCACTGTAATCAGCCCCATGGCACTGAGGCCCAGAGAGGGGCAGGGCCTGGCTCAAGGGCACACAGCAAGTGTGTGTGTGTGTGTGGGGGGGGATAAAGACTGGCCCAGGGTTTATCCTGATTCTAGCTGAATGAATGCATGAGGGAGGGAGGGAGGGAGGATGGGTGTGTGGTGGGTGATGGACAGATGGGGCAGGCAGGTAGGTGGGCGGGCAGGTAGGTCGACGGGTGGACGGCTGGACAGGTGGGTGGGTGGATGGAGGCTCTGGGTGGGTGGCAGGATGGAAGGGTGCTGGGTTGGCTTCCCACCCTCCCTGTAGCTTGGTCCATCTGCGGATGGGGGTGAGGGGAGAATGGGGTTGTGGCTGGAGGGATCCTGGGCAAATGGGGGGGGGCCTGAAGGGGCCTCCCGTGTCCCTCCTCGGCAGACCCTTCCCCCACACCTGCTTCGAGCCCCCAGGGTGTGGCAGGCGGGAGGAGGCAGAACCCCTCCTGCGGGGCCTCCAGGAGGCGGAGAGAAGGCCCTGGCCAGAAGGAGGCTGTTCCCAGGTCAGGTGCTGGCCCTGCTGGGGGTTGGCTCAGGTGACCTTCAGGAGGCAGCTGGTGGGAGGGAGCCCCCTGGAGCAGACCAGAGGGGCAGCAGGAGGGCGGGGAGGGCGACCCAGGCGGACAGCTCTCCGAGTCTTGCCACGAAGAGAAGCAGACAGAGCGCGGCCCCGACGGAGGGGTGCGTGTCCACAGAAGGTTCTGGAACTCTGGGAGGGGCCTTGAGCAGTGTGAGGCTCGCTCACGGGCGGGTGCCCTAAATGCACTGCATCAGATGATGATTGAGATCGTGACCCTAGTGACGTTACTCCCCGTTCCTGGGGCTCTGGGCAAATCCCAGACAGCTCCAATGCCTGTCAGCCCCTTCAGCCGCAAACAAGGGTGACCGGGGCAGCAGGCGGCCGGGGTGCAGCCCAAGGTCCAGGCCCTGGGTCCGCAGGCGCAGGTTGCTGGGTTTGATTTTACGGGTTGACTTCAGAGCCAGGAGCAGCTGAGCAGCCCTGAGCCGTACTGCGGCTTCCTCAGGAGGGTGACAGCTGGACCAGCTCGCGGAGGCCAGGGGCCTCAGGAGGTTCAGGAGGGTCCAGCCGCGCCCCAGGCTGCACCTGCGTGCCCGTACTTTCATCCATCCCACATTTATTGAGGGAATGGCAGGAGCAAAGGTCCTGGGGCCCCACAGAGCAGACTGTGGCAGACACGTGGGCCCTGAAGAACCCGTTTTCTCCTCAACTCAGGGCCCTGTTTCCCCGACGTGTGACATGGGAAGAGTCACCGCCGACCCCTCCAGGCTGTGGGTGGCTTTTCACTGAACTCAGACCCTGTGTGCCCCCCTTGTCACCTCAGCGTAGGCCAACCCGTGTTGTCGTTGTTTTCGGTGCTGGGTTCGAATTCGGCGAGCTGCAGGACAGCCCACCTGGTCAGCAGGAGCCCCCGAAGGGACAGCGTGGTGAAGAGCCGCCATCACGCCACCAAGTTCCCATTCTGCCACCTGCTGGGGCTTTTCTGCGGCAGGAGGCTTGTGGACCCTAGTGGCCCAGAAACTCGAGGGACCATGGGACACAGGCTCACGATGGCCGGCGCGTCACCGTGCCCACCCAACAGGGACGCCTCGGCTTCACTGTGCTCTCACGGGCCACCCTGGTGTGGACGGTCCCATGTCAACTGAGAAGCTGCCCAGAGGGAACCTCGCTGTTGCGCCTCGATTCACAGATGGCACCGAGGCCTCCGCAGGTGGGGACCTGCCCCGGGCTCCTCTGCCAGGGGTCTGGGGTGACCAGGTGCCTGGCCGACAGGCACAGGGGCTCGGGATGGGGCCCCGCGGTGCTGGGTCCTGGGCAGGAGGCGGCGGCCAGGTGGGCAGCAGGCCCAGCCCCAGGCCTCGTTCCTCCCTGGTGCGCAGCTGGCCTGGGCCCAGCTGCCGGCTCAGCGCGTCCCCGGGGCGGCCATCCATCAGCCCCGCAGCCGCCTAAGTAAAAGGCTCTTCAAAGACGAGGCCCGAGCTGCGCGGCCTGGGCTGGGGCTGAGTGGGCACGGCTGGCCCTCCACGCGGGAGATCCAGGGGGCGCGGGGGGATGCGGCTGGGCCTCAGGGAAGCAGCAGCCCAGGACCTCGATGTTAACTCCTCCTGGTTTGAAGCCATGTCACCACACAGGACGCTTGTCCCCAACCGCCCTGTGTGCGCGGGGTTGGACTCCAGCCTGGGAGGAGTAGGGGGAAGCGGACGGGGACAGAGGGGGGCGATGTGGCCGCCCACAAACCCCCACATCCGCTCCTCCCTGGGGGACCCCGGGCCGGGAATGGGGTCCAGCGCCCAGTGGGCCCAGCTGGACCTGAAAGAGGAGGACCCATTCATCCTGAAACCGGGCGGGCCTCGGCGGAGCTGGGCGCATGTCAGAGGGGCCACTGTGGCCGGGCCCTGGCGCCCCCAGTTCCCTCCTCCCCTGTCCCCGGCCGAGGACGACAGTTTCACCCAGTGTCTCAGGAGAGCAGACCGAGGCTCCAAGAAGGGAGGCGTTCTCCAGCCATTCTCTCTACGTTCTTTCATCTAGAAAGCATGTACTGAGCGCCTGCTGTATGCCAGGCTCAAGATGGGGTCCTGGGTTCACTGTGGTGACCAACACTTGCAGCGAGGCAATGACAGCTGGGGGTATGTGGGTGACAATGTGGGCAACTGCGCAAGCAGGCACCGGTGCAGACAGACAGCTGGACAGTAGTGAGGGCAGCGGCCTGTGCGAGGCCTGCAGTGACCACTGGAGGAGAGTCTTCTTAGCCAGTTGTTTAATTTTTCCTTTTTTAAAAAATTAAGCGGGGTGGGGGGTGGGGGGCTGGGTTGTGGCTCAGGGGCAGAGCACTCGCCTTGCACGTGCGAGGCCCTGGGTTCCATCCTCAGCAAAGTGAAGATATTGTGTCCAACTACATTTAAATAATAAATATTTTTTAAAAATTTAGCGGGGAGCGGTGGCACCCACCTGTGATCCCTTTTAACATGTGTTCTTAGCTTGTCCTTCCGGAGGCTGAGGCAGGAAGATGGTGAGTTCAAGGCCAGACTCAGCAAGTTAGCAAGACTGTTTCAAAATAGAAAATTAAAGGGCTTGAGTGTAGCTCAACGGTAGAGCACCCCTGGGTTCAACTCCTGTATCAAAATCATCAAAAATTAAAAATGAATAAATTTTGGGGGGCACCAGGGATTGAACCCAGGGGCACTCAACCACAGAGCCCCGTCCCCAGCCCTATTCTGTATTTTATTTAGACGCAGGGTCTCCCTGAGTTGCTAAGTGCCTCGCTGGTGCTGAGGCTGGCTTTGAACTCCTGATCCTCCTGCCTCAGCCTCCCCAGCTGCTGGGATGACAGGCGTGGCCACTGCGCCCTGTGGAAATCCTTTGTAAGAGAGAGAAAGGGATATCAGGAGGAGGGTGTGGTCGGGGACCACGTGACCGTTGTCATTTTGCTGCCTGGGGAGTCTTTTTCTGTCCTTTGATTTTCAAACCGACGTCATCCTGTTTTGATGTTTCACGGTGGGATTCTCCAGACTCTATAAAGGTAGATAGAATGGCCCAGCGAAGCCGGCGTCCTGACCACCTTGAACACGGGTCCACTCACAGCTGCTCTCCTCTCTTCTCTGCCTGACTCGTTTCCCCTCCTGTTCACATCATTTTGAAGAAAATTCCAGACAGAGGATGATTTATTCATAAATATTTCAATTTCTGTCTCTAAAAGGTAAAGATGCATGCTTGTCTTTAAGTTTTCGATTGTATGAGAATGTCATGTTCAGTGTGTTTGCAGCAGTATCCAGATAAGCACCCCACGGTCACCCTGTCTCTGCGTCTCCCTTGCATCCATGGCCTCTCTCTTGGTTTTTCCTTGCAGTGTATTAGCTGATGGTGCACAGTTCTGCTTTAGATGTGTGTCTTCAAAAACAATCCAAACACGTGGATTTTGCTTTCTGTTGAGTTTCCCTGTGTCCACTCTGAGGGAGTCTAAGACTTTTCCCTCCCTTCGTGTCACCAGGACCCAGCCCAGGGCCTGAGGCATGCTGGGAAGGCTCTGCCCTGACCTGCACTCCCAGCCAGTCTGTGCCTTTTAGGTCGCGAGTCTAATCCCTTTACATTTATTGTGCTCACCAACATATTTGGACTTATGTTCAGATGACCTTCTTATATCTTCTCCTTGATGTGGCTCTTTTCTGTTGCTTCCTGTTTGCCTCCTCCTCAGCCTTCTGCTGGATTGGTTGGGTCCCTTTTTCATCCCCTGTGATGCTGCTGGTCCTTTTAACATGTGTGCCTAGCTTGTCACAGCAGAAAGGAAAGCCAGCGTCTCCACTCCCTGGGACCAGAGGACTTAGGATACTTGCCCTCCAGCCCTCCCCAGCTCCGAATGTCCCTCGAGTCTGGTGCTTGAGTCCTGGTGTCCCCAAGGATGAAGAGCGGGCTGGGGACAGTAGCTCATGAGAGGTGCCATCTGCTTGCGGGAGGTGGATTCCAGGGTCGCCAACTCTGAAGCAGGCGGGTGCAGTGTGGGGCTGCCGGGGACGACCCTGAGTCCCTCCAGTGCTGACATCCGAGGGTCAGAAGCCCCACTGTGCTTTGCCCCCCACTCAGAGTGAAGAGGTGAAGACCCCAGGAGCCAGGAGCAGCTGCAGGGAGGGACTGCCAGGCCGGCCACAGAGGGAGCTTGCCAGGGACGCGAGGGCTAATGTCCTTATTGACCTCACTGAGCTAAATGACCTGGCGTGTTGCTCATCAGGCCTGACGACTTGATTAGATTTCATGCACAATTGGGCCTCTGGAGCGGAGGCCTGGGTTGGAGACTTTGGAGGACATGGGCCTCCTGGCCTGAAAGGCTCCTGGTGCCGGGCAGTGGCAGGGCCCTGGCCCCCGCCCCAGGGAATGGTCAGTGCACAGGTCAGAGGGAGGAGGCACAGCTCTCCCAAAGTCGGGGGCCCATCCTGGCCTGGAGTTGAGGGCCCACAGTTACACTCGACCTGTCATTGTTCATTCATTAATTGATTGATTGTGGTTGAAGTTTTATTTTCATCCCAGGGATTGAGCCCGGGGGTGCTCTACCAGGGGCCACATCCCCAGCCCTTTTTATTTGTTGTTTTGAGTCAGGGTCTTGCTAAGGTGCTTAGCGCATCACAAAGTTATTGAGGCTGGCCTTGAACAGGATCCTGATCCTCCTGCCTCAGCCTCCCGAGGTGCTGGGATTACAAGGGTGTGCCACTGCGCCCCCGGCTATTTGGAGAATTTTAAATAAAGTCCAGAGGGCAATATAGAGTAAGGGCCAACCTAGTGGGCACGCTGATGTTTTTTCACTTTTACTTGAGACTTTTGTTTTTCTTCTTACATGAAAAATTCAGCCTTCCATGGCTCCCGCCTCCCTTGGGACCAAAGCCCATGTCTTCCCCATGACCCACAGGCCCGGCAGGACCTGCCCTTTCCCCTCCCACCTCCCTCTTCCTGCTCTCCCCGTCTCTCCTCTGCTCCAGCCACCTGGGCTCCCTACTCCTCCAACACTCCGGGCTCCATTCTGCCTCAGGGCCTTTGCACAGACTAGTCCGCCTTCCAGAGACAAGTCCCCCAGGTTACCTCTGAGGTCAGCTCCCTGTTCGGGTTTAGGTCTTGGCTTAAATGTCACCTCCTCAGAGAAGCCCTGTAAGATCACCCCACCCCTCTATGACTTCCCCTTGTTGAGCTGAGGTGTTCCTTGGTTTCCAGCAGGCCGTACCTCCTTCCTCCCCGCTGGGACCCTCAGGACCCTGTCTCTGTCCCTGTCCCCTTGGTCAGTGTCCAGCTGTGCCCAGTCTTATCTCCCCACAGCCCGGTGGCCCCTCCTGTGCCTGACTAGGGCCTCTGGGTCCCCAATGCCTGTATGTGGGGTACCCAGCACAGGGGCCACCCGCCCCCTGACGTCAGACCCCCGTGCGCCGCCCAGCAGAGCGGAGGACAGCCCGGCGCCCCCTCCTGCCTCTGCGGGTCTCTGCTCCTCCTGCTCCCTCCTCTGCCCTCCTCCTCACCGCTGGGGTGCACACTGCTCCCCTCATTCCTGGCCACCCGAGGGGTCTGCTCTGCGTCAGCGCCGGCCAGGCAGCCCCCGTCCTCTCCTCTGTTGTCCCCTTCCCTGTCTGAGGCCGGGGACGCCCGGGGGTCGGGGCCAGGGGCCGGGTGCCCCCGCAGGGGGGCGTGTCTCTGGACCTGTCCACCGGCCCCTCCCAGGCCCCGCCCACTCCCTGCCTCCCAGGTACCCGAGGCAGAACTGGGCGACCTTGTGGCCTCATCTCCCATCCAGCTGGGGGGTGAGAGGGGCTTCCATCAGATCCAGGACCCCCTGGCGCCCTGGGGAGGTCCCCACAGGCTCTGGATGTGAGTTCCAGAAGCCGCTGCGTGCTGTGTTACCCCAGGCAGGTAACCCTACATCTCTGAGCCTCAGCATCCTCATCTGTTTGGGGACAATGGTAAAGGTCCGTCACTTGCTCAGTGACCTTCAGCAAGCAGACTCAGGACAGTCACTGCTGTCCTTAGGACAGGGAGACAGGGTCTTGTGACAGCCTTGGTAGGTGTGTCTGTTCCTAGGAGACCGCAGGGGAAACGGGGAGGGCTGCTGGTTGGGGACCCTCAGGCAGAGGCCAGCTTTGTTCAGAAAGTGTTGGGGGCTGACGCGGGGCAGGGGAGGCTGGGCTGCCGCTGGGCAGAGGGAAGGAGGGAGACCAGGGCGACGTGGGGACCCTGGGGCTCATCTCCAGTGTCCTCGGGCTGTGCCTCTGGCGCCCGCGCTGCTGGGTGGAGGTGGGCACTTTGGTCCCCTGGAGCAGACCCATGGGCACCGGCTAAATATAAAACAGTGGACCCTTGGAGGCTGAAGGCGCCCAACCGCTCCCTTCGGGGAAACAGCCTGGGTTCAGGTGGCTTCTCCGGGTGGCGTCCCAATGAACCACGCCTGTCCTGAGCTGGGCCCGGCCACCTCTGGGGTCCTCCAGTGCCCACGTGCGTACCCCAGGGCCAAGCGTGGACCTTCCCAGGCCTGGCCGGTTCCCCTTCCCGGACACCTCTCCACGTGTCCCCAGAGCTGCTGGCCTCCTCCAGAGCCCCAGAGTGCCCTGCCAGCACGTGGGACCGCGCTCACCCACCGCGGGGCGGGAAGCGGGCGGCTGTGCGCCCATCATGCCTGCGTTGCCTGGCTCCCTGGGGCGGGCGAGGGAGGCTCCTGAGTGCACCCAGGGGAACTGGATCTTGGCTGCCTCCTGCACCCAAGTCCAGCAGAGGCCAGAGGCCAGCAGGGCCCCTCCCCTCCCTTCCTGTCCCCTCCCTGCGCCTCCTGCCGGTGCTCCCTGTGATCTCACCGCTGAGCCCCAGCTCTGCAGGCAGAACCAAGGGCCTCCAGCCTCCGCCTCCTCCAAGGGCCTCCAGCCTCCGCCTCCTCCAAGGGCCTCCAGCCTCCGCCTCCTCCCCACCTCGGGTCCTCCCAGTGAGTCCTCTGGGGCTGGGAGTGGCCTCCACGGCCCAAGTGAGCCTCAGGGTGAGAGCGACAGCCACCGCCCCTTTCCCCAGGAGGCCCCGGCCCCAACCACTTGGCTGAGGGTTCCCCACAAGCTCCCACTTTCTCTCCAGGTTACAGATGTGCGTGTGCGTGCGTGCGTGTGTGTGTGCGTGTGCGCGCGCGTGTGTGTGCGTGTGCGTGTGTGTGCGCGCGTGTGTGTGTGCGCGCGCGCGTGTGTGCGTGCGTGCGTGTGTGTGCGTGTGTGTGTGCGCGCGTGTGTGTGTGTGAGATATTACATGTGGTTGATTTCCCCCACAGTTTTCTTTGGTGACTGGACTCGGGCCCTCGACCACTGGGCCCCACCCCCAGCCCTATTTTGCATTTTATTAGAGTCGGGGTCTCACTGAGCTGCTTAGGGCCTGGCTAAGTTGCTGAGGCTGGGTTTGAACTCGCCATCCTCCTGCCTCAGCCTCCCGAGCCACTGGGATGACAGGCGTGGCCCCCCACAGGCCAGGTATGTGTCAATTTTGACTAAAATAAACCGGAGACCTGCCGGGGGTGTGCGCAGATGAGGCACCGCCCCCGACACGGCCAACACCTCTCATGTTTGCCTCAGGGTCTTTTCATTTTATGAGAAATGAAATATGAATGTGCAGCCCACAGAGGCCGCGCTCAATCACAGCGCTGACGGGGGAGTGAAAAGTGTCATTACACGTGGACATCACATAGGGACAGCGTCACACACGTGTCCATGAACCATGGATAGTGTCATTTGGGCCTCCGAGGGCGCGTTCGTGGTGGGGTGAGAGGAGTCTGGCCGGCTGCCGTCGTCACCATCCCATACCCAATGTTCTGGCGCCGGGTTCTCACCCGAGCTCTACCGTGCGCACGCCCTGTGGCCTGGGCCAAGTCCCCGGACTCTCTGAGCCTCCTGTCTAGTGTGTTGGTGTCTGTTGCCAAACACCGAGGCCCGATACCTGACCTGAACAGAGTGGGTGACGTTCAGAGGGTGAGGGACCAAGGAGCGGGATGTGCGGGTGGTTCTGTCTGGGGACACAGAGGACGTTGCAGGCAGGACACTGGCTGGGGCTGCAGCTGAGAATCAGGACCTGGGTGGCTGTGTCCCAGGGTCTTGGTTGAGTTTGCAATCAGGGCATCGGCCACGGCGCCCTGTGGGAAGGTTCCGCCGGGGGCCAGCCGATCCCACGGGGTCCACGCGCTTGGCGAGAGCAGGAGGCCTCAAGTCCTCAGCCCGCCTTCTCCTGGGGGTGCTCACGCCTCCTCTATGCCTGGGGGACACGGGCAACCCACGAAGGCCCAGAGGAGCGCAGGCCTTTGATGACCTCGACTTGGAAGCCACATCCCGTCACTTCTGCCCTGTTCTATGTATTAAAAGAGTCACCGAGGGCCAACTGCAGCAGGAGAGAGGAGAGCCTCCACCGGGAGCAAGGGTCAGCGAGTGCCCGGGCCGCTCTCAAGGTGCTGCACACGGAGAACACGCAACCACGAGCCCTGTTACGCGGATTTCTGGGGATTCTGCATGCCGTCATGCATAAGTGCTTCAGAGTGACCTGCACGTAGTAGGTACTCAATAAATGTTAGAATTGTGGTCTGGGGCTGCAGCTCAGGGGTAGAGCACTTGCCAAGCGTGTGGAAGACTCTGGGTTCCGTCCCCAGCGAGGCAGAAAGAAAACACGTTAGACATTGCTCTGTGTAGATGTCCCTGGGTATTTGCGATGCTCTACCAAGTCCACCTCGGTAGGGACACCCCTCCCCTATCCACTCGCCTTCCTGTCTGCAGACTCCCAGGCGAATTCCTGGGATTTGGCTGTTGTTTTGACTTGAGGCCTTGCTGTGTTGCCAGGCTGGCCTTGAACTCCTGGGTCCAGAGGTCCTCCTGCCTCGGCCTCCCAGTAGCTGGGAATTGCCCCCCCCACACACACACACCTGCCAATTCCCATTTTGTTATCAATGAGGTGGCCCCTGCGCCGGGCTCGCAGATCTCTTCACACATCAGCAAAGGACTTCCGCAAGGACAGGCAGGTGGGCGGCCTGGGTCGCTGGCTGCGCGCCCACTGCCCTGCTGGGCCCAGGGGCTGCACCCGCCCGCCCTGCCGCGGCTCCCTCCCCCACATGCTCACCGCAGCGCGAGTCTGTTTTCAGGCATTACGTGCCCCAGATCCCTGGACTCTGCCCCATGGCCACCCACTGTACTCCCACCTGCCCCGCACCCCTGAGCCCAGTGCTCCAGGGAAGGCCTGAAAGAACCATCTCCGGCTTCCGACTCCTCGACTTTGGGGAGGAATCTCAGGTCTTGGCCCTTTTCCCAAAAATATCCCAGAAGTTCCCCGATCCGACGCATTATTCAGAAAATGTCCTTCCCAAATACATTATGGTCATCGACACAACCGCGCCACGATAACAAGAAAGGGCAGAGGTGCAACCCAGAGCAGGCTACACCGCTTCAGGTGTAGCTGGATCCAGGACTTCAGCTAATTCCTAGGAATTAGGAACTCTCCTCCTGCCTCCCGCTCTGCTTTCCTCCCGGTGGGCTTCACCCGCAGGTGGGCTCCCTGCTCCTGGTGGCAAAGCCCTGGCTGCCGGCTCCCCAGCCAGGAAGCCCCGGGAAGAAGGCCCCCTCTTCTCACTGTCATTGGCTCATCTCTGACCAATCACTGTGACTCCAAAAAGCTGTCGTGCTCTGATTGGCCAGGCCGTGGGCGGGGGCGGAGTCAGCTAACTGGGAAGGGGCTGGACTCAGGTGCCCAGGGAAGGGCAGGCGCAGGCTGAGCCAGCCTAACGCTGCTGCCGGAAAGTCCAGGGAGCGCTCTCAGTTCTTGTCATCTGCAGTGACATCAGGACATCACAGCATTGGGGTCCCAGCCGCGGGCTAGCCACCAACTCTCCCCAGGTCCTGGGGACATGGTGTCTACTTGACTGAGCAGCTCTGTAAAGCAGGGCTGGGAAAGCCCACGTCCCAGGACCATTGGGACAGGGGAGGAGGCGTGGCACGAGGGACCCCGACAGGACCCCCCTCTCCATCCACCCCAAAGGACAGCTCTCCGGGATCAGCGCCTCCGGCCTTTGCATGTGCTGCTCCCCCACCCCCTCGCCTCCCTCGGGTCTCTGCTCCTTGTCACCTCCTCTGAGCTCCCTCCCTTGGTCACCCTGCCCCTCCCGGTCCCTTCCAGTAACCCGTCATTCACCTTGCCACCAGACACCGTGCTGCGCGGGGCACCGGCTCCCGGAACATGTCCCCTGCAAGATCAGCTCCGGGGGACGAGGGTTTGTGGCCACCTCCTCCCCAGGGCGTCCAGCGCCCAGAACAGCACCTGGCTGGCAGGAGGCTCGGTCGGGAGTCCAGGGGCGCCAGGGCCCGGCGGAGCTCTCCAGGGTCCTGGCCCCTCTCTCCCGTCCTCAGCTCCCCTCAGCCAAGTCAAGGTGGCGGCAGGGTCGCATCCTTCCTGCAGGCTCTAGGTGGACCCTTTGCCCATCCCCCCCTCCTTGGCGCACGCCCCTTTCTCCGTCCTCAAGTCCTGCCCATGGGCCAAAGCCTGACCCTTGGCTTCTGCTGGCGGCTCTCTGAACCCGACTCTCTCATGAGGGCCCTGTGAGGACAGGGTGGCCTCCACTCCACCCCTCTGCCACGGAGGGCCACGCCTGCTCAGGTGGCAGGCATCAGGAGTGGGCACGGGTCCAACTGTTCATCCCACAAACACTTATTGAGCACCTACTGTGTGCCAGCCTGTTCTAGGACATGGAGACACGGCATGGAACAAGAAAGATTAACATCCTGGCCTTCCGGGAGGGAATCGGGCACCAGGCTGTCTCCCCAGCCACTCGGGAGGCTGAGGCAGGAGGATCACGATTTTGAGGCCAGCAGGCAACCTAGCAGACCCTGCCGCAAAAAATAGAAAGGGCTGCGATGGAGCACCCCTGGGTTCACGCCCCAGTTCCAAAAAATGAATGAATGAAGAAATAAGTAAATAGATTGTCGTGGAGGGGTCAATAGGGAAGAGTGCAGCAACGCAAGGTCCGGTGCTGCCCAGAGGGTCGTCTGGACACCTGGTCCCAGGACGTCACGGCTGGTGACGTGCAAAGCAGCCGCTGCCCTCCTCCACACATGGTAGCCCCTGGGAGTGGGCGAGCTGTGAAATGGCCCTGGGACCTGGTCACAGATTCCCCTGCAGCAGCCTGTCCCTACGTGGGACCCGGGTAAAGCCCCCTCGATCCCCAGTCCCGCCCCCTGAGGGCACCTCCAGTCACTGCCATCTGTGGCAAGAGATGCTGGCCTCCCTTTCCGCTTTGCGATTAAAACAGGTTTAAGGTATTTATGGATGTTCTAAATGTGAGTGGTTTAAAGGAAACATCAGGCGGCGTGGACGTGGGGAAGTGGAAAGGCCAGGCTCTGCTGGCGCAGGTCCGGGAAGTTTCCTGACTGTTTCAAGACCCGGAAACAGGCCAGTGGAAGAGGAGGGCTTTCCGGGCCACCACCCTCTGCGGGACGAGGGCTTTCTTCAGGAGGGGAGAGGCGCAGATACAGGAAGGCTTCACTACCCCCAGCGCTCCTCTCCCTCCACTGGCAAGAAGGTAACTCTTATGAGGATCTCCAGGGAACAGCGCTCCAGGCAGAGGTCAGAATTGTGCAAAGGCCCTGGGGCAGGATGAGCCTGCTGAGCAGGAGGCACAGCAAGGAGCCATGCGAGTGGAGCAGAGGGAAGAGGGGAGAGACGAGGAGGGAGTGGGGAGAGGACCGGGCACTGTTTCAGGGTTCTGTGGGCTTCAGGGAAGACCTGGGCTGTGCCCCTGAGGGAGGGGGCAGCCACGCAGGGCTGTGGGCAAAGGAGGAAGGGCTTGACTCAGATGCGCACTGGCGCCCTCTGGTGGCTACAGAGAAAGCATTGAAGGGGGAGCTCAGGGCCTGAGGGGAAACCTGTGTGTGTGGGGGGGTGTTCAGTGGCTCCAATGCTGTGCGTCTCAGGGCACGCGAGTGCCCTCTCTGCGTTCAGGATCCATATTTGCTGAAGGGAGACCATAACAATGTCTCTGTCCCCAGGCCACAGCAGGGACTCAGACTTTGCAAGAAAGAGGACGTTGGCCCAGATTCAGGCGCACGTGGGACTGCCTCGGGTCAGGATTCTGCTCACGCCTCCTCCTGCAGGTGGGAGGATGAGGTCAGCGGCACCCCGGCTCAGGCCCGATGAAGTCACCCGGACGGTGGGGACAGTGGCAGAAATAGACTTCCCACGTGTGCCGAGCCCCTGGGGGGTGCAGCTGGGCAAAGTGCGCCTCGGGCTCCACCCGCCCACCTGGCCGGGAGCCTCCACTGCAGCGGATCGCCACTGGTGTCACGGGAGGCAGCGAGGGACGGGGACCTCGGGGGCCGCCAGGGGAGCTGGCAGGGGAGGAGCAAGAGGACCCCTGACCTCGGGCATGGGCTGGAGGCTGGCTCGACCCTCCTGCTGGGACCCTCTGCTGCTCCCCTGGGCCCGGCTTCCCCAGCCACCAACACAACACGGGACAGACATCTCCCTAGCTTATTTAACAAGCATTTAGTGAGCACCTACTGGGTACCTATTGGGAGCATCAGGGACACAAGAAGCAGGGTAGACCTGAGCTCTTGGTCCAGAGGGGACATGGACTCGTCCCTGGGTGACCGTGCTTGGGTCACTGGACTCTGGGTGCAAGGGATGCCCTGGGTCGGCTGGGACTGGCCAGGGAAGAGGGGCCAGCTTGCCTTCTGCTGACCAGGCAGAGGCAAGGAAGAGCGGCCATGGTGGCAGGCACCGCCAGGACAAGGTCTGCAGGTGAGAGAAGAGGAAGGCTCTGTTGGATTGAAGCAGGACCTCCTGGAGGAGTTGGAGGTGACTGCAAGGTCAAGGGCAGATTTCACAAGGACCCTTCCCCAGCCCCAGCTGCCACATGGCCTTCTCCCTGAGGTTCACCCGGACTCCACAGATGTTTCCTCCCCCTCTCTGTCCCCTGAGCTCTGTGCGGCCCCTGCTTGGGGGTCTGGCTGGACCCTGCCTCCTCCAGCCTGGAGTTGTGCTGTGTGTGCAAGGCTCGCACACAAGGGGGTGGGCTTAGGGGTGCGCGTGGAATGAAGCAGTAAATGCAGTTTTAAGGGTTTTTATTCTAGGGAGCTCTTGGGACCACGGAGCTTCTTTCCTGACCCCCCCCACCCCTCTGCATACATCCTGTAAAGCTTTATGAGGGTTTCCTTGGTTTCATCCAGTGGTTCAAGCCATAAAGTCCAGGGACTTCAGGAACAGCTGGATCAGGGGGCTTCAGAATTCCACCTCCTTCCAGTTCTCAGTGTGCTGTCCCCCACTGGCTTCGCGTTTGAGGTCTCGCCTCTGGTACTGGCCCATCGCAGACCCCAGCTGTGCTTCTCCAGGTTCCGATCAGCTCCCAGGGCTGGGTTCTGTCCGCCCAGAGCCAGCCTTCCTGGGAGCAGCCCCTGGGCAGAGCTGGCCAGGTGCTGGGTGACATGCCCGCTCCCTAGTCAGGTACCCAGTCTGGGCTCCCCGGCTTCCGGGTGCCCCCACCCAGCCCCTGGTCCTCCCTAGGCTCCTGGAGGTAGTGTGCCGAATCCCGGCCTGGCACTGTCCCTGTACCCATCTTCCAGAGGACAGGCTCCCAAAGCAAATGCCTGCCGCCCAGGCTGTCGGGGTCACTACCCTCCAAGACGGTGGCAGACGGCGCTGCCCTCCCCACCAATCCCGCACGCCCTGGCGGGGCGCACGGCTGTTTATGTCCCCAGACGCCTGCCTCCCACTGGCAGGCGCGGGCGGGCTGGCATCTGTGACCGACACTTGCAAACGTGTCTCCAGGCGGCTTCTCAGACAGCAGGGGGTGGGTGAGGGGGGACAGGGAACAGCGGTGCGCTCCAAACCTAAGCCCGCCCCTGGCCCTGGGAGTGACAGCGGCCCCACCAGTGCCCACAGGGGACTCGGCACGTGGGAACTGCCTGGGAGCGAGGCGGCCCGGGGACGTGGGCTCCGGGGTCCCCGACCGGCTCCCCGCGGGCCCCGCAGAGCCAAGGCCGGGGGCCAGGGAGGGACCCCAGACCCCTCCGCGCCGGGCGCCGTGCCCCTGCGCAGGCGCAGGGCAGAGGCCCCAGAAGGCGGTCGCAGGCTCCAGATCGCAAGCCTCGTGGGGTGCGCGGCGCAGCCTCGGGGTGCGGGCCTGGCGAGCCCAGGGTCGCGGCCCCTTCCCGGGAGCGCGGGCGCCGCCAGCCCCGGGTTCCGTGCAGAGCGCGCCCCCTGCCGGGAGCGGCCGGGAGCGGCGCGCCGCGGCCCAGCACCGCCACCGGCAGAGCTGAACTGAAGTAGCGTCCCCAGCTCTGCGCAGAGCACCCTGTCGCCGGGTGGGCCCGACTCTGGGCTGAGCTCCCACCCCCGTGGAAGCCCCACTGCAGGCGGATCCTGATCCCAGGGCGCCCGACATGGGCTGAGCCCCCCCTGAACCTCAGCTCTGGGCGGCACTGGCCTCAGCCCCAGCAGAGCCAGGCCTGGCCTGAGTCCCAACCCCAGTGGGCCACACCCCGGACCCAGGGCCACCTGGCCAGGCAAGATCATTCCCCCCCAGAACCCTCTGCTCTGAGCCCAGTCCCCTCAGCTGCACAAGGAACCCAGACCCACTCACTATGCTTCCCTGCTCCTCCCACCCCCCTTGCCCAGCGGGGGACCCCCAGGATGCAGCTGCCCCAGGGCTGGACCCTCACTTGGAGTCAGATCCCATGAGGCCCTGATGCACCCTGCAAGCCCCTGGCTGTGTGGCCCTGGACAAATCACTTGTTCTCTCTGGGCCTCTTTGTCATCTGTGAAATGTGACATGGAATGATCCCAGAGAACTTCTGGCCCAGTGACAATAGACACAAGACAGTAGGGTGTGGCCAAAACCTAAACAGGGGCCTCCCTGAGGGCTCAGGCTGCCCTTATGTTGGGGGCACCGGGGTCTCCATTCCCTGGGATCTGATGTGGCTGGGGCCTACGGTGAACCTCCGCGGACTGCAGGCGGTCATCGCTGGGCCCGCCATCCCAGGAGGGACTGCTCCCGCTCAGGGCCATCTCCAGGTCCCGCCATGGGGGACCTGGAGCTGGCCCTGCTGCTCCTGGAAGGTGAGGGCAATGGCTGGGACGTCCCGGCCTTGCTCCAGGGACAGCTGAATGTCCCTGCAAATCCTGGGACCACCTTAGTTACTCTTTTCTTTTTTTGTTGTTTTTTTAAAAAATATTTATTTATTTTAGTTATCAGCGGACACAACATCTTTGTTTGTATGTGGTGCTGAGGATCGAACCCGGGCCGCACGCATGCCAGGCGAGCGCACTACCGCTTGAGCCACATCCCCAGCCCCGAGTTACTCTTTTCTTGATGTCATCAGTCTTGAAGGGGACCAAGCAGGTGACCAAGCTGGTAGCACTGACTTTTGGACAGACATTGCTTACGGGGCTGTTGTGCCCAGGTGTCAAAGGCCTCTCGAGGGTGTCTGTCCTTTTGTCCCTGTGGCGGACCTGATGGTCTCAAGGGGAGGCCTGGTCAAGATGAACTAAAGCAAAGTGTGGACAAGAGATGCTAGAACCAAACAGCCCCTAGCAGTGTCCACACCTGTAGTCCTAGGGCCTCGGGAGGCTGAGGCAGGAGGATCTTAAGTTCAAGGCCAGACTGGGTAACTTGGCAAATCCCTGTCTCAAAATAAAACTTAAAAAAGAGGTTGGGATGGAGCTCAGTGTAGTATCCTGGGTTCGTCTCCAGCACTGCACATGGCAAAACATCCCACCTCCAGGGGCCCCCCAGTGGGCATCAGGCACAGTGGCACTGCCAAGTAGCTGTCCCCACTGCCCACCTCCAGGGCTTCCTGGTCTCCCCAGGCTGAGGCTCTGCCCCTCCAACACCAGCTCTGTCCCCTCCTGCCCTGCACCCACCTCGCTGCTTCCCCAAGTCATCTCAGCGGCTCTGACACTCCGGGGACCTCCTGGGGTGGAGGCTGCAGGGTCCCTCTGTGTCTGGAGCATGTCACTCAGCATGATGTTTCCAAGCTTCATCCACCGTGTCCGGTGTCCGGTGTCAGAATTCCTTTCCTTTCCAAGGCTGAGGAGCCCAGCCAGGGAGGAGCCAAGTGTGGGTCCACCCCCAGCAACAGGCAGAGGCCGCCCTCCTCTGGCTCCCTCTGGCTCCAGGGCCCAGTGGGCACCACCCAGCAGTGGGTGGTGGTGATTCTGCCCAGCTTTGGAGGACTGGCCATTGTCCTAGTGTGGCCACACCGTTCTGCCGCCCAGCTGCAGTGCGAGGGCTCCCCTCTCTGTGCGTCCTTAGGGCACTTTTTAGATCCCCTGCCTTATTTGAGGACCCAAAGGCTTTTTATTCTCACGTCACATGGGTGGGGACACTGAGGCTCAGAGACGCAAACTCGGGCAGGCAGGTGATGGCAGAGCTCTGAGGTGAAGGAGCCATGCCCTGCCCGTGCCAGGTGCCGCCCACCACTGCAGAGAGCACAGCCCACAAAACTGTCCCTGAACCCACCTCAGTCACTCGGCGCCCACAGGCACCCATCCCAGACTTAGTGAAGCCATTTTCTTTGATGTGAGGAGATGCTAGAAACAGCCCCTCTGCTCCGGGCACCCCATGAAGTTTGTGGCCTGGGGGCGTAAAGAAGCCCCCCCACCAGTGAAACTGCCCTGCAAGGGACACCCAGCAGTGCCAGAGGACATTTTTTGGTTATCACAACCTGGAGGGGCCTGGGGTGCTCCTGGCCCGGAGTGTGAGGAAGCCAGGGGTGCTGCTGGCCACTCTAAAATGCCAGGAAGGGTGGCCATAAGCAAGAGTGACCAGGCCCAGAAGTGGACCTAGGGAGAGGGCAGGCCACGCCGGAGGAGGGGCTGGGGAAGGCTCAGATGCTAGAGAAGCCCCGGGCACTTCTGGGCTGGAATCCTGTGCCCGTGTGGCCTCGGGAGGCTGGCTTTCCTCTCTCAGCCTCGGTTTCTGCCTCCCTAATGGGATATTTGTTTTTGCCCCGTGAGGCCCGGTGCCAGGGTCCGCCTGCGCCTCCCCTGTACATGTCAGGGTGGCACTCAACAAACGTCAGTTGTGGGGCTACTGGGAGGACGCGGATGGTTGCTGCGGCTTCCAGGTCCTAGCTGCACTGGGACCCAGAGCTGGGGCAGGAGAGCAGGGAGGAAATGGCGCACTGGGGAGCTGGGAGCCGCTCCAGGGCCGGGTTCCCAGGACTCGCAGCTGCGTCCTCCTGGGGGGCCCAGCTGGCCCTGTCGCCCCGCCCCGCTGGCAGCCTGGACGCTCATCCTCATTCCCACGGAACAGGCTGCACCTGGGGGCTGGGGGCTGCGGGCTGCGGGCTCCAGGTGATCCCGACTTGGAAGGCGCCCTGCGCGGGCTGGGACGCGCGTCTGCCCGAACTCCTCCTGCCCAGGTGGGTAGCCGGGTTCCAGAGTGGACGGCGCCGGCGCAGAGCCTCGTGGGGTGCGTTTCCTTTGGCTCTCCCCTGGTCAGTGCTTCGGGGTCCCCCGCCCGCTTCTCTCGCTCGCTGCCCTTCCGCCCCTTCCCGGCCGGCGCCCCCGCATCCGGCCCCTCAGCGATTCCGGAGGAATCCCCCAGCGCCTGCCCCGCCCGAGCTCCGCCCCCTCCACCTCCCGCCGCAGAGACTCGCTTTGATTGGTCCCTTTGTACGTCGCCCGCGCTTCCATTGGTTGAGCCAGGACCAGACTCCCGCCCCGTTCCCTTCCGCGCGGGAGGGAGAGGAACGGGGGGCGGAGTTTAGTGGGGGCGTGACCGTGGGCGTGGTCAAGCTGCCCGCCCCGCCCAGTCCCCCAACCTCAGGGGAAGGTCCCGCAGCAGCGGAAAGAGGTCCCGGCCCTACGGAGGCGGTGGACGGATCGTGGTCGCTCTGTAGCGCCCCGGAGAGCAGGTGAGCAAGCAGTGCCGGTGGCCCCTCGCCTGGCTGCCCTCTGTCCCCCCCCCATGTCCCTACCCCCCTCCCTCATGTCCCTGCACCCTACATCTGCCTGTCTGCCTTCCTAGCTCAGTTTCCCCGTCTCGGGCACTCTCGGGCCTTATGAGTTAGGGGAAGACAGATTGGATCTGAACTGCCCTCACCTCAGGCGTGGGGACCCGCTCTGGGACCAGTGCCCAACCCCTGGGGACTTTGATGGACTCTGCCCCTTTAACAGTGCCGGGCAGCAGGTGCTTGGACAGATTCCGGATCTGGAGGGCCTTCCGGCTGGTGGGCAGCGCCGCCAGAGGTGTGCAGGTGGGAATGAGTTGGGTTCTGGCTGGTCCAGGAAGCCAGGACAGCCAGGGCCAGGCCCTGCAAGCTCGCCAGTGGCCTGAGGCCTTGGACTCAGTGTTACTAGCAGTGAACTGGGGCTGTCCGCCGCCAGGTAATTAGCAGACATCCTGACGTGCGTCTCCGGCCTCCTGGCCTCTTCTGTGGTGGCTCACTGGGCCCATTTCCCAGGAGGGTAAACTGAGGCCTGGAAGGGAGCCAGCCAATGGCCAGGAGAAGACCGGAGACAGGGGTGGAGTCTGCTGTCCACCTGATTCTCCTTTCCTCAGCATCTTCATCTTAAACAGGCCTCTGTGGTCACTTCTGGAGCTCAGCTGGTGGCCGGAGGGTCTGAGCCGGGCAGCCCAGTGGTTGGGGAGCTCAGGTAGACCCGACTCTGCCGGCCGCGGTGGCACTTGAACAGGTAGCTCATTCTCCAGGTCACTCTGTACAGTGACAGGGCTTCGGGAGGATTCAGCGCAGGACCACGCTCCCTCCCGTGGCTCCCCCTGGGGCCAGCCTCGCAGACCTGCCTAGCTCAGGGCCATGGCCCATGCCGCGCCTGCTGCCACCCGGCAGGTTCTCAGGTGCCAACTTTCAAACGTAACAAGTTGAGTAAAATGGGCTGGGCCAGAACCTGCCCAGCGGCGGGCGGCTGGGAGGGTGGAGGAGGCGAACCCCAGGAAGGAGGAGCTGTGCCCAGCCCCAGAACACCTGGGCTTGGCCGGAGGCTGCACGGCCAGTGGCTGGTGAGTGCTGGACCACGCACTGACCGGACAAGAGGCAGCGCCCCTAAGAAGGGACTAGCCAGGTGGCTGTTGGCGCCGCAGTGGCCCTGGTTTCTCAGCCGAGGCCTGAGCAGACCAGGGCTCCCCGCCCAGTGGGGCCGCTGTTGCCTGCTGCCTGGTTCAGTGTGGGGGGTCCAGGGCCAGGAGAGTGTACCCTGAGGTCAGAACCCCAGGTGTCCTGGAGCGACCCACCCAGAGTCTGGTGCTCCAGAACGGCTCGTGCTGTGGGGTGCAGCCAGGTGCTGGGGGAGGCCAGGAGCGGGGGTCTTGTGCAGTCACCAGCGTGCCCACTGCCCCACACAGGGTCAGACCGCACTGGACATTCTCCCTGGAACCCCACCAGGGGAGCCTAGCCCAGGTGCCTCTGGCGAGGGTGCAGGCCTCAGCTCCCCATGGGCCCCCTTGTCCTTCTGGAGCGGCCTGAGATGATGGGGGGCTGGGAGGGGAGTCCCGTGAGTCCCACCAAGGGCCCCTCGAGGGCACCTGCCCCTGAGCTCCCACTCCCATGGCCAGGGTGGGCCAGCAGAGCTTGCCAGGCCACCTCTACCCAGCGGTGCCTTCCTTCGTCTGCCTTGGCCCTCAGTCTCCCTGGCTGGCCAACGGGGCCCTTGGATGACATCTGTGACATTGTGCCCCTCTGCTTATTTGTTCAACAAATGGGTTCTGGGCACCTCTGACAAGTCAGCCTGGTGCAGGGACCAGGGACCCAGCTGACAGAAGGGGACGTGGTGCCCGCCCTCACTTGGCTCCACTTGGGGTGGGGAAGTGGTTGTGGCTCCTCCAGAAAAATCACTGTGATTTGTTGGAGCTGCATGATGAGGAACGGGCCAGATGGGGACGTTTGTCTGAATGGGAATCTGGGAGGGCTTCCTGAGAAGGTGACACATGAGCCGAGGCCTCAGTGACATCAAAGAAACTGCCACATGGAGACCTGTGGGGAAGCACTCCAGGCAGAGGTACAGCCTGTGCAAAGGCCCTGGGGCAGGACAAGCCTGGCCTGTTGGAGGCACAGCAAGGAGCTGAGTGGCTACTGCAGGGGAGTGCAAGGTAGAGGGGACTGGGCGGGATGAGCAGGGCCTTGTGGGCCCAGGGGCCACCTGACTTTGAGCCCTGGGGAGGTAGGAGGTGGAGGGCTGTGGGCAGAGGAGGCAGGGGCCTGACCTGGGTGCTCACGGGCGCCCCCTGGCTGGCGTGGGAGGGAGTCAGGCCAGAGCGGAGGGGCCAGGATGGAGGCGTGGAGCGGGAGAGGGGTGCCAGCCGGGGCACCTTTGAGGGCGCTTTCCTGTGCGGTGCCCCCAGGCTTCTGTTGCTGTTGGAGACCTTCTGCCCACGCCGAGCCGCAGCCGCCTGTCCCCTGCAGGTTGGCGGTGGGCTGTGGTGTCCCAGTGTCCAGTTTTGGCCCCAAGCTTTCTACAGTGGAGAACGTCCACAGTGGGGAGTGTCCTGGCCCCCAGGACAGCCAGCAGGAGGACCCCACCATCCTCGGGGTGGCTCCTGAGGACCCGGAGAACCCAGTTTGAGAACCACTGGTGGCCCCCAGGTGTGGCAGGCCCCTCTGTCACTTGCTGCAGGGCAGGTGCCCCCTGCTCCCAAGGCCTGAGGGGTGGATGGCAGGATGGGCGTGGTGGGCTGAGGCCACCCTGGGACACCCAGCAGGGCTGGCAGGGAGAGGCGGGGCCGGCTGGCCCTGCTGAGCCGCCATCAATTATTGACACCCTTTGTGTGGGACATGAAGAATTCATGGGACGGGGGTGCCCCGGGGTGGTGACACGTGGCAGCCAGCGGACGGGGCCACTGCTGGGTTGGCAGGCACTCTGCCATCTCGTCGTTAAACACGCGGTTGTTAGGAATGACGGACATGCGCCCCGGGGACATAAATCCTGTTAAAATAAAGGGGGCTGTGTGCCGCCCAGGAGCGCAGAGCCCGCCAGCCCCCAGGAAAGAGGGTAAAGGCAGGGGACGTTATTCAGCCACAGAGAGGAGTGAGGTGACCCAGCGGGACATGGGTGGCCCTGAGGACCAGTGAGGGCCAGACACACAAGGTGTCACCCCGTGAGGGAGACGGCCATGACAGAAGAGTGCACAGGTGGCACGGGGACCCCTGGGTGCAGGGCTGGGGGCGGGGGGCTGCTCCTGGGGGCAGGCTCCTTTGGGGACGATGGAATGTTCTGGAACGAGGTAGAAGTGATGGTTGCACAGCTCGGCCGACGTGTGAGTCCCACGGAATCGGAGCTCTGGGTGCGGGGACCCTGTTCAATATGCTGTGACATGAAAAAGCAAAAGAGGTGAGTGTTCAGACAGGGACTTCCCACTACCTCGCAGCACGTGGCTGCTCCCTGCTCGGGGCGGTGTTCGGTGGCAGTGACGGGCGTCACCTCCATCGATACCCGTTAGCAGGCTGCACTGGGCGGACGAGGGCGACCTACACCGTGGGAATCGGCCGAGGACACACAGGGCTCCTGTCACTGTTCTGCTGGGTGTCCAGACCAGGCTGCCAGGCGTTTTAGAGGGCCACACAGTAGATATTTGCAGCTGCGTCCACCTCTGTGGCGTAGTGTGGAGACCACGATGGGCACTGTGGGAATGAAGGGGTGCGGCTGAGTGCCAATCAGACTTATTGGCTGCCTGGCGCACACCCCACATCCCAGTGCTTGGGAGGCTGAGGCAGGAGGATGGTGAGTTCAGAACCAGCCTCAGCCATGGCGAGGCCCTGAGCAGCTCAGGGAGAACTGTCTCTGAATAAAATACAAAATAGGGCTGGGGTGGGGCTCGGTGGTCGAGGGCCCCGAGTTCAATCCCCAGGACCAAAAAACCCTCCCCCCAAAAAAAACTTTACTGACAAAAACAGGCAGGGGGTCACAGTTTGCCAACTTTTTAATGTTTTTAAGTAGGCGTGTCACTCGCACCTGCTTCAGCTGCAAAGAAACTCTTTATTTTCGTGCTCCTGGAGATTGAGGCCAGGGCCTTGCTTAAAGGAGGCACGGCTTTACCACCACGAACCGCATCCCCCGCCTGCTGCCGGCGGTTTTTTTTTTTTTTTTTTAAGAGAATTTTTTAATATTTATTTTTCAGTTTTCGGTGAACACAACATCTTTACTTTGCTGAGGATTGAACCCAGCGCCCCGCACGCCAGGCGAGCGCTCACGCTGGGCCACCTCCCCAGCCCTCCTGCCAACTCTGGACGTGCCTGAGGCCGGCCCGGGCAACTGAGCAAGACCTGTCTCAAAATGTGAAGAGGGCGGGGTGTGGCCAGTGCAGAGCACCCTGGGGTCAGTCCCGGGGATGGGGGAAAACATCTGCAGGGTCCTCTCTGTTTGCTTGTGAGAAAAACAGGATGTTCTAGCGTGTGGCGGGCAGGGGCAGGGACCCCGGGCACCCAGCCATGCTCGGAGCAGCCTCTCGGCTCGCACTATGTCCAGGCGGCCTGTGCGTGGCTCAGGGATTGAGGACAGTCCTGCAGTGTGGCCCCTGAGGGGGAGCTGGACTGTCCTGGGATGGGATTAGCCACACGGGGCCACCAGAACTCTCTGTCCCATCAGCGAGGGCCGCCAGCCTTTTAGGGGGAAATTCCTCTTTAATGAAGCATGTATTGAGCCCCACTGTGCGCCTGGCAACAGGGAAGCCATTTACAAACCTCAGTTTGTGTAATAGTTTCTTTTTCTTTTTTTTTTCTGAATTATAGTTTGGGTCAAATTCTGATTTTTGATTCCTTAGATTTACTTATTTATTTATTTTCCTTTTTTGGTACCAGGGATCGAACTCGGGGGCACTTCTCCACTGAGCCTCCCCAGCCCTGCTTTGTGTTTTGTTTAGAGACAGGGTCTCCCTGAGTTGCTTTCCATCTCGCCATCGCTGAGGCTGGCTTTGAACCACGGTCCTCCTGCCTCAGCCTCCCGGGCCGTGGGATGACAGGCTGCCCACTGTGCCCGGCTCCTCGGATTATTGATGGTTTTATAGAGTGAGTTGTAAAACACAGTAAGGGCACAGACATTGAGTGATCGGCTCAGTGAGACAGGACTCCCAGGCCCCAGCACTCGCCACTTCAGCCTCCAGTTCAGGGGTTCACGAGATTGTGCAGCCACCACCTCTGTCTAGTTCCAGAACCTTCCATCACCACTAAAGGCGCCTGCCCCACGAGCTTCCCCCAGCCCTCACCCACAGGTCCACAACTCGTCTTGGACCCCCGTCCTGGCATTTTTGTCACTGGGTCACACACTGTGGCCTTGTGTGTCTGCTGTCACCGAACACAAGGTCCTCAGGTCCGTCCATAGTGCACCCTGCTCCTGCCGGTGGCCAGATGGTGCTCGGTGTGCGAGGACCACGCGGGTTGGTTAGGTGCTGGGCGCAGGCCGGCCTTGGGAGGCGCCGGCCCCCGCTCTGCTCTGCCCTCCTTGTCTCCTTGTCTCACCTTACGGTGGCGGAGGGCAGCTGCTGCTGCCCAGGACCCCGCCTCGGGGGGACAGCACCAAGTTGTCTTACAGTGGGACTGGGACGTTGGGAAGGCAGGGACAGGGTCTCTTTTGGTGCTGGCTGTGTTCCTGGTGCCTGGTACACAGTTGGTGCTCCATAAAGGCTTTTTGAGCCACTGAGTGAGTGAGCCAAGTTCCTGAAGCTGCAGCGCGCTGCCTTAGCTCACAGTGACATGGGACAATGGTGAGCAGGGACCAGGGACGCTGGTGCTGGGGAGAGGCCCCAGGGGGGGCTCTGCCTGTGGCTGGTGCGGCCCCTGCCTCCTGCAGGAAGGAAGGCCTGGGTTATTTTGGTCCATAGCCCTGTCCCCTGGGAGAGTGGCCACTTGCCTGTCTGGTGGTGTCGGGGGGACTCTCTAGAACAATGGGTCTGGGAGGAGGAGGGGAGGCCGCGCAGCCGGCTGCCCCAGGTATCATAGGTCCAGGGCTGGCCCAGCGGGCCAGGAGGGGAGGCAGCGAGGGGAGGCCGCAGCTGCTCTGTCCTCGGCCCCTCTTCCCGTGAGGGGTGCTTCTGGGACTGGCCCCTCCTGACGCCTGCCCACGGCCCAGCTCCCCTGGAACCAACTTCAGACTTGCAGATGGGCCGTGAGGCCCAGAGAAGGGCAGGGCTCCACCCAGGGGCGCACAGCCTGAGGTGGGCAGGAGGACGGGGGCTCCTGGGCCTCCTTCCTGGAGGCAGAGGAAGGCCCTGTGCCCTCGCCTGTCCCTCCAGCCCGGGTTCCGGTCCCGGTGTTTGCTGGCTTCCTGTCCCACGCGCTGTTCCCAGCAGGGAACACAGAACCAAGGCCCTGGGTCTTCGACAGCAGGCACCCAGGGCGCCCGGGACAGTGACTTCGCTGGCTGCTGGGGGAGGGGAGTTCCAGGTGGAGGGAGCGGAATGTTCTAGAGAAGACGGCAGGAGGAGGGCCAGGCAGCCAGCTGAAGCCCTGGCTGCTCTCTCCAAGCGCTGGGATCTGGCCCCGGGAACGCTGCCTTGACCACAGCCTCTGCCCAGGACAAAGCTGGCTCCAGTTGTCTGCATCTTGGGGACGGGGACTGAGACTCAGGGAGTTGTGCGGCGTACCCCGGAGGCGAGCAGGAGCCGGCCTTCAGTGGCAGGGGACACTCCTGACCTCCAAGCCTTGGGACCCTTTGTGGGCATCAGGGAATGCAGGGGGCTGGATTCCGAGGGTCTGAGGCAGCCATGGCGTCTTGCTGTGTGGTCCTGGGTGGGCAGCTCAGCCTCTCTGAGCCTGTCCCTTTTCTGCAGGATGGGCCACCAACCCAGCAGCTGGTAGGAATAGTGGCACGGCGCATGTGGCTGCCACGTGGCACTGGGTCAAGGGCACTGGCCTGGCCTGTGGAGAGCAGGGTCCAGTGACAGGCGGGGGCAGGGAAGGCCTGCCCTGACCTCTGAGGGCGGCTGCGGCTGGGCCGCCTCCCGGGGCCTGAGCTCACACAAAGAAGGGCTTTGGGGGACTCTGGGGTGGGGCTGCCTGGCATCCTGGCCTGGCTGGCCCTGGGGTGGCGCAGGAGGGGACCAGCGCCCTGGGGGTGGGTCTCACGCTGCCCCTCCTCCTGGCTCTTCAGGCAGAAGGTTCTGGAGTCTCTAAGGACACAGTGGAGAAGGGGACCCGCGGGCGCCACTGCTCAGGAGGGCCTCACCCTCCTGGGGCTCAGGACGGCTTCCTGGGGGTGGTCTCCAGGGAGGGGTGGTCTCCAGGGAGGGCAGGGGCTGGGCCGGGGCCTTGGGAGGTACCCAGGGGTCACCCAGGGAGGCGGCAGCCCTGGGGCCCGCGGAGCTGCCCGCTGGTCTCCAGCAGAAGGGCGGTGCCAGCCCTGCAGCCGGGCAGTCGGGGAGCCCAGGGCCGCTGGCACGAAGGTCCAGGCAGAGAACGGGGGCACAGAGACCCTGCTCCCCAGCTGGCCCGCCGCACCTGGCCCTCGCCTGGGCCCTGGCGGGCAGCAGTGGGAAGTGGGAGCAGCGCAGAGCCCACTGCCCGGGCTGCCCGCAGCCTGTTCTGACCCCGCAGCCTCCGAGCTCTCTGTCCAGCTGTCCGTCTGTCTGTCATGGCCTGCAGGGAGGGGGCTGGGCAAGGGGGCTGCTCCCCAGGTCCCTCTCATCGAGCTGTGGAGGGGACTGGGGACTGGGGGGGCAGGACAGGGGCCAGGATCCCGCAGCCACTCGCCCTGAGCCCCTCAGCTCACGGCCGGGCGCAGGGGCTTTGGGGGGCTGCAGCGGGCGCTGTGGACGGCGCAGTTAGAAGGCCTTCCCGGTCCACCATTCCGCAGTCCTTCCTTTGACTCCAACACCTCTTACTCTTTTTAAAGAGAAAGATGCCCCTGTGCCCCTCAGGGTCTGCTGGGGCTGTCTGTCCACAGCCCTCCCCGTCCAGGCGTCCACAGACGGGAAGGGCAGCGGGCACTCGAGGCGGGGCGGCTGACGCGTGGTCTGTCTGCCCCAGCAGGGCCCATGGACACCTTCAGCACCAAGAGTCTGGCCCTGCAGGCCCAGAAGAAGGTCCTGAGCAAGATGGCGTCCAAGGCCACGGTGGCCGTGCTCCTGGACGACACCAGCAGCCAGGTGCTGGACGAGCTGTACCGGGCCACCAAGGAGTTCACGCGCAGCCGCAAGGAGGCGCAGAAGGTGGTGAAGAACCTGGTCAAGGTGGTCGTGAAGCTGGGCGTGCTGCTGCGCGCCGGGCAGCTGGGCAGCCGAGAGCTGGAGCTGCTGGGGCGCTTCCGCCAGAGGGCCCGCGGCCTGGCCCTGACCGCGCTCAGCTTCCACCAGGTGGCCTTCACGTTCGACCGGCGCGTGCTGGTGGCCGGGCTGCAGGAGTGTCGTGACCTGCTGCACCAGGCCGCCGGCCCGCACCTGACCGCCAAGTCCCACGGCCGCATCAACCACGTCTTCAGCCACGTGGCCAACTGCGACTTCCTGGCCGCGCTCTACGGCCCGGCCGAGCCCTACCGCTCCCACCTCCGCGGGATCTGCGAGGGCCTCGGCAGGCTGCTGGACCAGGACAGCATCTGACCCCCGGGCAACGCCCGGGACTCGGCCCGACCCTGTCCCTCCAGCCAAACCCGCTGGGCCACCCGTCCCGGCTCCTGCAGCAGCAGCTCCGAGGACCCGTGGCGCCCTCCTCCCCACCCTGTGTGACAGGCAGGCGCCCATCAGGCCCAGGTGCCTCCCGCCCAGAGCCACTGCCTGCTCAGGCCACCTGTTGTCCTCCCCGTTCCATGTCCTGGGCTGACCGCAGGCCACCCGCCTGTTCCCCTCAAACCACTGCATGGGTTTCCAAAGCAGGGCTTCCTGGTCCTGTTGCTGGACACCGGTCACCCAACCAGGTCACGGAAGGAAAGGGTGCAATGGGTCAAACTGTCCCCAGTCTACGTTCCCCCTGGCCTGGGAGGGGCCGCCTCTGGAAGGGGTGTCCCTGTCAGCACTGTCCCCATATGGGGAACGTGGGCCCAGACGCACGGGCGAGGACATCAGGTGACTGTGGAGGCCGAGCAAGGTGACACTTCAACAAAACAAGGTGCTGAGGACCGCCAGCCACCTCCGGAGCCCAGGACAAAGCGCATCCCCGACTCGGGGTGGGGCAAAGCCATCTGAGCGTGTCCTTTAATCATAATTTCATGATGGAAGTCAACATTTTCTTTCCGGGCCTGCAGGGCTGGGCGCGGCCGGGACAGCGTGGCCACACGCAGCAGGCCCAGGTCCGTGGTCAGCAGAGGTCTGGCCTGGCCGGGCACAGTGGGGTGGGGACACCTGCATGTGCCCGCTGGGAGGCCAGGCTGTCTCCACCAGCTGTCGGGTGCCTGGGACGGACAAGCCTGGCATTGAGGGTGAAGGTGGCAACAGGTGCCTGTGCCCCCCAGGCCGGGTGGGCGGGGCGGGGCTGCCTGGCACCCAGGGAGTCCGTGCCAGCTGCCACCATGGAAGCAGGAGCCGCACAGGGCTCCAGAGCCTCGTCCGGGCACCGTGCCACCTGCGGAGCCCTGCAGGGGACGCCTGCTCCTCCAGACCCTGGCTCTCCTGCTGCCCGCTGCCGCAGTCAGAGCCAAGTTCAGGGTGGCCCTCGGGGCATGGCTTCGCTCCCCACCCAGAGCTTTGGCTGAGAGCAGCTCCTGCCTCTGCCTGCCGAGGGGACCCTCTAACACCGGTGCAGGGGCCCACCCTGGTGTCCCCAAGAAGCCCCAGGCTGAGCCGGACAGGCCATGGCGGGCTGCCCCGCTGCCTGTCCACTCCTCCAGGAACCTGAGACTTAGTTCAAACAGCCCTGGAGAGCGCAGAGCGCCTGTGTGACATGGACCAGGCCATGCTCCTGGCGCCATCAGCCCCTGTACCGCTGCGCTTCTCTCCAGCTGAGGTGCTGTGAAGGCCGTGTCTGTGGCCCTGGGTGACGAGTCCCATTTCTGCCCCATGGTCACATGCACGGCCGCAGGACACCACGGGCTGCGACTCGGGATTCACCTCAGCTCCACTCAGACACGCGGCCAGTCTGTTTTAGAGGCTGTGGCTGTCCCTGCACAGGGCACCCCCGGTCCTGTGTCCTAGGGGTGGCCATCAGCTCTCAAATGTCCTGCACAGGCTGCGGCAGCCCCTGCCCCCAGTGTGGAGGGTCACACCCCAGAGGCCCCTGGAAGGACCCTTTAGCACTGCCCCCTGGAGGCCGCTCCTGAGGTCCAGGGACCAAGACCTGCTACAGGTCTAGGGCCACCTTGCTCTGCGTCTTCCAGGTGTGGGCAGGTGCCCCCACATGCTCAGGCGCTGCACAGGGGAACAGCAGTGTCATCTCCAGGGCTGGCCCACGGGAGAGGGAGCAGGGCCTCAGCGGTCTCCTGTGCCTGCCAGCACAGGCCAGAGGTCAGGCAGCAGGCCGAGGCCCTGTGTTGGGAGTGCAGAGCCCGAAGGGCGTGGCCAGGGAGGGGCTGCCCGCTCTCCTTTGCTGTGACCCAACTTCCAAGAACCAACCAGCCTTGAGCCAGGAGCACGCGCTGCCCCAGCACCAGTGTGTGGACACCCTGCACTAGGGCTGGGCGAGGGGCCAGTGTCCTGCCGTCCACCTGCAGTGGTGAGGCCAGAGCTTCATCCACAGGGAGTCCACTCTGGAGATGCCATGACCCAGGCGGGCCACGTCCGGCAGGGAGGACTATAGGTGCCAGGGGCTGTCCACAGGCTGCTTTTTATTGGTTTTATTTATTTAAATACAAAAGAACAGTCTGTCCCTCCCCAGCTGTCAGGAGGGTGGTCCTGGAGCGGGTGCTCGGCGGGGATTCAGAGGGAGCGTGTGGCTCCGGTGCCTGGTGGGGCCCCACGGGACGCAGGCTGGCTTCAGAAGAGCCCTCTGGTTGTGGGGACCAGCCGTTCTGGCCCTGAGGGCCAGTGTGTGGTGGTGGTGGGGCTCTGTGCCAGCTGCGGGGTCCCTGGGGCACAGGGAGTGGACCAGGGCTCCCTGCAGAGCCAGCACTGGCGGGGTCCCGGCTCCTCCAGCGGGTGAGACCGGCGCCTGGTGGGCAGTCACAGCTCACTGTGGGCAGCCTTGGCCACGATCACCAGCTTGGACAGCTCAGCCTTGAAGGCCCCGGGCCTGTGGGACACTGCAAGGGACAAGAGCGTCGTCAGATGGCCACAATGCCACCCAAGGCCCAGGAACCTGGGGCGCTGTGGGGGGTCAGAGGAGGCGCATCTGGCAGTGGGCCCACGTGGCAGGCTCCGGGTGGGACCAGGTGCAGAAGGCCAGCCTGGGGAGAGCCAGGCAGGAGCAGGTACGGGTGGCCGAGCCGCCAGCTCCTGCCATCTGTGGCCCATGATCATCTTCTAACACTGCAGGACGCTGGCCTCTCCCCTTGTCAGGGAGTGTGACAGCTGAGGGGGACCCTCTGTCCCTCCCCTGGCTCAGCACCTGCCCTACACAGCCGAACATGGCTCAGAGGACCCCATGCTGCCCGGCTCCCCCAGCTCCCCTGGGCTACGCTGCTGCCTTCAGCCTTCAGCCTCCAGCCCGCGGCCGCCTCGGATGCCCAGCCCTGTTTCCCATGGAGCTCGCCCTGGGCGCCCAGCGGCAGTGACTTTCCACACTCCTGTGCAGCAGGCACCGTGGAGCCGGGCTGCGGCCTGAGCGGGCACAGCCTGTGCACCGAGTGCGGTTAACGCTTTTAAATTGCTTTAAAAAAAATAAAAAGGGATTTCTTTTGTTCCAAGTTTTGAGACGGGGTCTCACTGTGCTGCCCAGGCTGGCCTCACACTCCCAGGCGATCCTCCTGCCTCAGCCTCCTGAGAAGCGGGAACCACAGGAGCTGCACGATGCCCAGCAGGAACAGCAGTGCAGCATGAAGGAGCCACCTCAGGTCCACCTGTCCCTGTCATCCAGTCTCACTGGCACGTGGCCAACCCACTTGCGCCACTAGGAGTGTGTTCCTGGGGCTGAGACGAAGCGGGCCCCTCAAGAGGTGTGGGGCTGGGTGCGGCTCAGGGCTAGGCACCTGGTGGCACGCGAGGCCCCGGGTCCCTTTCCAGTACAGGTGGGTCATGCCTCTGAGGATGGGGACCCAGCCCACCCTGGCTTCGTACCTGGCCCTGCCACTCTCCCTCGTCAGAGCCAAGGCAGCGCCAGCCATTGGCCTCCAGATCAGCCAAGTGACTCTCTCTTCCTTATGGAGCAGCTGCTCGGGCACCGTGACAGCGACACGGTGGCACTGACCCTGTGGGCCCAGCGTGGGGGAAGCTTCTGTGCTGTGACACTGTCCCCAAGGCTTGGTGACTCACCCCGCCCCTCAGGCCCCCTCTCTAGTCACCCACCTGCTGTTTTGGTGACTTCAAATTCCTCGGTTTTCAGAGGAACGTCGCTTTCTCTTTCAAACGCAGCTTTTGACTGGAAAGGAACAGGGAGACGTTACTAGAAGCCACAAGAGCAGCAGCAGGACGGGCAGTGCCCCCCAGCAGGCAAGGGTCCCCCAGGGG
The DNA here is from genome assembly GCF_048772815.1 of Callospermophilus lateralis. NCBI lineage: Eukaryota > Metazoa > Chordata > Mammalia > Rodentia > Sciuridae > Callospermophilus > Callospermophilus lateralis. The sequence goes on along the minus strand of NC_135305.1, from coordinate 222,169,831 downwards.
CAGCCGCGGACGTGAGACCTCGCCTGGCACAAGCCACCAGCATCGGACACAGTGTAACTTTCATAATTTAAAAAATAATTTACGGAAATGATTCTAGCATCATAATCTCTTCAACGTAATTTTAGAAAATCCTAACTGGTGGGCACACTCGCTGGTGGCCACACCTGTCACCCCAGCGACTGGGGAGGCAAGTCCAAGGCCAGCCTCGGCAACCCAGGCCCTAAGAACTCTGTGAGACCCTGTCTCTAAGTGAACAACAGTGGCGGGGCTGGGCCCAGCGGGAGAGCGCTTGCCTAGCTAGCACGTGGGCGAAGCACCACATAAACATAAATTAAATAAAGGTTTAAATAACCAATAGAGAGGCTGGCGGGGCGGGGCGGGGCGGGGCAGGGCGGTGGCCCAGTGGTAGCGCACTGGCCTGCATGCGGGAGGCACTGGGTTCGATTCTCAGCCCCATATATAAATAAAAATAAAGTTCTATCAACAACTAAAACACATACATTAAAAAATAATGAACAGGTAAATCATCTGGGAGGTGGCTCGTGGGGGAGCGCCCTGGGCTCTCTCCTGGAGGAGTGCTTAGCGCACTGGCCCCCGGTTCCGTTCCCAGGGCTGAAAAAAATTTTAAAGTTAAAAAATCAAAATCATTTCTTTCAAGTCAGCCAAAAGGGAGGCCGTGGGCAGCAGGTCACTTGGGAGAGTCACCCTGCAGGGCATGTGCTGTGGCTGAGGTCTGTCACGCTGACCTAGAGGGCAGGAGACTCCTGGATCCCTGCCAGAACTGGGTGACCAAGGAGGCCCTAGTGCCCCTGCTGCCCGCCAGGCCTCGGGCACCAGCACCTCCTTGTGGCGCCCCGTGTCCCAGGGGCACGGGGCAGATGTGAGGAGTTTCCAAACTGTTTCTGACCCAGACTCAAGTGGAGCTCTGGTGGGACCGCAGGGTGTCCACGTGGGGCTGCAGGGGCTCTGCGGCCCCAGGGAGCAGCACCGGGTGCCCCAGGCCACTCTGCGGCTGCACTCACGTAGGCCATGGCGTACTCGATCTCTGCGCCCCGCACTTCAGCCTGGAACTGCGTGAAGTAGAGGTAGGACTTCCCCTGGGGCCTGCGGAGAAGCGGGGAGGTCAGACCAGCCTGGGGGCCGCCCAGGCCCTGCAGAGAGGCCGGGCTCGGGGCATCATGAAGCAGAGGGTCACCACCAAGGGATCTCCCTATGCCTGGCCCCTGCATCTGCAGCGCCCCTGGAGGCTGCACCACCAGGTCTCGGCGGGCTGGCGATGGCCGTGGGGTCTGTCTCCCCCGGATGCCCAGTGAACACCAGGAACCGCAGGCCAGCGGCCCGGTCAGAGGGCACAGCCTGTCCTCGATTAAACAGCCCTCGGCTGCTGCCTGCTCTCCCAGGGTCTGCCGCACAGCTCTGGGCCTGCCTGAGCACGGTGCCCGGGGAGAAGGGCAGGGACCCAGCGCTGAGGCCCCCAGGCCAACCCTGCCTCCCTCCCCTTGTCCCACCACGTCTAGGGTCGCGAGGAAGTCACAAAGGCAAGGTCACAGGGACAGAGCCAGAGCGGGAAGGGCGGGCAGCACTGCAGGGACGTGGGGCAGGGCTGTCTGATTCCAGAGGCCTGTGGCCTGCGGGTGGTCAGGAACCAGAGGCAGGGTCCGGCTGAGATAGCTGCCTAGGGGACACAGCAGGGCAGGTCCAGGAGGAGCTGACCACAGGCCCTGCTGGTGCCTCTCTGCACAGGCAATGGCTTCCCATGGCCTCGGGCCGCCCATGCCAAAGCCCCGGGTCTCCCCCAGGCCCAGCTCAGTCAGCCCTGCTCCTCCCAGGCCCAGAGGCCCAGAGCCCACCCTGCCAAGTGCCACGCAGGCACCTCCCCAGTCCTCCTCCAGTCCCCCCTTGGCCCACGCCCTGCCTCTCTGCCCAACAGTCTGCTGGCCTTGAGACCTCCCTGCCTCCTTCTGCTAGACAGGCCAGGGTCCTGCCAGAGCCCTGGGGAATGTTACTCAGCCACGCAGAGGACAGAGGCTGTGACACACGCTGCAGCCGCGGCAGACCTGAGAACTTGTGCTCCGTGAGCCACAGGCCCAAGGCCACAGTGCGTGACCCAGTGACAGGAGACGTCCAAGACGGGATGAGGCTTGTGGGTGCCGGGGCTGTAGAGGGACAGGCTGACTATTCATGGGGATAAGGCCTGTTGTGGGTGATAGAATGTTCTGGAACTAGACAGAGACGATGGCTGCACAGCCTTGGGAGCGTCTGACTGTCACGGAGCCTGTTCTTCAGAAGGCTGACTTCTATCTCCGTGGCCCCCTGCCACTCCTGGGCCAGGGTGACAGTTCTCAGGAAGCCTCACGGCTTTGCCACCAGACCACACCCCCTGCGCCCCCGTGCTCCTCCGGCCTCCTGGACAGCACCTGGCCACCGTGGTCAGGGCAGCAGCAGGGCCTGTGTGGGCGGGGCTCACCTCCAGATGGTGCAGGTGAAGTGCTGGTGGTCCTCGCTGGTGCCCAGACTCATCTGCCACTGCTGCGGGGAGAAGGCGGCACAGGTCACTCACGGCGACTCCCGATGCCAGGCTGCCCCCCCTCTGGGCTCTGGTGACTTCCCATCCAAAGGTCTTGCCCCTCCCGAGAACCAGCGTGGTCCAGCCCCCGGGTAAGGGACCACGGAAGACTCGACCCAGGGAGGGTCCAGGCTTCTAGGAGGGAAGAGCTGGACGCCCACGAGGGCTCTCGATCCAGCCCGTCGGCCACACAGCGCACGGGGACGTCCCGGGCTGGGCAGCAGTGCTCAAGAGGGCAGAGTGCAGGACCTGAGGAGAGGGAGTGGCGGGGGCCAGGGAGGCCACACCGAGGGCGCCAGTGACCAGCGGATCGGGTGCCCGCTCTCCCTGCGTGACTTCTCTCCATGAGCAGGAGTCGAGAGACTCTGGAAAGAGAAGGCGGCGCCTGACACCGGCTCCCAGAAGAGTCCAGAGAAAGGGAATGAGACAGGCACCAGGCCCCGCTCCTGGCGCCCCCAGACGCCGCGAGCTTCGGTCGGCATGGGCCCCGAAGCCCACCATGAGCCTGGGCGCCACGGGGCAGCAGCTGTGGCAGGACACCGGTGACCGGTGACAGAAAACCAGCCCAGGCTGGGGTGGGGGCTCAGCGGCAGAGGCTCGCCCAGCATGTGGGAGGCCCTGGGTTGGATTCTCAGCACCGCATAGCAATAAATGAATAAAATAAAGGTCCTTCACCATCTACAAAAACAGTAAAAAACATACACACATTGGGCTGGGGGTGTGGCTCAAGCGGTAGCGCGCTCGCCTGGCATCGCGGGGCGCTGGGTGGATCCTCAGCACCACAAGTAAAATAAAGATGTTGTGTCCACTGAGAACTAAAAAAAATATTTAAAAATTCTCTCTCTCTCTCTTTAAACGAAACAACAACAACAAAAAAATACCACAAAAACCCACCAACCCCAGAAGAATAACCCAGAAACTTCTCACGGCCTCCAGACTGCAGCCAGATGGCGGTGGAAAGCCGCCCTGGCGTCCTGGCTGCCCGGCAACCTGGCCAGCACGACCCTCGAGGAGTCCAATCACTGGCCCCGCTTAATACGGCAGCGTCCTCGTCCCTAGAGGCGAGGCCATCTCTATGTCACCTCCAGCGGGCACTTTGCCTGGGAGTACACGTGTGGGGACCATCGCTGCCCGTGACCAGGAAGCCCCCCGGGTACTCAGCCTGCTTGTGGCTCCGCAGGCTCTGGACACCACGACAGTCCAGTCTGATGAGGTGCCTGGAGGGAGTTCACCCAGGAGGGCCCAGGAGGCTTTCCCCAGCTCTTTCTTTTTTTAAATATTTCTTTTGCTCGGACACAATACCTTTGTTTTTATTTTTTTAATGTGGCGCTGAGGATCGAACCCAGGGCCTCGGACGCACTAGGCGAGTGCTCCGCCACTGAGCCCAGCCCCAGCCCCATCCCCAGTCCTTAAAGGTTCCTAAAGGCGAGTCCCCTGAGAGCCAGGTGCTGTGGCACGTGCCCGCCATCCCAGGGCCTCGGTAGGTTGAGGCAGGAGAATCACAAGTTCCAGATCAGCCTCAGCAACTTAGTGAGGCCGCCCTCAGCACAAACTAGGGAGGGCGGGGGTGGAGAATGCACAACTCCCCATTCCAGAACACCACATCACCCCAAGAGGAAGCCCATTACCACGAGCAGTCACCTGTCCCTCCCCGACCTTGCACCATGAATCCACGTCCTGCCTCTGGACTCTACTGTCCTGGACATTCCCTGTCACTGGAGCCACATACTGTGTGGCCTTTCACATCTGGTTCTCAGCACGAGGTCCTTGAGGGCCATCCACACTAGAGCATGTCACCTCTCTCCTGTTCCTGACTGAATGATATTCCACTGCAGGGAAGTCCCACATCACATGTTCCACTCACTCGCTAATGAACACTCGGTGGCCTGTGCTTCATGGCCACCGCGGGAAACGCTGCTATGAACACTCTTGTGTGGGCCTAAGTTGCTGCTGCGGCTGGCTCGGTTGGCAGGGCTCCTTTATTTATGGGAAACAGCCATGACGTTTTCCAGAGGGGCTGAGCCTGTGACTCTACTTTGTGGTGGCTCCACGTGTCACTGGCACTACAGTGCTATGAGGACTGTCCCTCTGCCTGGGTCCCCGATGCCAGCTGGCTGCACCAACCATGGTGAAGGGACACAGATGCTGCCCTCGCCTGTGGCCCACCAGCTCCCACCTCCTCCGGGCCTCGGGACGCAGGCCTGCCCTTCCAGACAAAGTGCCCAGGCCTCTCCACCGCCTCAATGTCCGTGGCCCCAGGACTGCCTCTGTCTCCCTGGACACCACAGGTCATCTCACCCAGTCTCTGCCATTTATTCAGAATCCATCCTGGCATTCGCCCGCAAGGCAGCAGCAGGCAGGGAGACGGGAAGCCCGTGGAGCCACCCGTCAGGCAGCAACCACAGGCACCAGCTCCCCGCAGCTGTCTGGGGACATTCGTGGCTGTTACAACTCAAGGTTCTCCTGGCCTGGAGTGGGTGGAGGCCAGAGACTGCTCCACACCCTGTGGTGCCCGGGAGGTCCACTTAAGAGAGTGGCCAGCCCCGGTGTCCAGGGTGCAGAGGGGAGAGGCCTGCCCTTGGCACCGCATGTGCTTCTCTGATTGGGCAAGCAGAGGCCCGGCCTGCTGGGAGTGGTCCTGCTCTCAGCGTCCACTGTCGGGATTCCCAGCAGCGTCCATCTCTAGGCTATGTCGTTACGGGGCTGCTCTGGAATTAGAGAGCGTTCCCTGCAGCCTGGGTTGGGGAGGGACGTCACCCCAGGGGTGGAAGATGCTCTCCCGGGTTCCACGGTAGCAGCTCTGCCTCCTAACATCCTGAGAAGGTGCCTCTCTTGACCCCTCCTCAGACGCTAACTGCTGTCCCTCCAGGGGACTCCACCTTGATCACAGGGCACCTCCTCTGACGTGGCCCTTGCTGCACTCACTTCCTGTGGCTGCTGCAACAGATTGCCACACACTTAGTGGCTCACAGCGACAGAAACGGAGGCTCTCACAGTTCTGCGGGCGAAGTCCAAAATCAAGGTGTGGCCAGGGCTGTGCCCCCCAGAGGCCCCAGGCAGGGTCCTTCCTGTTCCTCCAGCTGCGGGGCTCCAGGTGACCCTTGGCTGGGGCTGCTTCACGCCCGTCTCTGCAGGGCTATCTCCTCTGTGTACCCTCTTCCATCAAGCCAATCTCCACTGTGTCCCTCATCAGGACGCTCGTACTGGACTGAGGGCCCAACCGGACACCTGGAGGCCGTTTTCATCTTGAGGTCCTTCACTTAATCACACTGGCCAAGACAGACACTTTCTACATAAGGCCCCACTCTTGGGTTCCAAGACTTGGGTACAGACCGACCTTTTGTGGGGACGCCATTCAACCCACTATGCTGATGAACAAGTCACCACAGACTTGGTCTAAACCCCCCACTTGGTGCCGACCCCAGGCGCACACGCTGGCAAGGGTCCTGCCACCCAGCGGCGCTCAATCCAGTCCTCTTCAACTCTTTATTTTGAAACAGGGCCTATGTTGCTGAGGCTGGCCTAGAACTCGTGGTCCTCCTCCTGGGCCTGCTGGGCAGCTGGGACAACAGTGTGCACCTCTGCCCCCAACTCACGCTCATTTACCACTTCACAGTTCTGCAGATCAGAAGCCAGGACACGGCATGCTGGGCCCTGTTTAGTCTCATGTGGCTGAAACCAAGGTAGTGGCTGGGGAGTGTCTCACCTACTGCTCAGGGTCCTCTTCCACGTTCCCAGGTTGTGGCACAATTCAGTTCCTTGCATTTGTAGGACTGAAGCCCCATTTCCTTACTCTCAGCTCCCAGAAGCCACCTGTGCTCCTTGCAATGGGGTCCCTTCGAAGTCAGTTAGGGTACACTGTATCCTTCCCACTTAATGAATTTTTCGTTTATTTCCTCTTCCGCTGTCAGCTGGAGAGAACAGCCAGCAAGGAATGGAACCTTGTTCCTCCAACCGCAAAGAGCTGAATTCTGCCCAAAACCCAACAGGCCTCTAAGTGGACTCTCCCCAAAGCCTGCAGATAAGGGCCAGGAGGGAAACCTTAATTTTGACTTCACACAGTGTCCAGCTGGGCCAACCCTGACTCTCTACAGACCTGAGAGACAACAAATGGTATGGTTAAAGTCACTAAGTGTGTAGCACTCTGTCATTCAGCACGGAAAAGGAATGCAGCACCTCTGGTAGAGGCCAATGAGAATGGCAGAGCCTTGCCTAGAGCGAGCGAGCGAGCGAGCTCTGTGGACAAAAGAGCACGATCGGCCCTCTATTCAGTGGCTCACCACTGGAGCTCAATGACCAGAAGCCGAGGCTCATGTAACCCAGCCTCACTGTCCCCTGGAGAGCATCTCCGCATGACAAGGTGTGTGGACTCCCCAACAACTCACCTCGTTGGTGCCGCCCTGAGAAGCGTAGGTGAACCTGCAGGTGAACTTGTCCTAGGGGAGGGAAAGCCGGTTAGTAGGGAGCACAGGTCCCCTACGAGGAAGTCCCTGGTGGTCAACTCTGACACGCCCCAGCAGCTACTGACCGCGGCTGCCCTGACCGCCTCTCTTCCTACCCCTGGGTTCCAGGGTCAGCAAACAACCCACCTGATTTCTGGGGAAAGGCCACACTCACTCCAGCAACCACGGCCTCGAGGGACATGGGTTTTGGAAACAAGGGCACAGGGGCTCCTGGCCAAGGGAAAACTGACTTGGTCCTCTGCGAACGGGGCTGGCGGGCACCCCTTATGAGGAGGCACCGGGCACCGCAGACAGGAGGGGAAGCTGCGGGCCGAGGGGACCCCCGACGGGCGGGGGCAGAGCTGGGCCGGACGCAGGCCCGCGGCCTCCAGGGACGGAGCCGCCTCGAACCTGCGGGACCGGCGGTGACCTCGCGCGGCCCCTGCCCCTCTGCCTCGGGCCGCTCTCCCCACCTCAGAGTCGCGAGGCCAGGACGCCGCGGGCAGGTGACAGGTGGGCCGGGGCGGGGCTGTAGCCACGCCCCTCGGAGGCGCGGAGCCCCCGAGGCCCCGCCTCCCGCTAGGTCCTCAGTGACCGCCCCCCCCCCGACCGAGGGACGGTGCCCCTCGCCCAGACGGCACCACGTCGCTCAAACGCCTGGGGCGGCGGTGGCACGTACCCCGGGGCCCACGTTCTGGGAGAAGGAGTGCACGACGCCCCCAGGCCGCACGTCAAACGCCACCGTCATGGGCTCGGACACCGCCTCCGCTGGCCTCAGCGCTACGACCAACAGCAGCGCAGCCCACCAGCCCGCGCTGCCGCCGTCCCTCTTTTCGCTGGGCGCCGCCATCTTGGGATCGGGTCCTCGGCTCAGGGCGGGCGGACGGGACGCGGCGAGGGACACGCGCGGCGCCCTACGCCGGCCACGTCGGCGTCCGCGCCGTCACGTGACCACACGCCCCGCCCGTTCGCCGTCTTGGGGGCGGGGCTTGGGTGTCTGTGTCCCGCATTCCCGCGCTTCCGCCTGGTCCCGGTGGCAGCCCAGGTCCGCCGGGCACGCGGAAGGGAATGTTCTCGTTTAACAGTGGCTTGTTTCTGTTCACTTTGGTAATGAAGGTTGAAGGTCATTTCCTTGCCTTTCGGTGTGTCTCCTGCCTCTGCTTGTAGGTGATGCCACTCAGGACGTCTGCCGGCGGCTGTCGCCGTCATACACGGACACCTTGGATGTTTCGCTGAGGGTCTGGAGGGACTGCTCATGTAAAAATGCTGGTTTGGGCTTTTTTTTCTTTTTTCCGTTGCGCCGCGGAAGGCGGCTTGGGTGGACAGACCTGCAGGAGTCTGTCCTCCTCCACTCCAGCAGGACGCGAAGGGCATGTCCTGACTCAGGAGCACCCCCCGCACTTACCAGTGACAAAGGGGAAAAGTAATGTTGTGGTGGCCGCCCGTCACCCAGGGGGCAAAGTTAACATCGCTAATGACAGCGACGTCACAGACCTGCTGGGACATGCTGAGGGGCACGGCACCGCGTGGGACTCCTGCTAAAATCGCGTGCTTACCACTGGACAGATGTGAATCAAAGGACATTCTACAAAATAACTGACAGGCTCCAGGAGTGCGTCACATAACAGACTGAGAAACCATCACAGAATGAGACCTAACAAAAGGGGACACACTGCGGGACCCTGGTGGGAGGGACACGGAGGAAGAGCTGTTCAAAGTCTGATGCAGTCTGTAGGATGGTGGACGGGACAGGTAGATGGTCACCCCTGGTCTCAGGCTCCCCGCTCTCTGCAGCTCCTGAAGAAGCTGCCCCTAGGTGAAGCTGGACAGAACTGTTAGGGGGCTCCGGACAATTTTTGCAACTTATCTTAGAGCCTGAAATTACTTCAGAATTAACAATGAAAAAGAAAAAAAACACCTTTAAGAGTTGACAAGAGGGTTAGGTGAGGGACTGCGGGTGGAATTCCTCTCCCAGACTGGGAGAGCTCTAGTACCCATACAGACTGATGCCCATTAGGAAAGGCCAGGCTTTCCCGGGGGCTCGGGAGGCAGACAGGAGGGTTGCAAGTTCAAAGCCAGCCTCAACAACAGCGAGGCAATAAGCAACTGACACCTTGTCTCTAAATAAAATGTCCAAAAGGGCTGGGGATGTGACTCGGTGGTTGTGTGCCCCTGAGTTCAATCCCTGGTACCCCCTCCCCCAACAAAAAAAGAAAAAAGAAACTTCTAGGCTTTCACATTGGTCTAGAAACATTAAAACAAATTTTTTTCCATTTGTACAGGGATAATGCAGTCTACTAAACATGTAATGTCGATGTGGGTTTGATTACAGAAGCTGGTAAAGTATTCTGTAAGTACTGGCAAAAATAAAATGAATTCCAGGCTTTCAAGTTTGGAAGGAAATCATTGTTTTGGTTACAAATTGCTTAAGACGTCAGGAAAACACCAGTGGACAGGTCTGGAGGGCGAGGAGTTCAGCTGGTATTCCTAGTCCTTCTGGTGATGGAAGAGCAATCCAGGGGAAACTGTCCTAGGTAAAACCCTGAAGCCAGGCCCTACTCACCTTTGAGGAACTAGTCACTCCTCCCCCCAGACACGAGGACTGGGGTTGGCCTCCTGGAGCTAAGGAGGGTCCTGCCAAAGCCTCCGCAGCTGACGGGAAGGCCAGGCTGGGTGCGTTTCTTCCTCTTGGCACACCTGTCATCCGTGATGAGGTGAGGCAGGGAGATGGGAACTTAGTTATATCCTGTCTCAAAATTAAAAAAAAAAAAAAAAGGGCTGGGATGTAGTTCAGTGGTAGAACACCTGCCTGGCATGTCTGAGGCCCCGGATTCCATCCCTAGCACCAAAAGAGGAGCGGGCAGGGAGGGAGGGAAATGCCCTCCTCTTTGCCACTGCCTGCTCTGGGCACTAGAAGCTGGACGACCACACTTCTTTACCTAGGGCATCTGACGCAGCTTTGTTCCACTGACTGATTCCCCATCACCCTGTCACCATGAAGGATTCAGTTAGCGGCCAAGCTCCGTGTACAGCAGGTATTTCAGCTGTGAGCCGCTTCAGTCTTCTACTCAAGTGGGTCGGCTTTTGAGGACATCTGTCTGTGTCTGTAGAAAGACCCCAATTCCCAAGCAACTTCTGTTCTTTCTTGTTTCTAACAAACATGAAAAATAAATTACTGTGAAGGAATAAAAAGGTCCCTGTCATCCCAAAGATCTTGCCTTCTAATCCTGACAGGGAGCCCAGCATCCCAAAGGAGCAGGTCTGACCTTGTGTACATCTCTTCTGTCAAGGAGCCCTGGAGGGGTGGGTGGACGCACAGGGGTACCGTGTAGGAAGCACTCTTGCTGAGTGCTGGCCGTGGGAATCTGTGCAGGTGATAACATGGAGCAGAAGCAAAGTGCATGTGGAAAGGGGTAAAACCCAAATAAGGCACGGAGCCAAATCGGGAGCTGGATGGGGGCACCCCAGGCTCTTGGTACCACTTTCTCAACTTCCTGTGTGTCTCTCTGGTTTGTCCGTCTTTGGCCGTGCTGGGGACGGAACCCAGGGCTCCTGCATGCTAAGCACAGGCTCTGCCATGAGCCATGCCCCAGCCTGCAGCCATCACACCTGCGCTCTGTGTGCTGTGCTGGGGATGGAACCCAGGGCCTGGCGTGGGCCAGGCAAGTGCTGTCCCACTGAGCCACACCCCAGCCCGGTTATTACTTTTAAATAAGAAATGTGTCTGAAAGGCAAATGACCCCCCCCCCCCCCCCCCCCCCCCGTGAACACCTGCAGCAGGTTGCACGGGGAGGGACCTCTGTCCCAGTGTTCCTTGCCAATCAGGAGAGGCCACAAACAGAAAAGTAACCCAGCCTGGGAGGAGCAGCCCCTCTGGAGAGGGGATCCCCCAGCAGCCAAGACGACAGTGTGCCCAGCTGCCACCCACTCCCTTCTTTCCCCTTGCATAGTGGCCCTGGACAGGAAGTGACTCACTCAAGACTAAGGACACTCCTCATTAAATGAGTGAGGTAGGACAGTTGATGAAAGTGCAGGTCTCTGGCAGCCAGGCCTCCTTGGGCAACCTCAGGAACCCCTTTCCCACCGGCTTGGTCATTCTGTGATCCCTGTGATCTTTAGCCTGTGAATTCTGAGTGTGCCCCTAGGTATTCGATTTCGCAATGTTAAGTGAACGACATTTTCTTTTTCTCAACAGAATGGTTTTTTAAGATTCATTGGCTGAGCTTCTTACCATTACAACACACTGAGATTGACATATGTATGACAATGGACTGATTTCCTTCACATATAAAGAGCACCTACAAATCAATGAGGCCCACAGGTCAAAGAAAGGTGGACAAAGGACAGAAACAAATGACTACTAGAAAACGGATGTTTTAAAATATGAAAAGATTACCACAGGAAAGAACAATGGAGTTTTACCTAGAGGTGTCACTCGTAAGACTGGCAAAGATGATGCCATTTGGTAACACATTGTACTGGGAGCAGAACAGAAGCAGGCACGCTCTGTGCCTCTCTTGGGGGGAGGGTACTTTGAGGGGTTCTCTTTGGGAGGCAGTTTGGTAATAGTCTTCAGATTTATGTGAATGTGCCTTCTTGCCTGTGGTGCTGGGCTGGGCCCTAGGCAAGCTGTCCCCCTGAGCCACAGCCCAGCCCTTATTTTTTGAGACAGGATGTCATTAAGTTGCCGAGGCTGACCTGGAAACTGCCTCGGCCTGAGTTTTTGGTTTCTAATTCATTTTTTAGAATTGGGCTTCCCAAAGGACGGAGAGAGGGTCGGGGCAGGCAGTCTGGCCCAGCACTGCAGACCTCAATGCCCAAGCCACCCCAAGGCCTCCCTGGGTCTTAGCTGTTGGGACAGAAACGCAGAGGGCACGGATCTTCCCGCCTGGCCCTTGTGATCCTGTGGACAAGGACAGGCACCGGAGGAGGGGGCATGGCGCCAGCAGGGAGCAGCTGGCCTCTGGCCCCTTGCAGGCAGGATGCTCTTGCCAGGCCCCGCCCGGCTGCCCTGCTGAGGCTGTGGCAGTGGCCCCCGCCCTCCCGCTCGGGCCTCAGCAGGCAGCAAGGCTTCCGTGTGGGACTGTTTAATGAGTCTACTTCTCACACACATAATTATAAAAGAATAAGAATCGACAAAAATATCTTCTTTCCATAATATGTAGAGGTGGTTTCTGTTTTTTCCTTTTCTTTCTTCTTTTCCGTTCGCCTGATCTCTTGGCAGGGAGGCAAAGGGAGAGTGTGACCCTGAGGTGGGACGTTTCCAGCTCCCAACCCCAGAACCTGGCACACAGGGGCCAGGCATGTGGCTGCCACTGGGCTAGTGAGGACCGGCGGCCACAGGCACCCAGAGCCACCGGAGAGCTGCGGACGGCGTGGGGCGGCCCTGCTGCTCTGCCCTGGGCTGGGGAGCGGGCTCAGGCACCGTGGCTGGGCCGCAGCGCCGCCGCCCAGCCCAGCGCATGCCCGGTTCTCATTCAGGTACCCCTTGCTTTCTGTCTTTTAAATAATTATTTAAAATGCCCCCAAAACACAACACAGATATGAAGTGGGTGGCCGGCGGGAGGACAGGCGTCTGCATGCTCCTGTGCTGGGAATGGTGGCTGGCGGGGGGTGGGGAGGAGAGGCCCGAGCCACAGGGTGGAGACCCAGGGCAGGTAGGTGGGAGCCTCCCGGCCCCCAGTCTCTTCTGTGTCTCCAGTGTCCTGTGGGGACATGGCCTTCTCCTTCCAGAAGGCAGGGCGAGGAGGGACGACTCGAGGCAGTGCCTCGTGGAGAGAGGCCACCATCTCTGTCCTGGCAACCAAGAAGCAGCAAGCAAAGAGCCCAGGCGCAGTGAAAAGAAAGACCAAGGCTTCAGGGCAGCGAAGGCAGCGGCTCCTCGGCTCCAGGGCTGTCCGGCGGGGTGGTGGGAGGAGGCACCTCCACAGGGCCTGTGGCCACCAGGTCCTTCCGGCCTGGTCCCCCCGCAGGGTTGCAGCCATAGAGGCCCTGTGCTCTGGTGTGAGCTCCTGGCGGCTCAGAGGTATTCCTGCAGGAAGTGCAGCAGCGTGACCTCGTAGTGCTCGCCCGACTCGGGGCAGCGGATGCTGTGTCTCTCGTTGGGGTAGATCTGCGGGAGACAGGCGCGGGCTGGGTGCTCCGAGAGCCCACTTCTGACACCCCCCGTGTAACGCGGGCACTTCCTGGAAGCGCAGGGAGAAGTCCAGGCCTCCCTGGCTCCTTGGCAGGTTCAGGAAGTGTGGGTGGAAGGGGTGCCCCTTCCTCACCCCTCCCAAGGACCCAGCTCCGCGTCACACTGGGGCTGCCCAGCAGCACAGGCAGGTGCCATTCCCCGCCTCTTCCTGCCAGGGAAATGGGCTGCAGGTCCATCCCTCCTCTCCAGGTCCGCAACCACCACCCAGGCACCAGGCCACCAGCTGGTCTGCTCTCCTCTGCCCTTGTCTTCTTTAATCCATCCCTGGGTGAGTCACCAACTGAGACCTCTGCCAGGACTCGCCAACCAGCGCAGCCCCTAGGGCTGCATGGGATGGAGCGAGTGCCCGTCAGCTCTTCAGCCTCCCTCCTGCTAAGGCATGGGGTGCAGGGCGGTCCCTCCTGTCTATGGCCCTCACAGACACTTACCCCCTTTCTATCACAGAACCCTCCTCCTAACAGGCAAGACAATCCTTCTAAGGCCCGATCCCCAACTGACGAAGGCCAGCCTCCCCAGCCAGGCCTCCCCACCGCCGCTCCACCCAGTCAGTGGAGCCCTCCTAAACCCACCAAACCCCACTGTCCCCAAGGCCACAACCAGATGGCCCCACCCCCACTCTGCTCAGGCTGCTCTGGCCACTTGTTCCCCAAGCTCCTTCCTGGGTCCACAGGACTCGGGGACCCCTGGGTCCCGCGTGCCCCTGCTCAGGGGAGTCCCTCAGGCCCCGTGAGCCCTTGTAAGATCCCCACCTCCAGGAAACCACTGGACCCTTGAAGCAGAGACTTCAGGGTCCAGTGGTCTCCTCCCAGCGGGTGCCTGAGCCAACCATGGCTGTGCCCCTCCTGACCCAACTGGGGGATCTGGGTTCCCAGCACTAAAGGTGACATGGGACTCGGAGGCACCACACACAGCGGTGCGATAACCCAGGGACACAGGGTCCTTGGGGGCAGCCGGGCTGCAGGAGCAGGGGACGGTGGGCCAGGGCCTTGCCCTGGGGACGGCGCTGGGCACAGGTAGCGGAGGGAGGCAGTGAGGCGGCCCGCGGGGCGGCGGGCAGCAGCTCACCTGGAGCTGGTAGGGCTTCCCGGCCCGGATCAGCTGGGAGACGAGGAAGTTGGTGTGGAAAAAGTGCACGTTTTCATCCAGGAAGCCGTGAAGGATGAGCAGGCGGTTGGGCCTGGAGGACAAAGTGGGGCAAGAGGCTGAGGCCAGGGTCCCTGGGTGGGATGGGAGGACACACCAGGGGTTCAGGGTCCCCCCAGCCCCAGTATGGCCCAGGACCCAGGTGAAGGCTGGAGCAGGACTGGCAAGTCACAAGTCCAGGGCTTCCAGGCGAAGTGGGGAGAGGCGCCCGCGCCCCTCGGGCACTCTGAATGACAGAATGTTCTAGAGCTTCCTGTCCACCAGGTGACTGGGTCACCTGTGGCTGCTGAGCAGGTGAAAAGGGGCAGAATGGCAAAGAATTCATTTTCCTTTCTTTTCTGGTACCAGGGATTGAACCCAGAGGCATCCTACCTCGGAGCCACACCCCAGCCCTTTTTCTTTTCTGTTTTGAGCAGGGTCTCAGCAGGTCGCTCACAGTCTTGACAAATTGCTGGCTCTGAACCCGAGATCCTCCCGCCTCAACCTCCACACTGCTGGGATCGCAGGTGTGGCCCCGCTCCCAGCAAGAATTAAATTTTTTACTTCTATAAAGTATCGACTGAGTTGCAATTCACCAAGCCCAGAGGCAGCCATTTCCAAGGGGACAATCCAGCGCATCCGGGGCCTTGTAGGGTTGGGAGTCCTCCACCTCTTTGGTTCCAGAATATTACACCCTCCAAAGTGAAGCCCAGTCCCACAGGCAGCTGCCCGCGGCCCTGGCAGTCGCCAGCCTCGGCAGCCTCAGACTTGTTGGTTCAGTTGCTCATGGGCAGCCCTGACCAGTGGTGCGGCAAGGGCAGTGGAGTCCACTCTGGCTGCACGTAGTGCCACTGGGACACATAGCAGACCTCAGCCCCTCCTAACACCCAGGGCCTGGGGACACCAGCTAGAAGTGGACGGCCCAGAAGGTGCCAATCAGCAAGAGGAGGCCAGCGTCAATGCATGGCCACCACACCCAAGCCTCCAGACTGACTGACAGGGAGACCCCAGAGGCCAGCGCCTGTTAAGGAGGTTCAGGGAAAGACCCTGCCACGGTGGCCATATGCTCTGGGGTGGACCCTGGGGAGGGCTGTGCCTGGGCAGTGTGTGGACCCCCGGAGCATCCCGGGGCACCTGCTTGCTGCGAGGGGCGCTGGGAAGGGAAGCTGGCAGGAGGCAGCATGCAGGCACAGCGCTGGGGCAGCAAGCTTGTGGCCAGGCCTCAGGCCCAGCATGGCAGGCAGGGGTGGAGGGCGGGGCAGGCGGGAAAGGGCAGGGCCAGACGGGGAAGCAGGCACTCTGCACGCGGTGGGGCCTCACTCGTTGGGCAGCTTCTCCACGTGCAGGGCCACAGAACCCGCGTCGTAGCCATGCTGGTTGTTTTCTGGAACGTCCATGTAGCGCTCCGTGTACCCTGTGTCGTAGGCCATCCAGACGGTGACAGGGGCCCCTGCGATGGCCACCTGAAGGGTACAGTGGACAGATGGGGCAGAGAGAGAGAGAGAGGCGTCAGGTCCCAGGAGCCAGCACGTGGCCGGCTGTCCCGGGGCCTCCCCTGGAGGGCATGAGGATGGTCATGCAAGGGCCTGGCGGGGCGTGGCCCTCAGACCGTCTGTCCCCGTGGACTGTGCGTCTGTCCCCGTGGACTGTGCGCTGGTCAAGGGAGGCGGGGCGCCGTGGGAGGGTGGGTGAGGCCCCTTGGGGCGGAGGGCAGAGGGCGGCCCGACCCAGCGCCTGCTGCTCTCCTCCTCCTCCTCCTCACGGCCGCCCGCAGTGCCCTGACAGTGCCTCGGCCTGGGCCCTCCCCGACGCTCTTCACACCATGCCCCACCTCTGCCCATCCGAGGCCGGGGTCCCGGGCTCAGCCTCCCACAGAGAGCTGCTGGCAGGGTTTTGTGCAGCCGGTGGCCATCCTGGGGTCAGCGTGGCGGGCATGAGGAGGGGGGCTCGGCCCCGGGGGCTGCTGCAGGGAGGAAACAGCCACGTGGCAAGGCCCCTGCCGAGGTGCCTCCCCCGGGGGGCAGGCAGAGTGGGGTGGCCAGCAGGAGGGAGTGGGGTCCGAGGACGTGGCTGTCCAGGGAAGGACCCACCTTGAACACCTGGGGCTTGTGGATCAGCCCCATGAGCGAGAGGAAGCCCCCGTAGGACCAGCCGTGGATGGCCACGCGACTCAGGTCGATGAAGCCGTACTTCTGCGCCACGAACTGCAAGCCCTCCACCTGGTCTTCGATCTCCACCTGGCCCTGGGGATGAGGCCGGACCCTCAGTGGCCTTCCCCGGGAACACCCCGGGGTCCACCTTGGCTCCACGGGGAGCCTCTCCCTCCTGGACCAACAGCAGCTCTCCGGGAACTCTGTCTCCTAAGCCCCGCTCAAACCCACCTGGGGGACAGTGACCAGGTGTCAATGGCCACTGCCCTATTCTGCCACCTGCCTCCTGAGTGACTCAGAGAAAGTCACATTCCCTCTTGGGGCCTCAGACTACTCATTTTTGAAATGGGGATATTCACGTGACCAGGACCCATTTTACAGTGGGCGTGAGGGTGCAGCGTGCTGAGGAGAGGCCGCCCGTCTGAGCGCAGAGCCACCGTCACAGGCTGGCTGAGAGGGTTCCTGCCAGGGCAGCCTTAAGGGGAGGCCTCTAGGAAGGGACTGAACCAGAAGGGCCCCCCCTATTCCCTGCTGCGCAGATAGCGAGCCCCTCCCAGGGAAGGTGACGTGCCATTGGAGCAGAGCAGCACCCAGACCTGTCCTGCACCTCCTCTCGACTCCCAGCCCCCAGAAGTGGGAGGATCTTCTTGGGGGGACGGGTACTGGGGACTGAAGCCCGGTGCTCTAGCGCTGAGCCCTCCACCTCCCTTATTTTGAGACGGTTTTGATAAGTATTTCAGGCCTTGAACTTGACTCCTCCTGCTTCCGCCTCTTGAACAGGTGGGGATCAGGAGTGCAGGCCGCTGCCGCCGCCCAATTTCTGTTTTTTACGAATTTTCCAGCGCATGGTACTTTGTTACAGCATAAAGACGAACTGAGACAACCAGCACCAGCACCGTTACCATCACCATGACTACACCATTATCAGCATCGTCACTCTATCACCGTCACCACCACCGTCACTTCTACAGCCACCAGTCTTTCTGTGGTCCAGACCTCGGGAATTCCTGGGGCCTGGCCTGTACCTTAGTCTCTGGCTGGGTTTGGTTCCCAGCTCTCCTATGCCAGGGGCTCAGGAGCAGGTGGAATGGACAGCTACCCGTGTCCCCTGGGGCCCAGCTCAGAGTCGAGTGGTGAAGCAGGTACCCCTGGGTTCTGAAAGGCCACCTGCTTACTCCACGCTGGCCAGCACTGCCCTCGTGTGGGTGTGCCCTAAGCGAACCCCACATGACCTAGAGCTCCCTGCACAACACAGGAGGGGCCTGGAATGACCAGGAAATTACCATCTGGTTTTTCAGGGCCCCTTCGAACCGAAGCCCTCGTTGGCAGGAGCCCCGGCCGTCGATGACCACCACGGCGTAGCCCAGGGAAGCCAGCGTGTTGAGCCGCAGGTACTTGATGCCCTTGAAGGAGTTGTTCACCAGCTGCACCTGCAGGCGGGGAAGCGCAGTGAGCGTCTGGGGAGGGACACCAGGCAGGCCAGGCCAGTGTAGGAAGCCAGGGACCGGGGGAAGGACAGGTCCACACCCACCTGGGGGCCCCCGTACACAAAAAGCACAGTGGGGTGCTTCTTCCCCGGCTGCAGGGTGTGCGGCTTGTAGATCATGCCGTAGAGCCGCACGTCCGACCGCGTGTGGAAGTGGAAGATTTCTGGAGGCACGTAATCCGGGGGGCAGCCTGTGGGAAAGTGCTGTGACCAGGTGGCTGGGGACTGCCTGTGGCAGCTGTGCCTCCCCAAGCCTTGAAGGGTGGACCAAAGCACCCCCTGTTGCTGGGGTTCCTGAGCCCAGGTCATGTCAAAGGGCCAGGAAAGCACTGCTCAGCCAGGGACGTGGCGCTGCAAGCTGCACACTCCCAGTGAGCCCTGGGATGAGAAGGCCCGTCCCCCAGCTGTCCTTCCCCATGCCACCCCGACGACACCCAGCCTGGCAGGGATACTGACACCCTAACTGCGGGAGCGGAGACACCAGCCCAGAGCCCAGCAGACGCGTCCCGGGCTGCTTCCCATGGACTGCAGCAAGGCGGGGGGTGGGGTGGGGGGGGTGCGGCGCTTCTGTCATTTGGTCATTCTTTGCAGCTCTTTGCAGTGCTGGGGATGACCCAGGGCCCTGTGGCCGGGCAAGCGCTCCACCCCCAAGCCACACCCAGCCCGTTTAGATTTTTGAGGTAGGGTCTCTGAGTCGCTGAGGCTGGCCCCGCCCTTGCCACCCTCCTGTACTGGCTGGCAGACAGGTGTGCTGGCCCTGCTCAAGGCCTCCCTGAGGGCTTCCCAGGTAAACAGGGTCCATGGGGGCTGGGCTCGGCTCAGGGGCAGAGCGCTCGCCCGCACGTGTGTGGCACTGAGTCCCATCCCCAGCACCACATCTAAATAAATACATAAAACAAAGGTCCCACGTTCAACTATCCGCAAAGGAAAAAACAGGACACGCAGATCAGTTTAAAGGAAGGTTGTCATTAATACAGCCACGGGATTGGCAGGTCACTGCCCAGGGCCGTTCGTCTGTGTCCTAACTACTTAGCTGCTGCTGTAGCTCAGCCACGGCCATGGGCAGTGAAAGTGACCACAACTGGCCAGGTTCTAACCTGGCATGGACCAGGAGGTCCAGGAAGGTGGCCTCAGGCACCTGTGACACACCTAGGACACCTGGTCCCAACCTTGACCCATCTCTGACCTTGGCGCTGTGCCGGCCCCCCCTTGCCCTGGCCAGGGTGTCTCCATGGCAGTGAGGGCAGAGCTGGTGGTGGAGAGGCCCTTCCACCTACTGCTGTCCCCAGGAGGTGAGGATAGGGCAACATGCTCGCAAGGCCCCCCTGACATCCCTGCAGGCCCAAGATTCCAGTTTCTGGAATGTTCTGGGAAGCAGCAACATGTAGAGTCAGGGCTACAGCTGGTCCCCTGGTGCCAGGCGCTGCCTGAGCCCTGTCTTCACCGTCTGCTCCGACCCGTACCAGGAAACCACCCCACAGCGGCCTGAGGCTCCACAGTGCGTCCCCCAGAGCCAGAATGTGGGCCCCGGACCACTGGGCAGTCCTGACTGACCTTGGGCTCCTGGGCCAACTGTTCCCCTGAGGTCCCCTGAGGTCCCTAGGTGACCACTCCCCTGCTTCTTTCAGAAACTATGGCTTCAGAACCTCTGCTCTGTGCAGGTGCTGTCACAGGGGCCACCTCTGAGCAGAGGACTCTGGATGGCACAGCTGGCTGTGGAAGGGTGGAGCAGGTTTCCAGCTGGCTGCGTCACTCTGAGCTTCCATGGCCCCCTGCTCCCTTCCCATGGGCCCTGAAGTCCCCGGGACCTAGCTCTGGGTGCTGTGCGCTGCTGCCTGGCAGGTGCCAGGGACCCCCGAGTCCCTGAGACAGGGTCAAGGCCTGTGGGGCCACGGTTATGTTCTGACGTACCCTGGGGCTCCTGCAAGGATGGCTACAGCTGCTGCCCTCTGCACGCCAGGGCGTCCCTCGTACCTGGGGACAGACGCGTAGGCCGAGATCACCAGGAAGGGCGGCTACTCACTGGCTGCCTCCATCATGCTGGCCCAGAAGCGGGGCTGCTTGTGCAGGGGGTCGTCGTCCGGCCCGCTCAGCTTGTAGACGTGCACGCAGGGCGGGGTGCTCACGCTGCTGTAGTGGCTGATGAACATGTCGAAGCTCTGTGGGGGACGAGGTGCTGGTCTCCAGGAACAGGCACAGTGCCCTTCAGCTGGGGCACCTGTGCTCTTCCCGCCCCGTCACGGGGGCGCTCCTCACCTACTGCTCATCTGATGTCATGCCGCCCCCCACCGTGGCTACCAATGCCCCATTTGCAAATAAGGACAGGGGCTGAGCCTGGATCTGTCTGGGACCAGTGTCCAGGGAGCTGCCGCCGTGGGGCCTGGTCACTTGGCCGTGCTGGCAGTGGCCCTGTGCGTGTGCCCTGCCTTGGGGTCTGCACGGCTTGGAGCTAAGGCTGAGGCCCGCTCACAGCAGCGGCACCAAGGCTCAGTGGGTAGGCCGTGGTGCTCCGGGGACACCACTCCCTCCCTCCCCGCTGCCAGTTAGGGGTGGGTAGCACCAGCCCTGGGGGACACTGGTGGGGAGCCAGCATGCACCTGGCTCATGGAGCAGCTGTGGGAGAAGCCGGGTGTGGTGAGGCGCACGATCTCGCCGGCAGACTCGTAGCTGACCACGTAGAGGTGGTGCTCCAGTGGCGTGTCCTTTGTGCCTTGGAAGTACACCAGCTTGGTCTCCTCATTGACCCAGATCTGCAGGGAGGACACAGCTGCTTGGGACCAGCCTGCCCCCTCCCTGCCCACACCCCGCCCTGGCAGACCCCGCTGCCTGCAGCCAGGGGACCTGCTCCCCACCGTCTCTGCTGCACAGCTGCCTCAGCTGCCCCATCTGGCCCCGTGTCCTTCAGAGGACTGGAGTTACAATGTCAAGCCTGGATGGCCCTTGGGACTGTGGAGGCATCAACCTGGAGGAAGGCTGCGTGGGCCCCAGGGCCAGCCAAGGGCTAGAAGTTAAGAAGTAGCAAGGCCCCTCCTAGCCCCAAGAGACCCAGGTTCTTAGATGGTGTCCCCAGGCAGAGCTCAGAGCTGCAGCCCCATGCCTGCTCAGGAGTCCCCGGGGCACACCGCTGTGGGGGCACAGCTCTAGTCCAGCATTAGAAAACCTCGAGAGAGAGGACCAGGTGGGGATAGGTGGCTACCTGGGGCAGGACAGGCTGGTGGGTGGTGGTGAGTGGCGCCATACAGGCAAAACACCTCCAGAGGGTACAGCCCTGGACCTGGGACAGAGGCTGCTGGAGCCCTTCCCAAGGAATTCCCCGCCAGGGGGCCAAGTGGGCCTTTGTAAACCCCGCTGACCCCCACTGACAAAGACCACAGTGCTGCTGCCTGCAGGAGGCAGGGCTGCTGGCAGGGGCGGGCTAGGGGACACTCTGTGCTGTCTTGTCCTCTGTGGTGCTGGTGGACACAGGGCCTGCACATGCTGGGCAGCGCCCCCCACAGACCACCCCGCCCCAGGCTCCATTTATTTGGGGGGACTGGAAGCAGTGGTGCCCGCCACTAAGCTGCATCCACAGCCCTTGTGATTTTTTTGAGACGGGATTTCACTAAGTTGCTGAAGCTGAACTTGAACTTGCGATTCTGCGGCCTCAGCCTCCCTGGGAATCCAGGTGTGTCCGGCGCCTGGGCTGCTTTCCACAAGCAGGTTCTCTAGACTCACAGGAGGCTGGGCCTCCAGCACTGCTCAGCCCTCTGTCCTTCCTCTTGTCTGTGGTCTGGGGGTCCAATCCGGGCCAAGTGGGAGGCTCTTCTTTCACGGCTAATGCTCCCGCCCGGCCTCAGGGTGGAGAGAGGCACGTGCTGACAGGGCGCAGTCACAACCCCCGGGACGTAGTGCTTGTGCTGGCTCAGGACACCACACACTTAAGGTCACTGCATGCACGCGCACACACATATGTGACTGTGCCCTTCAGGAGACCTGGGTGATGTCTGAGGACATCAGTGGCTGGCGTGACTGGGCTGCTCCTGCTGTGGAGTGGGTGGGGCCCAGGGAGCAAGGTCAGGAGAAGGGAGCAGAGCCGCCCACTGCCCGCTGCTCGGGCCAGGCTGGGAAGGGAGCTGGCGAGTGGTCAGCAGCAACCCGGCTGCGTGGAAACGAGCTGGTGGCCACTGGCCACCAATTAACCTTTAGAGACTGGCATTCTGACCCTCAGGCTCTATCCACAAGACGCAGGCAGGAAGCTGCCCAGAGAGGAGACTGCTACAGTGCCACAGCGCACCTGTCCCCACAGTTCAGCAGCATCTTTCCAAGTCAGTGAGGGCACTGGACAGGTCCATCTACCGTGACCCACATGTGCCTCGCTTGCTCATGCTGTCACTGACGGCCACATTCTACCATGAGTGACACATACCACATGCACATGTCGCTAGAAAGTTCTGGGGTGACCTCACAGGTCCACACCTAGCATTGGGTGCCCACTGGATGCCAGTCAGGCGTGACACACGTTGCTGTCAGCACACAGGTGGCTTGTCCCCGATGGGCTGTGCCCTGCTGCCTCAACTACACCCTCTGAGGCCAGGCTCCCCCTTCCAGCCCAGGCAGGGTGTGCTGGCCTCTGCGTTGCCAGCCACGTCTGCACCCTGCAGGCCACCTGTGTGCTCCTGTTCTTTATGCCAAGTCACTGAAGGGTGCGGGCTTGTTTCTGAGGGAGGGACCCAGGAGGGTGACCAGGAACCCTCTGTAAACATGGAAGCTGTTCCCCTGGACCCGGGTGAAGACACAGGGCTCGTGGCTCATCTCTGTGGCTGTGCCTTCATTTGGGAACCTCAGGGGCTAACATGGGGTGGCTGTGGGGACACTCCTGATGACTCTAATTCCACAGGATGTGCAGATGTCCTGAAGACTGTTCTCTTGGGGAGGGGGCTCTGAGATATAAAGAAGGCCACTTGAACACCCCGGTGGCACTGAGAGTGTGGGTTAGGCCCTCCCACAGGACCTGGTGGGGGCCGCGGGACCTTCTGACTTGTCCCTCCTGGTTTTCAATGCTTAGGCAGGGAGGAGGGAAAGGAGCAGGGCAGAGAGGAGCAGGAAGGGGCAGAGCCAGGAGGGAGGGCAGAGAAGCCAGGAGCACGTGCAGGGAGGGAGGAGGGACAGAGGAGACTCTGGTACCTTGGAGCCGTGCCTGGCCAGAACCTCCCATTCACCACTGGTCAGAGCGATCTCCTCCTTAATGAGGCTTTTAAATTCATCTGTAAGGAAGGAAGGAAAAGAGGTGAAGGGAGCCAGGGCATCATGGCACGCACCAGGGACACACTCCCCACGGGGCTGCAGGGTCTGACCAGAAGGTGGGGACCAGCCAGAGTGGTCAAGGGGACTGTGGGGCCAGTGCCTGTTGGCGGATGGCAGGACCAGCCTTTCCCAAGAAAAGCCAGGACTCTGGAACTCGCTGTTCTAGAGCCTTCGTAGAGCCTTCGAAGGGCGAGTGACTCTGGCCTATAGGGCTCTGCGGCCCCAGGCCAGGAAGCAAGTAGAGGTCGCCGCTGAGCTCTCCCTTGGAGGCGACACAGGATGGCTGCTGACGCCAACAGAAAGGGACTGAGCTCGGGAGCAAGGGCTCACTTTTCTCCTGAATCATTCTAGGCCTAAGAGACACTGGCGCCCACACGTGGCGCCACAGGGACAAGGGTCCTGCACACAGTGGCACAGGAGGAGTAGAGGCCAACTCTTGGGGACAGGGGCTCCCGCCCTCAGCCTCCCCAGCTGGTCCTGCCATGCTAGCCTGCTGAGGCCCACAGTCACTGGCCTGCTGAGGCCCACGGTCACTGGCCTGCTGAGGCCCACGGTCACTGGCCTGCTGAGGCCCACAGTTCGTGGGGCGAGTTGTGCTTGGCTCCCTCTGGGGCCAGTCAGCCTGGGTCCTTCTCTTGATGCCCACAGGGCCTGGGCACTGCTCGCCTGGCTGGCCCTCTGCTCACTTCCGCCCCTGGAGCCTCCTGAGGCACGAGGCTCCAGCCCGATTTTGTCTGGCCCCAGGGTCCTGCTGACCGTCCCTCCCTGCCCGCCTTCACCCAGATGCCTACCTGCTCCTCCTCAGGTTCCCAGGCTCCTCCTGAGCCCTGCCCTCCCGCGGGCCACCAGGCCTCCCCAGTCCCCTGCAGGCACTCACTCCTGCTGATTAAACATTACTAAGGTCCAGATGGTCAGCACCCTGTCACCATCCAGCAGGCATCTGCCCCATGACAGGAGGCAGGAGCTGGGGACCCACAGGTGTAGCTCCAGAGCAGGCTGGCCATGCAGACCTGCGCCCGAGGTCACCAAGGCACTGCAGCACACTGGAGAGTCCGGGGCCCCCACGGAGCAGCCATTGCCCCTCCACCAGTGACCACTGGGCATGGAGATGCAGCTCTCAGGCTGCCAGGCCCCCAGAGGACTGCAGGTACAGGTGCCAAGTACCTGGGCAGGGCCAGTCAGCCAGGCCCTTAGTGGCTCACCAACCTCAGGCCTGCGTGGTGGAGCCGTCTGTCCTGGCACCAGTCCCCTGGCTCCAGCGTGCTGACTACCACGCGCTCAGGCCGCCCCTGCACTGGACGGTGCTCAGGGCATTTGTGGGCAGGGCTCTAAACTGTGGGACTCACACATGTTGGGGAACATGGGGCTCCTGGCCAGGAGTGGGTGGAGGCGGGTGCTGCTCACGCCCTCAGCGCCCAGGGATCCAGCCCAGAGTCCCCTGCCCTGACTCTGCGGAAGCCTGGGCTGTGTCCTGCGGGGGCTGCGACACCTGTGCTCCCTTATGCCTGCTCCGTGCCCCTAGGTGTCACCCACACAGCAACTCTGCCATCGGCACCTCATCTCAAGCAGGTCCGCATCCTAAAACAGCCCCTCTCAGTCTCTCTGTGTCAGCCTGGAACCCCGCGGGCCTGGGGGCCTCCACACCACGCGCTCCCACTCAGCTGCAATGGGTGCAGGAACCCCAGGTGCTGCCGCTTCACTCGCCCTTGGCCTGCGCCACGGAGACCAGGACTCACTTCACACCCGTGTGAGACCAGCAAATTCCTGCTTCCTGTAGGGTCCAGTCCGAGCCCTCCACAGGGCCCTGCATGGCTGCCCTGTCCCCTCTGCCTCCCCTCCTCCCTGTGCCTCCAACACACCAGGCTTATCCTGCCCCCGGGCCTTTGCACGGCCGTGCCCTCTGCCTGGAGTGTGCTGTATGCCTATCAGCTCTCCAGTCTCTGCTTGGTGGCATGCCATCTGGAGACATCCTCCTGAGCCCCTTCTAGAAAAAAGCCCCTCACTCTGCAGCATTTGCCTCTCCACTCGCCTTTCCTCCCGAGACAGGATCTTTCCCTGTTCTTGGATTACTGCTTTATCTTCCACTAGAACCTTCTAAACACCAAGGAGCGTCTTGCCTCTTCATTCGACTGTACTGCTGGCACCTGGAGCAGGGGCTGGCCACTTCTACAGGGAGCCAGAGAGCAACCACCTGTGATTCTGTAAGCCGCTGCTGCTGGAAGCTGCTGCTCAACACTGCCCCCGTGACCCAGAAGCAGCCGCAGGCCACCCAACGAGTGGGCCTGGCCATGTGCCAATAAAACTCTATGAAGCAAGTGGCAGATGGGACATGGCCCGCAGCCCGCGTTCCCACCCCTGGTCTTGGAAAGGGCTGGTCACAGAGCGCTCCACAGATGCTGCTGGCAGAATAGGCGGCGGCTGCCGTCACGGCCCTTGCTGATCACAAGGGCCGTGGGAGGCTGCTCCAGTGCCTGCCCTGGGGACCCACTCTGTCAGGGCCACCAGGGACAGATGGGGCACTGGCCACCACGACAACCGGGAGTCAGGCTCTGCTCACCTTCACCAGGGCTGAGGGGCTGGGTCCAGTCATAGCCATTGGACTTGAGGACGGCAGTGACTCTGTACAGGTGGCAGAAGCCGGTCTTGCACTCATTGGCTCGGAGGAAGCAGAACTCCTCGGTGCCCTCAGGCTGAGGGAAGGGGTAGAAGATGTCGTGCACCTGTGTAGCAGAGGGGGCGTCAGGAGAGGGGAGGCCGGCTCTGCAGCTGGCCAGCCTCCAGGACTCCCTGGCTGGCTGGGGACGGCCTGGCTATGAGACCTTCTCCACGTGGGGCCTGCCCAGGAGGCCACGCGCAGCCCCAGCCCCCCTTACATTGATCCAGACGTTGGTGACCTCCTCGTACACCACGTGTGGCTGCACGTCCTGGGGGACCGCCCTGGCGAAGGCCAGCCGCTGCTCTTCGCTCTCAGGGGTGGGGATGAACAGGGCAGGCGGGAGGAGGACCAGCTGCAGTCGCTGCTGTGGCCGGTCCAGGAACATGGCCCAGGCGCTGGGAGGGGAGAGGAGGGCGGGGGCCTCAGAGGCTGTGGGCAGTGCAGCAGCGCCTTCCCCAGCGGTGGGCTGAGCCCCGCCTCCCTGGTGTCCCTGGCCTGCGCTTGGCCCAGGATCCGAGTTGGGGCTCAGTGGCACAGCCGGCCAGACCCCAGCACTGGAGGGAGCCTCCCTAGGCCCTGGGTCTTGGGCACCATTCACAAACGGGCCTGCTTCCTTCTTGGCCAGCCCAGCCCCCAGGTCCACCTCACTCCAGTCGGCCTGAAGTGGACCTCTCAAAACCTGCCCTGTGGGGTGGGGCTGCTCCATGCAGGCCTCGAGGACGGCAGGAAAGAGCACAGGACGTCCCAGCCTGACCGGAGGCAGCCCGCAGCATCAGGGAACAGGGACAGAGAGGGACAGAGCCAGCTCTGCAGGCCATGCGGGAGCTTTCGTAGCTGCTGCCCGCTCACGGCCATAGCAACCTGGGAGGAGTGGGCGGGCAGTGTGGGCCACGCCACTGCAGGTGGGGGGACGCACCCCTCACAGGAAACGAGGCTCATCTCCCCCTCACTTAGAAGCACACAGGGCCACTGTGCCCACAGCTGTAGGAACGGTGAGCTGGTCGCGGCCTCTGGGTGGAGGTTGCAGGAAGTGGGAAGGGGAGCAAGGGGAGTGCCCCTACTTTGTGATTTGGAACTGAGCATGGAACCCGGGGTGCTGTATCAGGGGCCACAATCCCAGTCCTTTCTGTTTTACTTTGAGACAGGGTCTTGCTAAAGTTGCTTAGGGCCTCACTAAGTGGATCAGCTGGCTTGAACTTGGGATCCTCCTGCCTCAGCCTCCCAAGCTGCTGGGACCTGACAGGTGCGTCACCACGTCTGAGTATGATTTGGTGTTTCTTACAACTAGGGAACTTGGGCCCCCTGCAATTACCTCTGACCCCCAAAATGTCCTAGTTCCACCAACACTGGCGTGAATGACTGGGCAGTCGGAGCAGTGGTTTTTGCAGCCCACCCGTCGTTCCCAGCCCCCAATCTGAATCCCTCAGGTCACCTGACGCAGAGACACTCACTACTTGCCGTCCCGGGTCCACCCAGCCCTGGCGATGTACTCCACCTTGGGGAACAGCGAGCTGAAGGGCTGCACCAGCTCCTTCCCACGAGCCGACACAATCTAGGGAGACAGACGTGGGTCACACTCTGCCTGTCCCCATACCACCTGAGGAGATGGCGGCCATGTAGGGTTAGAGCGAGTTCCCTGCTCTGGGATGTGGTCACGGCAGGTGTCCCCGAGTCAGGATGCGCTCACACTGAACAGACCAAGCCAGATCCAGTGTATGTGGTACCCATGACGGAAAAAACGGAGGCGGACACACACCATGGGGCCGTCTTGTGGTGTCGCAGGAGAAGATGGCCACCTGCGACCCCAGGAGACTGGCATACTTTCCCTCGGGGCCACACCCTCTCTCTGGCCTCCTGCTCTCTGAGCTGCCCATTCTGTGGCAGTGGGGACAACAGTCCCAGCAGACTCCACAGTCGTTCGACAGAGCTTCCGAGACAGGGTTCTGGGGACCAAGCAGTCTGTCCTGGGCAGTTCCTGCAGATCCAGGGCCTTGAGCAAGCAGGCCTCGGAGGGGAGGAGGCTGGCGGCCCAGAGCCCTAACCCGTGGGGCAGGGCCATGCCTGCTGACCGCCTGCCTCAATTGGCGCACCCGGTGCAGGCCTCCGGACTGTGTGTCATGGAGAGCAAGTGACCATTGAGAACCATCAAGTGAACGGACTCCTGTGGACCCCACCGAGGGCACTCATGGCAGATCTGCCTAAAATCCCTGGCACGTCTGGACAAGAGCGTGAACAAGGCCTGCTGAGGGCCTGATCCTGCCCGAGAACCAGCCCCAAGTTGGGGAAAGACCTCATTTCTGCAAAAGCACACGAGTGTCCCCAGCTTGTCTGAGCTCTCTGGATGCCTGGCATGTCCTCTGGACTCCTGGAGTGCCCACCTCCAGTCCCTGCTTTCTCCCACGTGAGGTGTTGAGTTTCCAGGAGCCCCGTGTCTGGGCGCCCGCCGCTCAGGACTCACAGAAGACCCCAGGGCAGGGTGGGGCAGGGTGGGGCAGGGTGGGAGGGCGCTCGGCTCTGGGCTGAGGGGCCTTGTGCCTGGCCCTGGCATGGTCCTGAGGCCCCACATGATGACCTGTGGGTGACAGGACCCTCACACCCGATGCTGATGCTATTTCGGAAGGTCCTAGGATACTGCACATCCCACGAAGCCCCTGGGTCCACAGAATGACCCGTGGGTTCTGCCCAAGGGCTGGGGTGGGGACCTGCCTGCCTGACTCGCCCCCACTGGAGCTCCCTTTCTGAGTGCTCAGGGAGGGGAGTGGACCTGCAGGTCAGCTCTGTGGAACCACAGCATAGCAGGGCCCTTCTGCTCCTGCCGCGGGACCCTCCACCCGCTTGCTCACGGCACTGGCACAGCAGCGAACGCACAGCGGCCCTGAGACAGGCGGGCTCTGCAATCCCAAGCTCTGAGAGAAGGTGGCCGCGGCCGGCGGAGTGGCAACTCAGGGCCTGGAAGCCCAAGGGAGGCGGCGAGCAGACCCTGGTCCCACCCCGTCTTCCAGCCCCTTCCCGCTTCATCCTGAGGCCACCCAAGGCCGCGCCAGCCTCACCTTGCCCTGACCGTCCGTCTGGAACTCGGCCAGCTTCAGGGCGATCTTAGGATTCTTGCTGCCTGTGAGAAGGGGAGTGAGCCGAGCACACACGGGTGTCCCCAATGTGCACGAGGGTTGCTGCACGGGCCAAGGAGGCAGGGCCACACCCACAGGGAGGTGGACAGCTGGCACAGTGGGGGCCAGGGGTGGGGAGAAGCCAGGGTCCAAAGGTCTGCCGGCAAGATGTCCGTTCCTGGTACAGGCACAAAGTCCCTTAGGCGGACCTTCTGACTTAGTGCCTGGCTCATTCTCTTGACAGGGATGTGACATCTGACTATTGCTTAAGAGCAGAGACCAGCCTGGCACAGTGGCCACGCCTGTCGTCCCAGCAACTCAAGAGGCTGAGGCAGGAGGATGTCAAGTTCAAGGCCAGCCTGGGCAACTTAGCAAGACTCCGTCTCAAAATAAAAAGAGCATCGGGCAGCTCAGTGCTACCGAACACAAACAGAGGCTCAGGCCAGCACCTGTGTGTGTGTGGGGGGGTGGGGGGTGGGGCATCCACCAAGCTGATGCACCCTGCCCTGGGAAAGCATCACAGTTGGCCTAAGAGGATAGGACGTGGCACCATGACACCCTGACAATGCAACAGGGGACGGGTCTTCTCCAGTCAGCCAGGCGAGCCCTCAGGAGGCAGGCGGCCACCACTGGGACAGACTGGCCCTTCCAGAGGGCCGTAGCTCAGGGCCCAGGAGAAGGGCCAGGCCATGGCAGAGGGCAATGCTGCCCCTTCCCCAGACAGATGGCAAATTTGGTCTCTGGCACTTGTCACTCTAGAACCAGGACAGGGTGACGTCTCGGAGCCTTCGCTTCCCTATCTGTCAGGCGAGGAGGAGACCAACAGTCCCAGGTGGGACTGGAACAAGTGGCACAGAGGCTCCGTGCGCACAGCTGTGGACAGGTGGGTACAGGAGCAGGCAGTAGTGCCCTCAAAGCTTTCCAGGGTGGCCGCCAGCCGCAGGCCTGAGCCGGGCTCCCAGCTGGCTCTGGGCCACACCCCAGTGGGTACCTGGTTTTGCTCTAGAGATGACCTGGCTCAACAAGAACATCGGCACTACCAAGGGGTCAAAAAGGGAAGAGGCCCAGGGCAGAGACGGACACAGCCCGAGGGGCCACGGGGCGTGGGAGGGGACCCCACAGCCCTGTTGGCAGAGGACCAAAACCCGCCGCGACTCCTGGATTTAACAGCTAAATGTCCTTTCTGAAGGTGAAAGGGACTAAAGGACAGACGGCACTTCAGGTATGTAGGACCACAGGCATTCCATGTGACAGGGAGGTGACGTGCGATTCAAATTTGAACTGTCTATAAAAAAGATGGCTGTAAACATCGATCTTGTTTTTAAGCAACGGGGTCTTGTTATGCTGCCCAGGCTGGCCTTGAACTCCTGAGGTCCAGCCATCCTCCTGGCTAGGCCTCCTGAGTGGGTGGCCAACAGGGCACCATTGCGCTGGCCTCCCGTGGCTGCTGCGGAGCCCTGACTATGGGGCAGCCTGAGGGGTGAGCAGCTTGGCCTCCACTCTCGACCACACCCAGGGGCAGCCTCCTGACCCAGAGCCCCGTGACGAGCCTGGGGAGGCTGGGCGGGGATGGACAGGGACCTTCCCGTGCACGTTGGTTCCCAGAGGCCGGGGGGCAGCACTCGCCTGTCCTGGGGTAGCGGTAGGAGTCCGTCTTCCGCTCCTCCAGCGCAGGAGAGGGGACATGGATGACTTCCACCTCCGACTCGTCCACTTCCTCATACAGTATGCGCAGCGTCTTGAGGCCTTCTGACCCTGAGGGCACAGCAGGCTGCCAAGGGTGCGGGGACGTCCCTGCTGCCACCTATCCCTGCTGCATGCGGGCTCTGTGGTGCCACGGGGCTTCACCAGGCACTCCAGACACACCCCAGTCCAGCTCCTCTCTGGGCCTGACTTTCCCAATGGTAACACAAACAGAGCCGTTCCCAGCACAAAATGGCCCAGAGTGGGGTGTGAAGGCCCGACTGCACCCCGAAAATCCCTGCACCGAATCCCAGCACCTCAGAACTCACAGGTGTGTGGAGACCAGGCCTTTAAAGAAGGGACAAGGGTAAAAGGAGATCAAGGGCAGCCCTGGCCCATGACTGCTGGGAGGCCCTGCTGAGGCGGTGCACGAGCAGGGCACCTACCTTCCCAGGTGGCCGTAGGACACCACCAGCAGCCTGTGAAGCGGTCGAACTCCTCCTGGATGACGAAGGTGGCAACGCCAGCAGATTTGGGGTCGTCCAGGACATTGGACAAACCTGGGGGAGAGACCACAGATGAGACCATTCAGGTGCCCTCACACACCATGCTTTCCGCGTGGACGCAGGGGGCCTCCTGGGCACTGCAGGGTGCTGACAAGATCCCTAGCAGCGCCCACTCCACACCAGAAGCACCTCCTCCAGAGGCCGTGCCTGTGGGTTCAGCAGAGGGGCCTGGGGGTGGGGACACAGGCACCTGCGAGGCAGGTCACGGTGCAGACCCTTAGGACAGCAAGGGTGAGCCCCGCATTCATGGGGGCTGCAGCAGCAGTGCCCGCTGGGCTGTGGGCCGGTGCCACGGAGGGCTCCCTTCTGCAGACGGAAGCTGCAGGCCAGGCAGACACAGAGCCAGGGGGGCAAGGCGGTGCCTGGGGTGTGCGAGAGGGAGAGGCGAGGCCCGGAGTGAGCCAGTGGCAGGGCTGTCTGGAAGCTGGCAGGCTGCTAGGCTGCTGTCCCAGGAGGGCCGACAGGTCCTCACCCCTGTGGCAGAAGGTCAGTCGCCGCTCCTCGCCCGTCTCGATGTTGGCCACCCATAGGTCGCTGTTGTTGATGAAGGAGAAGAAGGCGGGGTCTGCGGGGCAGATCTTGGGGTCCATCCGGGGCCCCGAGCACTGGGTCTTGATCTCCAGGGGCTTCATGGGGGACACCTGAGGACAGAGAGGCCGGTTGAGGGAGGGGCCCCAGCAGCCCTGCCTTCCTGGCCAGGCCGGGGCTCACCATGAAGCCATTCTTGCCGCCGTCCCGGCAGTGGAAGAGGCTGTTGCTAGCCTGGAAGAGGAAGAGGCCGCTCTCGCTGTGGAAGTCGTAGGAGGTGATGCCGAAGACGCCCAGGCGCTTTCGCTCCCGCAGCAGCTCCTCCTCCCGCGAGTACACCCCGTGGTGGGGCGTGGCCTGGGGGACAGACAGAAACCTGGTGGCCTGGGCCCACCTGCAAGGCCACGCCGCGAGGGCTCTGCATGCTGGACATAGCAGGTGGGCAGAGCCTGGACCTGGGCCCAGAGGGGCAAGGCAGCCTGGCCTGGTGCACTAGCGACTGCGCGGAAGTGGCAGAGGGCTCTCCTTAAACCCCCTGCCACAGAGTCTCTCCAGGCAATCCTGTCCCAGCCACTGGGGACTCTTCCCTGGTGCCCACTGCCTCTCCAGCAGCCCCTCCCCACAAGAGCATTCCATCAAAATCAAAACCCCCGAACCCTAAATATCCACACCGTCTGCAAGAGTTGGGGGAGCAGGGATTCAAGCCTGGCCACTGAGTGCCTGGCCCAGGCCCGGCAGGGGAGCCCTCTCGCACAGCACACAGCGTGGTGACACCTGCAGACCAGGGCCCTGTGGCGGCCGAAGCGAAGGTATGAATTTTTTTTAAAGCAGACTGGGCCAGTGGGTGGCTCAGGGGTACAGCGCATGCCGGGTGTGCACGGAAGCCCTGTGCTTCATCCCCAGCCCCTCAAAGCTCAGTAAAATAAAGGAGAAGCAGAAGAACCATCGGCACTGTGCAGAACGCAAAGTGGTTCAGCTGGGCACTGGGGACAGAGGGGACAAGCCATAGGGAGGGAGGCTCTGGGATGCACAGAGCTGCAACATGCTCTGCTCGGCCTCGTGTGAAGCAACGTGGACACAGGAGGCCCCCCCACCTGAGCCGCACCCACTCGCAAGCAGGCTACATGGAGGGCCACCACCGCCCTCAGGACCGGCCCCGGGCCCCACATCTGGGAAGGCTGCATCTGACAGCTTCCACCAGGGAGGCCTGCAGCTAGGACAGAGCCTGCTCTGGGCAGCCTGGGCCCCTCTGTGGCACACGGCCGGGCAGCATCATGCTGGGAAGACAGGACTCTGCGGCAGGACGCAGCCCACCTGGAAGTGGTCCAGCATCTGCTTCCAGGACAGCAGCAGCAGGGCCTCCTTGCGCACCTTCTTGGGGATCTCCGAGTAGAGGAGGGAGTTCTCCCGGCTGCCGTAGGGCATCCCTGCAGGCACAGCACAACGGCCTGCATGAGCACCCACCAGGTGGGCAGGGCCTCCAGAGGGCTCCGGGTCCCTGCAGCTGGGTCCCACGGAGCGCCCCTCCCCAGAGAGCCACAGGCCTGGAGTGTGATCACTTCAGCGACAGGGTCTTCCTCCTCTGAGGCAGCTGAGCTGAATATGGTGGCCACAATTACTGGAGAAATAGCCCATGGAAGAATAGGAAGGGCACTGGGGATGCCAGGCCTGGCTCCTGACGGCCCCTCTGGAGGGGAAGGCTGGGAAGGAACCCACCCAGGGTGACAGCCAGGGAAAGCCTTTCTCACCACTCGCACAGCAGCCTCCTCAGGGGTGGGCTCTGCAGACTGCGGCTCCACCCCTCCCTGCCAAGAGCAAGTGACAGCCACAAATGTCCCCAGATGTGCCCAGTATTCCTTGAGGAATGGAATCTCCCCTGAGGAGAAGCACTGGTTCAATCTAACGCTCCTGTAGGTGACCAGGGACACGGCTGCCAAGGGAGGTTTCTGTGCAGGTGCATGAAGTACAGCCCACAGAGCCAGCCACACGATGCCTGTGTCACCCGAGTCACCTGCAGTCCATCAGTTATTCAAGTGCTGTGTCTCTGAGACTGGGATGGGTCTTACTGTGGAAGGCACTAAGGACTTCTCTGAAGCAGATAAAATGAGGTCTTTCCTCAGTATCCTTGGGAGATTGGGCTCAGGACCCCCCAGGATTCCAAAATCTAGATGCTCCAGTCCCGCAGGTCAACAGCCCAGCACTCACAGCACCTCACACACCCTCCCGGACTTTCAGTCATTTCTGGGTGACTCAGATTACCTAATAAATGCTGTGTGCACAGTTGTTATGTTGTATTGTTTAGAAAACAATAACAAGAAAATGAGTGGCATTCAGTATAGATGCAATCTTTTTTCTGAAAAAAAAAAAAAATTGTGTGTGGACTGGGGATTGAGCCCAAGAATGCTCTCCCACTGGGCCACACCCCAGTCCTTTTTATTCATTTTTGAGACAGGGTCTGACTGAGTGGCAGCTGGATAACAGACGTGGTTAGACCTGGGGCTGGGAAACCTGCAGACACAGGAGGGTGCACCTGCCGCCTGGCCCCGTGGGATCCAGGACACCTCTGCCACAAGGCTGGGCACCAAGTTGGGCTTCTCCTTGTGTGCACCTTCCAACAGCACAGGGTGTCCGGCGGTGGCTCTGCACTGGGCAGTACTCTGCCACTGAACCCAGCTCTGGCCCTGCATGTTCTTCGAGTTTCTGGGCAGAAAGACCCAGGCTGCTGCTACCCTCCTTCTCAGGACCTCCTCCTTCCCACAGGGTTCTGAGGGGAGAGCGGGCAGCCCGCCAGGCCCTCAGGGCTCAACACCGAGGAGGGCATTCATCCTGGCAGGCTGCGCACCGGGCACACCTATAAAGGACAGCTAGGGGCAGACGAGCAACCCAAAGAAAAATAAGGAGACCTCTCCAGGGCTTCCTTTTAAAAGAGACCTGTGAAAAACGCAAAGTTAACTTTAGACGTGTGCGGGTGGAAATGACTGTGTGGAAGAAGGTGGAGGGCCTGAGTTCTGGGAGAGCGACTTGCTCTCTAAAGGCCTGAGTTTTATTTTTTGAACTATTTTAAGTGACAGGGTCTTACTTTGTTGCCCAGGCTGCCCCAAACCCCTGGGTGATCCAACCAGAATAGCTGGGACCACAGGTGTGCACCATGCGCCATCACGCCTGGCCCGAGGCCCCGAGTCTGCGGGGACTCCCTGCTTTCCAGAAGCACCAGGCGAGTGGGGACCAGAACATGCGGAGTGTGGCTGCACTGATACGAATGTCCAGAGCAGGGGACTC
Organism: Callospermophilus lateralis; assembly: GCF_048772815.1. Taxonomy (NCBI): domain Eukaryota; kingdom Metazoa; phylum Chordata; class Mammalia; order Rodentia; family Sciuridae; genus Callospermophilus; species Callospermophilus lateralis. The sequence continues at coordinate 222,134,767 of NC_135305.1, read as the reverse complement.
CAGGCACAGGATGCTGAGGAGGGCTGGGGGAACATGGGCGTGCGTGCTGCGCACAGGCTTCTTCTAGGGTGACAGAACACTCTGAACTAGACAGAGGTGACGTGTGTGCGATGCTGCAAACATACTGCTGAGAGCCACCAAGTCCCACAACTTGAAAAGTACAAGGCTGTGGACTATGAGGCACAGCTCAGATCTCAAAAAAAAGCAACATAGGGGCAAGCCCGGCACCGTGGCCACGCCTGCCTTCCAGCAGCTCAGGACGCTGAGGCAGGAGGATCACGAGTTCAAAGCCAGCCTCAGCAACTTAGTGAGGCCCTGTCTCAAAATTAAAGTTAAAAGGAGGGGCTGGGGCTGGGGCTGGGGCTGGGGCTGGGGCTGAGTGGCAGAGCGCTTGCCTAGCACGCGTGAAGCACTGGGTTCCATCTTCTGCACCACATACAAATAAATAAAATAAAGACATTGTGTCCATCTACAACTAAAGAAATATTAAAAAAAAAAAAAAGTTAAAAGAAAAAAGGGGCTTGGGATGTGACTCAATGGTTAAGCACCCCTGGGTTCAGTCTCCCTGATACCAATGAATGAATAAATGAGTAAATGTATAGATGAAGCTCAGGTCCCCCCCAGTACTGGGGAAACACACACTCATGTGCGTGTACACACACATACACGTAAGAGAGCACACGGGGCAACAGGAAGGGCTGGGAGGGGCTGGGGGCGGTTTTCTAGAGAGCAGCCTGGGGACAGTCACCCACAGGGACCCTCAAGGAGAGCCTTCCAGTAGGAAGTCAAAGGTAAGGCCTCGCCGAGGACAAGGCGCACCTCCCAGCACAGTGACGCCTGGCATCAAGGCACAAGGTGGAGAGGGTTAAAGATAGCCGCTGACCCCTGTGGCCACTGTGCCTCCCCTTTTGCCAGTCCTGCCCACCCATCACCCACTGCCCCCACAGGCGTGGCAGGTGACACAGGACAGTGCAAACACTGCATCCAGTCACCGAGTGGCATGGCCTCACGGGCTGGCCTGGCAGGGCAGGGCACATGGCCAGAGCCAGGACACCCTTCCTAGTCACAGGCCCCAGTCCTGGCTTTCTTTGCTACAGGAGTCCGAGACCCGCCCAGGGCCCTGAGACCTCCTCTCCTAACAGAAGATGCTGTGGGACGGGATGAGGGACTGGCCACAGAGGACAGCTGGAGTCCAGGCCCCAGGCCTCTCCGCCCATCTTCCTGCAGTAGGAGTGGGAAGGCGCCTGTCACTGGGCCACCCAGTATGCACTGGGCTCCACCAGTCAGAACAGAGGGGCGCTCCCGGAAGGCCCCAGTGACTAGCTCTATGTGCCTCAGGTGGCAAACCTGGGCCTAAGGCAGGTCATGACTCAGGGCAGCAGACTGGGCCTGGCACCAAGACATGCCATCGACGTGGGGGCCACGGGCAGCCCTGAGAGCTTGGTGGTGAGTGACGTGACTGGCTGGAGGGTGACCACCACCCCAACAGAGGCAGTATATTCTGGGGTCTCTGCTAAGAGCATACCCTTGTTTGGAGCTGCCCCCCACCACTGGCCGGGCTCTCAGCAGCCCTAGGCTATGGGTCCCACCCACCTGGACACAGGCTGCAAGTGACTGGACAGCGGACCTAGGCTCAGCCAATCTGGTCCTTCCTCCATTCCTGGGGTACACTGGCACCTTGGAGCTGTGGGGATGCATGGCAGGAGACCTGGGTGGCAGGGCCTGGACAGAGTAGGCACATGGTGCCATACCTGGGTTCCAAAAGTCTCCTGGTCCACTTCCTGAGGCGGCTGGGCCTTGAGCCCTGGGCACCATGAGACATGCCATTTCCCCCAGGAGATGCCCTCTGCAGCTTGGGCCAGTTCAGAGGGTTTCTGTCCCTTCTCGCAGCTCTGGAGGCTGAACAGTGGCTCCCAAACCCAGATGTACCTGTCCTGGGGCCTAGACATGAATGCCTTCACGTGTGGTGAAAATGGGTTTTGTAACCATGGACAGACGGAGGCTTGTGGGCTGGGGATCATCCTGGGGGGCCTGCTGTCAGCACATGTCCTTATTTTGGGGTTTGTTTGGTACCAGGAATAGAACCCAGGGGCACTTAACCACCGAGCCACATCCCAGCCCTTTTTATTTTACTTAGAGACAGGGTCTCGCTGAGTTACTTAGGGTCTACGTTGCTGAGGCTGGCTTTGAACTCGAGATCCTCCTGCCTCAGCCTCCTGAGCCCAGCTATCAGGTGTCCTTTAAGAGGGAGGCAGAAGGGAATCCCAGCAGGACAGAAGAGAAGAAATCAATGTGACCGTGAAGGCAGAGAATAGCGAGATGTGGCTACAAGCCAAGGAATGCTGGCAGCCACTAACGCTGGCAGAGGCAGTGAACACATGTCCCCTAGAGCCTCTGGAGCGAGCGCGGTGCCCCACACCTCAGTTTCAGCCTGTGCAACCCCGTGCAGAATTCTGGCCTCCTAACTGGTGAGGTGACTTTTCACTCTCACTGAGTTGTGGGAGGCCACCATCTCAGCGCAGCCGCAGGAACCTCACTGAGCACCCTGAGCAAGGGGCAAGGGCACGAGCACAAGCCCAGGGCCCAGGGCTGTATGGCACAGGGGGTGGGTGCCGCGGGGCAAACGGCAAACCAGGGGAGGTCGCGGCCCGCCAGCTCCCTGATCTGGGCACCCTCCGCAGCTCCCTCTTGGGTGAGTGACACTTGGAGGTTTCCCGTCCTAACTTCCAGACTAGCGCTGGCAAACGCTTCTCTGCAAAGGGCCAGGTAGTGAACTCCCAGCTTTCGGGCTGCGAGATCGCCCATTCAGGGTGCTGATGCAGCTCAAAGCCCCATGGCCCTCAGGCGAAGGTCTGCAGAGCCCCGCTCCTGGCCACGCCCCTCTTGGCTCTGTTCCCACCACAGGCCTGTCTGAGGGACTGCACCAGTGTCCATCAGGGTCTCTGTCACGAGCATGTGCTCAGCCTCAGGCAGAGGACGGCAGTGACTTGCTCCTTCTTTCGTGCCAGTACCGACTGAGGCCCAGGCACGAGTGGGTGTGGTCTTAGGGATCCCCAGTCAAGAGCATGGGCCTAGAGAATAACCGGCTCCTGCTGAAGCCGGGACAGTGGCTCTCAACTGGAGGCGGTTTTGCTCGGCATCTTGCAATGCCCAGGGCATTGCCCACACAGAGCAATCTGACCTGGTGTCCACAGTGGCAGACTGAGAAGCCCTGCCATCGGTCAGCAGCCATGTGCCACCAGGCCTGGCTGATTCCTTCAAGGGCCTCCTCCTTATATGCCCTTCAGGCAAAGTAGGGTGACATCCATTCATTCTACACATATTTCCGGTCCCCTAAAGGAGGCGGCTCTGGCCTGCCTGCAGGGGACCACGAGGCTGGTCAGTGCTGAGGGTCTGGTGGACAGACAGCCTAACGGAGAAAGTGTGCTCACAAGGCACATGCCCAGAGAGGACGCCACCAAGCATGAGCACCCACTTCTAGGAATCTGAGGCGGGTGGCAAACATGCAGCAAGCCACCCATGAACTACTGGCGGTGACACAAGCCACCTGCCTCTCCGTGAGCCTGAGGATCCCTCACAACACGTCCCTACACAGCGAGCTCCCACTGAAGTCTGCCACCTCCCACAGGGGATCTCTGTGCGCTGTCCTGTTTCTTATGCTCCACCCAGCCTGGGCCAGGGGCCTGGGAAGAAGCCCAGCTGACCGCGTGGAAACAATTTCCAGGCTCCAAGCCACCAGTGTCTGGCAGTGCAGACGGGCAGGCCAGCGCTGGTGGGGGCGCGTCCTCCTCCCCTCGCCCCGCCCCAAGCTCTCCTAATGACAGGGTGCCATCTGTGGGTGCCACGGCCTGTGAGACTATGTCCCCACAGCAGGCCCACCACGTGCACTTTGTAAACACAGGTCCTCTGAGCAGGCCAGTGAAGCTGCCCTGAGACCTGCCAGTTCAGGGCAGCCCGGCGTCCGGGCAGGCTTACCCAGGTAGTAGAGGCGGTGGGAGTGGGGGCCCGACTCGTCTGCCTTCTGCACAAACTGGAAGTCGTGCGGGGCCTTGTTGACAATGAGGCCCGAGTACTTGCGGCTGCCGTGGATGATGCTGCGGAGCCCGTCCCAGGAGTGCTTCTGCACCTGGAAGCGGGCTGCAGGGTCGTCCATGTCGCCCGCGTCGGCCCGCTCCATCACCGGGGCCCCGCAGGACATCCTCTCAGCTCCCTCGGAATGCAGTGACAAGCTGCGAGGAAAGAGGGACCGGTGGACAGGCTGAGGAGGGAGGGCTGTCTGGCTTTCAAACTGTCCCCTTGGCAGCAGGTCCCACCCCTGTGCGACCTCCCTGTCCCCCTAAATGGGTCTCAAAGTGTTCTCCTCCTCTCCACCCGCTGCTCTGGGATCCGAGGCAGTCACCCCTCGCTGAAACGCTGGAGCCACCTCTGCCTGGGACCCCACAGCCGCAGCAGGCGGGTCCTCCAACCCTCCAGCTCCTGGCTCCTGGCTCCTGGCTCCCAGGGGGAAGGCAGTCCCCAGGCTGGGCAGAGCTGGGGCCCACCCCCGGCCCCAGGAAGCATACACAATGCACCCCTGTAACCCGCATGCAGTCTTCACCACGCCCTCAAGGCTGCCCAACGGCTCTTGCAGCCCACCCCCTTCTCAGCCCCCCGGCCCCCCACCAGGCCTGCGCCTCTGTCGCCTCTGCCTGGAGCACTGCTTCCTCTTCGCCTGACCAACTTCTAAACACATCTCCTCGCTCAGAGACTTGGCAGGTCCTCAGAAACCTTCTGCAGCCATCGTCCATCCCATCTCTGGGACTTTCTCAGGCCACCTAGCTGACCTCGCCCTCAAGCATTTGTCACTGTAGTTACTTGCTGCATGCCTGTCCCCCCACATTGGCTGTGTCCCAGGCCCTGATGGGGGACCTGGCGCCCCAGGCGTGCGAAGGCTGCAAGGAGGCGGTCTCGGTCAGGGAATCCAGGCCTGTGGGTGCGGGGCAGTGCTTACCTGTCACCTGCAGGCTTGCTGCACTGCAGGGGACACCCAGACCTCCCTTAGAGTGACAGGGAACTCGGCCAGTCGTCACTCAGGTGAGAGTGAACGAGCACCTCCTCCCACAGGGCACCCCACTGTCCCCCACCGGGTCTGGAGGGCCCGCGCCCTCCCCCTCATGCTGGCTCAGCACAAGCTGCTGGACTGGGCTGGACCAGAGAGGCAAATATTTGTTTTAAGGTAATCCAAACACCCAGTCGAGCTGACCCAGTTCTAAAGGCCCCAGCGTGGCCTGGCGAGGACAGTGGAGGCGGCCTGGCTTCCCTCGGCAGCACCCCAGCGCCGGTCCCCGCACACTCCACCCGCAGGGGTCAGCAGCAGTGGCTCCTGCAGCAGAAACAGAAACTGCAGCTGCTGCTCACAGGAGGGAAGGCAGGGCAGAAGGGTGGCCCTGACCTGGTACAGCCCGATTCCCAAAAACTGTCCCTGGCCAAGAAGAGACCCTGGAGAGCCACCAGCACAGGAGACAGACACGCAGGTGTCACTGAGCACCTCGGAAGAGCCAGGCCCTGTGAAGGTCCCCTCGCTCAGGTCTGCAACACCGGATGTGCGGAGGGGAGCCAGAGGCTGGAGGGGCAAAGGCTCACTGCCAGTTGGAGCTGAGGACGTGAGACAAAGGCGTCCACCAAGCAGGCATCGAGCAGGCATCGCAGGGAGAGTCCTGGAGCCGAGGCGTCCTGGGCCCAGCCCCCCAGGGCAGGTGGACACTGCAGGAGGCTCAGGCAGGCAGCTGAGAGGCCACCTAGAGGTGGTGGCTTCCAAGCATCATTTGCTGAGATGGACCCCAGAGGCCCCCCGACCCCCGCCAGCTTGACCCCTAACGAAGGACAGGGAGGACTGCTTCCCTGGCTTAACCCTCTGTTGGCTGAGGTCCAGGCACAGCAGAGCCAGCTGCTGCCCACCTCCAGCCAGGAGCGGTCCAGCAGCTCCTAGGTGCTCTGAAGACTCAGGCAGAGGCCACCAGCCCGGCCAGGGCCCTTGGGTCAAATAAGCTGAGCCCTGGGCGGATGGGTACCTTGCTGTGGGTCACACACAGGAGGTTCTGTCCCACAGCAGCACTGCGGTCCACCTCCAGGGCATCAGGGAGCCGCAGGCAGTGACAGGCAGGGCCCAGGACCCACACAGTCCCGCATGCTGCTGGCAATGAGCCCAGAAAACCCAGCCGGGGGAACTGCTTTGACTGGCTTAGCACCCCCTCCCCACGGTGTGCCACCCTCGTTCAAGTCTTGCCCCGGGAGGGAAAAAACATCACAATCTTCAGATCTCCCCAAGGGGACCCCACAGGCTGGGAGCCCAGCAGAAGCACTTCAGAAATCACATGGCTTATTTTCGTAGCAAAGAACCATCAAGCCTTATCTTGCCTCCGATCACCGCAGAGAGCCCAGGAAGCAAAGAAACGATCCAGGAGCTGAGAAATGAAACGAGACATCGGGAGGAACGCCTAGGAATCTTCGAGACGTGACTAGAACCTTCTAGCTGGAGCCCAGCCTGCCACTAGCCCCTCTGCTATCCAGGCCGAGGCAGGGACAGCACCAGCCAGGGACGGCAGAGGTGAGGAAGCGTGTCCTCCTCCACCCCTGCCCTGTGCTCTCCAGTGAGGAGTTTACACAGCTGGGAGAGGGAAGTGTGTTCCAAGCCACTTAGCCCAGGCCACCTACTCTCCTCCCGCCAACCAGCAGGGCGTCTTCTCAACCCGTCACCAGCACACAGCTTCAAACATGCAGGCACTGTCAAGGTGGGGCTGGAGTTCTGTGGCCTCTACCTACACTGGTGCTTCAAGGGTGGGGACCAGCTGCTCCTGTGTCCACCAGAGACCCAAGAGGGCCACGATGAGGGAGGAGGGAAGAAGCAATAAGAAACTGTGGACTCCAAGCACCGGCTGCAACTCTCGGTGCCCAGAAAGCGATAAGGCAGAAAGGGAGGCAGACCTCAGCAGGGCACTCAGGAGGGCAGCCAGGGGGTGGGGTCCCACCACAATGCCCTGGGGACAAGCCACAAAGGGACTGGAGCAACTGGCCCAGGCCATGCTTTGTCCTGCGGAGTGGAGCGGCTGGGGACAGTACTGCACTTGGTCCCACTTAGGCCTTCAGCTTTCAGCGGGCCTGCAGCCTATGCCCACAGGACATGGAGCCCATGCAGAAGGTCATCTGCCACCAGCCACTGGACCCCCAGTGAATTTATCCTCCAGACACCGGTGCTCCCCTTTCTAGAATTTGCATCTGGGGAAGTCACCACCCTTTATCCTCCGGCTCCCCAAAAGGGCACATGCTCCACGCACTGGGAGCCAATGCCTGGAGCAGGTGCTGGGTGAGGAGCTACCGCAGGCCCTACATCGCACACCGAGCCCTGAGGCGTGGGATCCCCTGGGCCGTGGGGGCATGGTGAAGTGCACGGTAAGATGGGGAGCTGGACACGGGGAGCAGTGAACTTCTGGGGCAAACCAGGGGCTCTGAGAGGCTGAAAGGCCTGTCCCTGTCACTCAGGAAAGGAGGGGAGCAGAGCCCAGGCCAGTCAGGCTCCACCACCCTGCAGCCTGGCCACCAGTTCTCTCCAGTGAGTCTGTCCCCAGCAGAGCTCAACGGTGTGTGGGGACATTTTTGGTCTTGGTGACTGGGCAAGAAGTTGGCATCAAGTAGGTGAAGGCCAGGGAAGCCACTCTGCACCCAAAGCCACCCAGGGCACCCACCTGACCACACCACGCCTGCTGCTTCAGCAGGTCTGGGGAAACGCCTTGGGCTGCTGAGAATCTGGGGGCCCCCCACGCCCATCCGGAGCCCCGAGGCCACCTTACCTTCTCCAGCCTTCCGAGTTTTCGTTGTCCAGACGCAACTTCTTCACCTTCCGCATTAACTGCTCGCTGACCTCGGGAGGGTGGGGCCTGCATGGCAGAGGACATGTCATGAGCAGCACGGTGGGCAGAGAGCACCTCCCAGGCTTGGGGACACCTGATGCCAGGGGAATCCCAGGCTGTGGTGGCTTCAGGCCCTGCCCTGAAGAGCAAGAGGAAGCCGGCGCCTCCCCGAGCTGCGTCTTCTTGGCCAGTCACCCCAGGGAGTGAGCTCCCCGCCTCGCCGTGGGATGCCCGCACCAGCCTGGCACTCTGCCAGCCAGCAAGGAGGCCTTGCCAGCTGCAGGCCCTTGACCTGGGTCCAGAACTGTTATTTTCTTTGTAACTTGGTGAAAAAACATCCTTAGTATTTCCGACGACTCTAAAGATGCTATTTGAGGGGCACTGGCCAGAAGCAGACTTCCTGCCCCAAATCCCTGACTGTGGCCACTCCTGAAGGCCTTCATGGCCCCTCCTTTCAGTCCCTGACCATGACCCCCATCACGCTGATCCCCTCACTGTCCTCAAAGCACCAGATGCCCCCACTCCTTGCAGTGGCCAGGCCCTCTGCTGGGACGTCCTCCCATGGTTGCTGTGTGACACGTTCGTTTTCATCCTGGAGGCCCCAAACAACCACAATGCCATCCTTTCTGAGACTCGATCCACACTTGCCACCTGGCCACACCATCACCATATCTGCGCAAGAATGCTGGCCCAGCGGGGCTGGGCTGGGGCTCAGGGGCAGAGCGCTTGCCAAGCACATGTGAGGCAGTGGGTTCCACCCTCAGCACCACATAAAAATAAATAAGTAAATAAAAGTACTGTGTCCATCTGCAACTAACAAAATGTTTTTTTTATTTATCTATATTTTGGTACAGGGGCTTGAACTCAGGAGCACTTGACCACGGAGCCACATCCCCAGCCCTATTTTGTATTTTATTTAGAGACAGGTCTCACTGAGCTGCTCAGTACCTCGCTGTTGCTGAGGCTGGCTTTGAACTCACGATCCTCCTGCCTCAGCCTCCCAAGCTGCTGGGATGACAGGCGAGCACCATGTGCCGGCTTTAAAAAAAAACATTAAAAAAACAAAACAAAAAAGACGCCGTCTCAAGGAGCAATTACGTGCAACCCTTTCCTTGGTGTGGGGGGTCCTCAACTGGGGGGTGAGTCTGCTCCCAGGGGAGACACAAGGCCATGTCTGTGGACACGTGTGACTGTCAGGACAGGAAGCTCCTGGCATGGAGCGGGTGGGGGCCAAGGATGCTACTTAGCACATGCAGTGCCCAGGACTCCACCCCAGAGCACAGCCCAGCCCAATGTCTCAGTGCTAAGAGGCCCCCTCCGGGGAGTGAGCCCTCCCCACTCCCTCTGGAGGTCGGTTCCCAGCAGCAGGCTCACAGCTGTCCGTTTCCTGTCCTATCCCCTAGCTGGAACCATGGCTGACACTCAGAAATACTCTGTCAACACTGAGGTTGAAGGCACAAGTCACTGTTCTGTCTTGAACGCTGTCTAAAGTCAAAGAGACTCCTGGCTCAGTCGCTTACAAGAGCCAGGCCCAAGCTGCCAGGTCCCAACTACCTGGTGCCCAGCACCTAGACGCAGGAGGGCGGCAACAGTGGAAGCGCTGTCACCACAAGGAGGCGCTAGCTGCATTCATAGTGGTGAAAAGCCAGGGTGCCCATGTCAGAGAGAAATGGGTTCAAACCTCAGCTCTGCCACTTCAGGGCTGTGCGACCTTGGGGAAGCCACCTAATCTGGCTGCATCTCAATTTCCCCAGCTATAAAATGGGTCTACACAGTCCCTACATCTGGGGCTCCTGGGAAGACTAAGGGGATCACACACACAGCACCAAGAGAAGGACGGGCCAGTGCTGTCAACTAATCAAGTTACTTAAAACCACACCAAAGGGAAGACTCGACTAGAGTCCATTTCAGACCAGAATTTTCTCCAATCAACAGCAAGTGCCGGCACTGAAAGGGATGTGGTCCAGCTGGACTGGCACTCTCCCCCCTCTCCCTGAGGTCCCCCAGAGCACTCTCACCAGGGGCATCAGAGGGACAATGGATAAAAGAAAATCCTCCAGCAGATGCACAAAAAGCTACAGCCATCAGCCAACGGTCCCTGAGGGCAGTGACCCCAGGGCCACAGAAAGTCACTTCCTGTCTATCTCTCTGTTCCAGAGTCAGTCCACACCCCAGCCTGCCTGGCTGCCCAACCCCAGCACAACTGACCTTCTAAAGGGTCCAAGGAACCTCCATTCCAGCTGCAGGCATGGGACACAGACCTTGACAGAACAGATGTGCCATTAACACCACAGGCTGAGGAAGAGGCCAGCTGTGTGCTAGCTTGCTGTCCTACCACTGGTGTCCCACAGGGGAGGTGGCTGGGGGCCTAACCCTCTCTGCCTGGCTCGAGTCCAGCTGTGCTCACAGCCCCGCAGCACGGTCCTCCCACCCTGTCCAGTCCCCTAAGACCTGCCAGGGGCCACAGGGGTTGGTGACTACAGTCCATGTATCCTGGGCGTTAGTCCCAGCTTCTCGAAAGCAGGTTCGTTCTTGCCGCTGAGGCAAGCGACTTGCTCCAGGGCCCTGGAGGTGTTAGGGGTCGGGGGGAAGGCATGGGTCACCTTCGATGGCTTAGCTGCGATATTGATGGGGACGTGTCAGGACTGGCCTAAGACTGCGTGGGGAGAGAGGGCGGCTGGACAGGCCCAGGCCCCGAGAGAAGGCGGGCTGGTTAGGGCCAGGTGGTGGCGAGGGGCGCGGGCAGGACGCGGGTGCGAGGAGGCGGCCGCTGTCTCCCGGGGGCTCGCGAGGGCAGCGGACGGAGGGTCGGGACCTCCGCGGGCTGCGCGGCGGCGGCGGCGCTGTCAAGGTGTGTGGCCGCGAGAGCGGACCTGGGCGCGGCCCCGGCGGGGTGGGCAGAGAGGCCGGCGACGGGGTGGCCCTGCGGGCGGGACCGGCCGGAGGAAGGCGCGGGGCCGGGGCGGAGGCGAAGCCGAGGCGGCGACCGTGGGCTCGGAGCGCGGCCGACGGCGGGGCCGCGGCGCAGGGAGGCCGGGCGGAGGCGCCGCGGCGGCCGTTCAATGGCGGGGACGGGGTCGCGGCCCAGGTGGGGCCGGTCAATGGCGGGTTCGGGGTCAGGGAGTGGCGGGACGGGCACGGGCGCTGCTCACCGGGGCGCGGGGCGGCGGCAGGGCTGGGCAGGGCCTCCCGGAGCCAGCGGCGCCTCACGCTCGCGGCTCCATGCCCCTGACTGCGGCCCCGGAAGTGGCGGGCGCGGGGGACAGCGGCGGCGGCGGACACGGGGGACCCGCCGGCTCAGGCCCCTTTGACCCGGAAGTTGAGCTGCCCAAGCGGCGGCCCGCGATTGGACAGCGCTCGGCCGCACCACCGCTCTCGGGCGCCGGGGGGAGCTCGATTAGGCGGCTCGACCTGCCGGGAGCTGAGGAGAGACGCCCCCGTGCGGGTGGTACGGCCGGGGCCGCCAAAGTTGCTTTTCAGGGGTGCCTGGAAATCTGCCGTCGCCGCCGCGTTGGTGGTATAGTGGTTAGCATAGCTGCCTTCCAAGCAGTTGACCCGGGTTCGATTCCCGGCCAACGCAGCCGTCAGCTTTTGCTTTTAAATCTCAATTCTCCAATAGTCTAAGACCCAGGTTTTCTGTTTAATGACCTTGGGATCACTTTTTAAATTCCATAAATATTCTTAAGAGTCTAGAAATAAAAACAAGTGAATCAGTAATTACTGTTATAGGAATTTTGAAGCTTTTGAAAAATATACTCCATAATAAAGTGAAAAGGTAATACAAAACCAGGAAAAAAAGGCTCACTTGTTTCCGCCCGGGATCGAACCGGGGACCTTTCGCGTGTGAGGCGAACGTGATAACCGCTACACTACGGAAACCGGCGGGGACGGCCCTCCTTGCACTGTAATAATGTAACTCGAAGGTTGCGCAGCCCGTTACATTGTAACCCGTGTTGTGCACAATGTTTGCTAGCGGTTGACTTCCGCTCCATTGACACAATTCAACACACAAACAAATGACTCACCAGACCGTCCAGAAGCCACACCTCCCTGTCATTGGTTTGTCGTTCATGCAATTTATCCTTAAAAATTCGTTTAAGTTTCGGTGGAGATTCCCTGTCTTGCTTCAGCTCAATCATCTTCTTAAGGCACTCTCTGAAAACAATTGTGTGTGCGTGTGTGTGCGTGTGTGCGCGCGGGGGTGTGTACGTGTGTGCACTGTGTGTACGTGTGTGCATGTACGTGTGTGCGTGTGTACGTGTGTGCATGTGAGTGTGCACTGTGTACGCGTGTGTGCACTGTGTGTGCGTGTGTGTGCACTGTGAGTGTGTGCGTGTGTGTGCACTGTGTGTGTGTGCGTGTGTGTGTGCGCATGTGCGTGTGTGTGCGCGTGTGTGCGTGTGTGTGTGTGTGCGCGTGTGTGTGCACGCGCTGTAAGTGCAGGGAATTTGGAAGGAAAAACAAAAACGAGAAGCGAGGCCAGAAGGCGACTTACGAGGCTGTCCCTGTGGCTCATCAGCAGCGCCGACTTGTGAAAATGCCGGCCGCTCGCCGCTGTCCTCGGCTTCCCTTGAGGGGCGAGAGAAGGGTCAGCAATGGCTCGGCCTCGCCTCTCCACCTGGGCCGGGGCCAGGGCGAGGTGCGGGCCCTGGGGGCCGAAGCCCCCCGAGGCCGCGACGATACCTTTAGGGTGCAACATGCTTCCACGCCAGCGGGACTGCAGGGCGACCTGGAGGACCGGCCACGCCCGCCGAGCGCTGTCCGCGGGGCCCGCGCAGCCGCACCGAGCCGCCCGCCGGCCGCGCCCCCGCGGCGCCCCACCCCGAAGACGCGGCCGGTCGCGGGACCCCGCACGGGGGCCCTCCCGCTCGCGGCCCGACCCCCCCGGGCAGGGGCCAGCACGTCTGCGGGCCTCGGACGCTCCTGGGCGGGAGCCGGGAGGCAGGCTGGGGCGGGGGCCTTCGCTGAGCCCGGGCTGGGGACCCCTCGGCGACAGCCCTCCCCGTCAGATCCCGGGGGGCGGCCGCTGCGGAGCCACGCCCTTCCCGCTCCCATCACCAGGCCGTGCCCCTTCCACATCTTTGACGTTGACCCTGGTATAGTGACCCCTGTGACTCCGGCAGGCACACCAAGAGGATCCCAGGTGGTCTTTCCTCCTGGAACCCTCCTTAATGCCACCTGCCAAGTCCTTTGGACCCCGGGAGGAGGGCGTGCACCCCGGGGTGAGGTGAGTGGACCCTGGGGTGAGGTGAGTGGACCCCGTGGACCCCGGGGTGGGGTGAGTGGACCCCGGGGTGGGGTGAGTGGACCCCGTGGACCCCGGGGTGGGGTGAGTGGACCCCGGGGTGGGGTGAGCCTTCGTCTACCAACACCCCTTGGCACCCTGTAAGCAGCTTTGTTTCTCGCTTCTCTCTTTTTAGAAACAGCTGGGTGTGTCCTGCAGTCCTGGGGGGAGCCAGGGCCTCCTGTGCACTGGGCCATTCTCTGCCGCGGACCCCCAGCCCGTCCTTTTCATTTTGAAACAGGGGTCAGCTAGTTGTGCAGGCTGGCCTCGGATACAGTCCCCTGCATCAGTCTTCTGAGTCCTTGGGGTTCATTCTTCTCTTTTCCTCGGTGACACAGTGTCCCCACTTACACATTCTTCCCTAACATCCTTGTTGAGGGCTGTGTATGTTGCAAGCATCCGTTTCTTTTCCTCTGGATAACAAGCATTTACCGCCGGCTTCCTGTGTGCCGGGCACTAGGCTGGGTGGAGGGCGCACACTGAGTAGGGCCACGCAGCTCCTCCCTCCCAGAGCTTGCTGCCTTCTAGGGGCCAAACAGAAGGCCCTCAGGGAAAGCACAGGCTCTAGGGCAGGGGTCCGCACAGCCAGAGAAGGCCACAGCTGAACTGCGCAGAGCGGGGAGGCTGGCGCTGACCGGGAAGGACGGGGCTCCAGGGAAGCCTCAAGTTCCCTGGCTCCTGGCAGAAGGTCGAGGCAAGAATTCTCCTCTTGATCCGTTAAGACAGCATTGGAAAGTCAGGAAGCTCTTGAGGCCGCTCTGATAGGGTGAGTTTAAGAAACTATCTAGTGCTTGGGAGGCTGAGGCAGGAGGATGGCAAGTTTGAGGCCAGCCTCTGCAACTTAGCGAGACCGTGTCTCAAAATAAAAAGTAAAAGAGTGCGTTCTAGTTTAGCGGTAGGGTGCTTTAGCATGGGAGAGACCCTGCATTCCATCCCACCCTGCAGTGAGTGAGAGAGAAGGAGGCAGAAGAGGAGGGGGAGGAGGAGGAGGAAGCCTCCTGGGAGGTGGGGTGGGAAGGAGGCGGGATGGGGGATCCGCAGAGGCAAGAGCAGGAGATTGTCATCCGAAAGGAGGCTGAGGAAGAGCAGCTCAGCTCGCGCCTGTGGAGCTCCTGCGCGTGCTGCTAGGAAGGTCCAGTGGACGGCCACGCTGGAGAGACAGGTCCTTCCTGAGGTGCAGCGCGAAGTCACTGTGCTGTGCGTGTGTGGCCCAGCCACCCAGCTCAGCATCTGCCTGAGGAACTGCAGTGCCCTGCGACGTCCCCAGTGCTCTCGGGTGGGGAATGGAGGGACAAAAGTGTTTCTTCCAACAGGACACAGAGCCACAGCGAGCCCGAGGTGGGGAAGCTCCAGACTGGCTGTGTGGTTGTCGGTCTGTCTGTTTGAGGGTCCCGCTTTGTTGCCGGCTTTGAACTCAGGTCCCCCTACAGCTTGGCACTACAGGTCGCGCCACCACCCTGGGCTGGAAACCACCCGTTTGGTACAGGTGAGAGAAGCCAGCCGTTAAGGTCACCTGTCCCATCCCATCCTAAGGAAAGCTCCAGAAGGCGCAGAGTCTGGTGCACGGGGGTTCCCAGGGTGGGCAGGAGGGGCCAGGGCTGCTGGACCCTCCCAGGAATTGAACCCAGGGGCACTTGCCGCTGAGCCACCCCAGCCCTACTTTGTATGTGAGACAGGTCTCCCTGAGTGGCTCAGCGCCCTCTTGCTGAGGCTGGCTTTGAACGCGAGATCCTCCTGCCTCAGCCTCCCAAGCTGCTGGGAGTACAGGGTGCCAGGCGCCGGCCTGGGGTGGGTGTGGGGGGATGAGAGCACAGTTAAGCGCCCCGTGAATACCAACCCCCTGAATTCTACCGGGGAGTGGGTGCAGCGCCTCGCATGGGCGCCCTGTCAGGAGAAGCTGTCCCCAACTGCACCTGGGCTGGGCCTGGGGAAGGAGGGGGCTGCGCCGGGTACCGGGAAGCCACGGCGGGGATCCCCTGCGCTGGGCAAGCGGCCGAAAGGCTCGTGGGTCTGCCGGCCCGAGCTTGGTCCGAGGGAGAGGAGGTTGCTGCAGGAGAGGAACAGAGGGGACCCGAAAGTGGCCCGGGGCTGCCATGTGGCGGGAGCAGAGGGACTGGCAGCGGCCAGAGGCAGGAGGAGCCTGGATGTCCAGGGGCCGGGGGGCGGAAGTGGCAGTTCCCAGGACAGCAGCAGACCCGCCGTGGCAGCCTGACGGCCAGTGGCGGCCAGCGAGGCTCTCTCTGGAGGAGACCGGGGCGGAAAGTGAGGAGCCGGCTGAGGGGGGGGCGCCGGTCTGCCCGACGGAGCCCCGGGCGGGTGGCCCGAAGGCAGAAGCTCCATCACCTGGAGCCTGGAGCCCAAAATCAGGGCGTGGCCGCAGCAGGTCCCCGCAGGCTGGGCGAGACTGTCGCTGCCTCTCCCCTGGTTCTCTTCTGGCCTCTCGGTGCGTCATGTGTCCAAATCCCCCTTTTCTTAAGGTCGCCAGTTGGACTGGATGGGGGCGGTCCTCAGGCGGCCTCAGCCCAGTGGCCTCGGTAAAGATCCATGCAAATGAGGTCACGTTCCAGGGACCCGGGGCCAGGCTCTGGAGGCTCTGGAGGGAGACTGCGACCCAGTTCCTAGGAGAGGGACGGGCCACTGTGGACTGCAGTTCCTGAGCCAGCCCCCTATTCTTGGCTCCAGGGGCCACACTTTGAACACGTGCTGCGGCTCCGGCCTCAGCCACCTCCTCCTCCTGTCCGGGGCTGAGCCACCCCCCAGCCCTGTTTGTATTTATTTTTTTAGAGACGAGGTCTCACTGAGTTGCTTTTGCTGAAGCACCTCAGATCCTCCTGCCTCAGCCTCTGGAGATGCTGGATTGCAGGCGCGGGCCACCGGCCAGCCTCCTCTTTCCTTGCGGGCCAGGGATGGACCGTCTTCCCTGCTCACCCTCTCAGGCAGCCTCATGCTCTCTGAACCCATCTCCACCTGTCGGTGCCGCAGTCCTGCCCAGTGCTGGCTTCTCCCGGCTCTAGATTCACGTCAAGCTTCCCCAATGTCTGCTCCCTTCTCTAGCCCACAGCAGGTGGCTCCCACCTCCCCTGGGTCAAAGCCCAGGTGCTAGCCTTGGCCCACCCCCTCCTCCCTGTCTCCCTCTCCTCACTCTGCTCCATCCACACAGGGTGGTGCTCCTCCAACACTGGGCTGCCCCAGGGCCTTTGCACAGCTGTACCCTCTGGTTTCTGCCAGGTCTTTCCAAGGGTGGCTTCTTCCTTTCTGCCTTTAAGTCTTGGTGTCACCGTCACCTCCTCAGAGGGACCTTCCCTGACCCTGATTACTTTTTTTAAAAATTTTTTTAAATATTTTAAAGTTGTTGATGGACCTTTATTTTATTTATTTGTATGTGGTGCTGAGACTCGAACCCACTGCCTCATGCATGCCACGCAAGCGCGCTACCACTGAGCCGCAACCCCAGCCCCTGATTACTTTTAAACCTCTCCTTCCCACCTTGGCACTCAGACTCTGCCCCGTGGCTTCCCCTTGTTGCTTCATTAATCGTTGGGATAGTCCCGGAGTGGATCAGTCGGCTGAGGCCGCCTCCGGATGCTCCTGGACTTTGGGCGCCAGGCACAGGGGTTTGGGGCTGTCCTGTTGGCTGAGTGGGTTTGCTTCCCTGCTCCCTCTGTGAGTGCTCAGTAAACACTGTTCAGAGGCGAGCAGGTCCGGGTGGGGGCAGGTGGGCTTCCTGCTGGGGGGGCGTCGCTGGGGGAGGAGCGTCCCCATCCCCCCCGGGGCCTGCGGGCCCACCTAGCTGCCAACAATCAAAACACAGAAACATCCTTCAAAATGGCTTCTGGGGTCTGGGTCGCTAGTGCTCAGCACGCACGCGCCTCTGGCTTCACCCCAGGCCCCCGCCCGCGCAGGGCTTCCTGGGCTGGGAACCTCAGGCGCAGCCCACCCACCGTGTGGCCCTGGGGGCTTCAGCGCCAGCCCCTGCCGGCGGCTGGGTGGTGTCCCGGGGAGGCCCTGGGCGCAGGGAGAGCTCCGTCTTTCCACCAGGTGTCAGCAGGGGCACAGGCTCCCTCCTCAGCATCCCCGCCTCCCGCCTCCGCCCCCTCCCCTTGACCTCCGCCCGCCACAGCCAGGCACTTCCCCCCCCAGAGGCCCTTATGTCCCCCAGAGGCTTCTTCGGCGGGTCAGCGGGCTGTTCCACCTGGTGTCCACTGTCCCCGGAGCCTGCGGCTTGGGTGTTGGGGGGAAGAAAGCCCCTTTGGTGGCTGAGAAGGATGTGCCAGGAACCACAGACCTGTGTGCTGAGAAAGAGTCCCTTTGTCACTTGGTCGGCCCCCACCCCCACCCCCGAAGCCAGCACTCGGGCCTCAGCAGCGGCCTCCTCCTTCCAGGGCTGAGGAGATCCCGGGCCGGGAGAAGGAGTTTTAACTGGGTCAAGGAGACAGACGGGGCAAGTGACTTGTCCAAGGTCACACAGCTTATAAATAGCAGAACCAGGATCCAACGACAGAGGTCCCGGCTGAGTCTGTGATTCAGAACCAGACTGAAGTTCAAGGTGACCGAAAAGATAACGGGGAGACTGAGCAGCCATGAGAAGACCGGCCCCGACCCGTCAGTGGGAGCCAGGGGAGGGGGGCCTGTCCTTTTCTGTATGTTGACCTTGCTTTAAAGCGAAACCTCGTCTCTCCCTCGGCGGTTTAGATGGGCAGAGGTGGTGCCGTGGTGAGCGCTGCCCCGCGGCGGGCAGACACGTGGGAGCAGACACCTATGGAAACTGCTAGAATCAAGTGGAGACGCTGCTAGGGACGCGGTTTCCTGGCCTCGGTGACGTCCTGGACGTTGCAGAAACCAGCTGTGGTTTCAGAGTCACAACCTACGACAGGGGTAAGGACAAGTATAAACGCCGCGTCTCCTCCCCGACGTCCTCTGTGGGTGACACCAGACTTGCAATCAGAAGTTAGTTACAAGAAAGAAAATATGATACTTAGCTATCGGTGACCAACGGTGGGATGGGGACCGCGGGGCCAGGGGCCAGGCTGTCAATCCCAAGGCATCTATGGGAAGAGGCCTAGGGGGTCCAGACCCTCGTCATCCCCTCATCCCCGATTTAAGGATGGGAGAGTGAGGTTCAGCGGCGAGTTACTCAAGAGCTGTATTCTGCAGAAAGAGGAGGAGGGACGAGACACGAACCCCTACGTCTGGCCCGCTCCAGCCTAGCGCCAACCCCACTGCGCCAACAGAGAGGAATTTGGGGCACTGATGAGTCCTTTTATTTATTGGAGCTGGGGATTGAACCCAGGGGCACTTAACCATCCCCCAGCTCTTATTTTTTGGGGGAGGGGGGTACCCGGGGGTTGAACTCAGGGGCTCTCCACCACTGAGCCACATCCCAGCCCCATTTTGTATCTTGTTTAGAGACAGGGTCTCACTGAGTTGCTTAGGGCCTCGCTTTTGCTGAGGCTGGCTTTGAACTTGCGATCCTCCTGCCTCAGCCTCCCCAGACACAGGATTACCAGTGTGGGCCCACCGCACCCAGTTTCGTTTTGTTTTGAGTCAGAGTCTGAGGCTGGCCTCAAATTTGCTGTCTTCCTGCCTCAGCCTCCCAAGCCACCGGGATTCCGGATACTTTAACATTAACCATGTGCCCTCAGCCTGGGAACCTGAAGGTCTCTTTATTCTGGATCCACCGGGGGCAGGTCCTGGAAGGGCAGCTAGGGGAAGGTCTGAAGTCCCCGGGGACCTCCCACTGGCCCGGTGCTGCCCTCCATGGGGCATTGGAATGGTGCCTCTGTCTGTGGCCACGTGGATTCCTGCCTTTGGGTCCCTAAGTCCACCTACAGCAGCAGGTCACCGCAGCCGGTGTGCTCTGAGGCTCTGCCTGTCCACTCCCACCCTGAAGTGCGACTACCAATCGCATTTTGCAGACTGGAACACCAAGGGCAGAGGACTCCGTCAGGGAGTGGGGCTTCCAACCCGCACTCCTGGGATGCTCCTTGTTCTTTTGAAGAGTTTGGTGGACGTGCACATGGGAGGGGGTGCTGGGGACGACCAGGGACCCCCCACGTGTGAGGCAGCCAAGTTTTTTTTTTTTTTTTAAAGAGAGAGTGAGGGGGGGGGAGAGAGAGAGAGAGAACTTTAATATTTATTTTTTTTAGTTATCGGCGGACACAACATCTTTGTTTGTACGTGGTGCTGAGGATCGAACCCCGGCCGCACGCATGCCAGGCGAGCGCGCTACCGCTTGAGCCACATCCCCAGCCCAAAGTTTTTATTTTTTAACTGCTGCATAAAAACTAAAAACTGCTGTGGGATGTCAGCGCCATGTGACACTTAAATCTGGTTCGACCTGTGACACCGGACACTGGTCTTCTCTGTGGTGAACACACAGACCCCCTCCCAGGCGCCTTGTCACTGTGGGCAGCCTGCTGCGCCCAAACCAGGAGGCAGCCATCTCCCTCGGCCAAGGGGGTGCCTGCCAACACAGGGCCGCCTGCTCCAGGGGACGGCGGGGAGGTGGCCACAGAGTGGGCTTGTTATTTTTGTCATGGGGACCAAAGAACAGGAGATGAAGAAGGGGGCGCGGGAGCGCAGGCAGGACTCCCCTCCCGCACCTCCAGCTCCGGCATCTCAAGGCCACGTCGTGTGGTTCTGGATATTCTTAGCTCTGCACAAACAGCCACCCATGCAGAGACTAAATGTAGCCGAGATGGGTCGCAAGGACTCTCTTCCTATCCCCACCTGCCCACCCGCTGGAAATTTTCCTTGTACTGGGGGTCGGTGTCTCTCTCTCTCTCTCTCTCTCTCTCTCTCACTGTGATAAGTGTATCCTTGCTGTGTGACATGGGGCAGATGAGTCTTCCTCATCTTATAATGAGATCACAGTGCGGTGTCCTTGGGGGTCGTTGGGAGGAGCAAATACAGTAGGCTCCTGGGCAGCGGGTGCCTGTGCCGGGCAGCTCCTCGCCACCATGCCAAGCACCTGAGGCCAACGCAGGAGGAAAGACTTGTTTGTGCTCACATTCCACAGGTCTCAGCCGGGGATCAGTGGACTCCGCGGCTCCGGGCCTGAGGTGAGGCGGTACCCACAGTCTCCAGAAGCCACACAGAGGAGAGCTGCCAGCTCAGGGCAGTGGGGAAGCCCAGAGAGAAGCTGGGGACCAGACCCAGTCCCGGAGGGCACACCTGCCCCACCCTTCCTCCAGCCGCGACACCCGCCCGGGCTCCCACCGCCTCCAGGAGCCCACTCAGCCACGCGAGGCCAACCCGCTGCTGAGGTGGAGCCCTCGGATGCGACTCCTCGGTGCCCGCCTGCTCCCCCGCCCCACGCAGCACCGGAGCTCCTGCCAGGAGCCAGTGCGCGCGCCCACCTTCCCGCAGCGCCCTGGGCACCGGCGGTGGCATGGCAGGCCGGGTTTCCTCACGTGTCGACGGGCACTGCAGCCAGGCTGCCTTGGGGGGGGGAGGCTGTGGCCCCCTGCCACGCTGAGGTCGGTCCTTTCTCTGCTCAGCCCAGCCCCCTCCCCGATGGTCACAGCTCCGCTGTCCCCCCTGTCTTTCTTCCGAGTGTTGCTGGGGTGGAACCCAGCGCCCTGCCCATGCTGAGCACACCCCTAGTCCCAGGCCAGGTGGCTCATGGTAGGGTCCCCGGGGACCACTGGGGGACATCTGTTGACATTGCGGCTGTCAGAACTGGACGCAGGTAGGATGTGACAGGAGCACCCATCTAGTGGGCAGAGGCCCGGGTAGTGATCAAGCGCCTGGAGTGTACAGGGGGTCCCCACCACAGTGAAGGAGCCGCTCTCAGATGTCCACTGTGCCGAGGCTGAGAAACCCCAACCTGGATGTCACATAAGGCAGAGGGACTCAAGAAGACCAATGGCCCGCTCCTCCTGATGTCCCACCACGGCTCCCCTGGGGCCATCTGAGTGGGGTGGACTCGACTACACCCCTCAGACCATGCCTTGCTGGGCACCTGATCCCCACGTGTGCAAGACACAACTTGCTGCAGGGAAACAGTCGCCACTTGAGAGGGTGTGTCCCTGTGATCTGTACTCAGTCCCTCCTGTGCCTTAGTTCATCAGTCCTAATGGCAACCTTGAGGGAGCACGATGCTCTTCGCGCCCATTTCACTGGTGAGAAAACCAGCCTCCCAGCAGGAGCGTCCACATGGAGCCCAAAGACAAGCCCAGTTCCCTGCAGGGCAGAGCTCACGCCATGGTCGCTTTACACCAGTGAGTCTCCGCTGGGGCTGTTGTGCCCTCTGTTCCCCTGATCGGATGGGCGGCTGGTGTGGGTGTCACACTGTAGGGTGCATGGGATGGATGGTGGGTGCTGCTGGCCTGGAGGGGTGGAGGCCAGGGACACTGCTCAGCACCCTGCAGTGCCCAGAACACCGCCCCAGAGAATAACATGGCCCCAGGGTCCCCAGGACTGAGGGGAGGGAGTCCACCTAGGAGGCCATTATCTCAAGAAGAGGTGGCCCTGGAGAAGGTGGAGTCCTGCAGAAAGCCGGGGACTCAGGCTCAACGGGGTCCTTGGCTCGCGGGACAGAAAAGAATCTCAGCACCTGGGGATTGTGTAGAAGCAGCTGGCCTCCAGGGAGGATGCGGCCATCTCCAGGGCAGAGGTGCCCAGAGGCCCTTCTGACCCACAGCCTGGCTCCCTGGCGCTCCTCAGGGTCCCCTCTGCCCGAGGTCCCACCCACCTCGGGAGACCGAGGGCTCTAGCGCCGGAGGCTGAAGCCTGATTTGAGGCCGCCACGGGCCCTTGGCCGGCTGGACGCCGCGTCCTGGGGACACAACACTGACCGCTCCAGGGACGGGAAACTGAGCGCGGGGCGGGGTGGGGGGGTGTCGTGCTCTGGCCTCCCTGGCCCAGGCTGGGGGAAGGGGCGCTCTCGAGCCAAGGGGACCGGGTGGCAGGTGGGGGCGGGGAGACAAAGCGGCCTCGCTGTCTCCGGGAATTAGACCCAATTGCAGCCGCGGCCCTAAAGGACGGCGCCCGCATTGTCTGGGATGGAGCTGGGCGGGCGGGAGGGGCCGTCTCCTGCCGGGAGCCCCGGGAGCCAGGCAGAGGCGGCCGCTGTGGGATCTGGCTCCGGGAAAGCCGTTACCGAGCGCCCGGGCCGGGCCGCGGGGAGGGAGGACCAGTGGGCAGGGGGCCAGCGGGGGCCAGCGACGACCGGGACGCCTGCCGGAAAAGGGCAGAGCTCCGTCTCCCCAGGCCGCCCCCCGCCCCCCTGCCTGGTTAGGGTGATGGGGACCCTGCCACCCTGGAAAGCCGCGCGCACACGCCCGCCCGCCGGCCCCTGGGTCTCTATCATCACTGCCCCGGGGGTCCACTCCCAGAGGAGGGACCCTGGGGGGCCCTCCCGCCAGGATGGTCCCAGGACCCTCGCTGGGGATTGCCCCATCCCGGTGCCCTCCCTCCGCCCCTCTCTGGCCCACCCCAGCTCTGGAGTCCCCTGCTCCCCAGTCCCAGAGACCCCCTCCCTTTTCCAGCCCCCTCCCCTCGCTGACCCTCCCAGGGACTCATCCCTCTGTCCTAACCCCGCTGCCCCTAGAGTTCCCTCCTCCGGGGGCTTCCCCAGGTCGTCCCCACCTGCGCCCCTCCCCTGGGCTGGACCTGCTGGAGAGGCACGGATTCTCCCCCATCTAGGTTTTGGGGTGTTATGGGGAGAGGGGCTACTCTCCATCCCTGCTTCTCAGGGTCAGAGGGCAGGGTCACAGCGCCGTGGTGGAGGGGGGGTGGGTCTCCAGGGTGAGATGAGGTGGGTGGGCCCCGGGGTGCTGTGCCCCCCCCAGTGTGAGCAGCCATTGCTGCCATGGGGACCGGCTCCCGCTGCGGCTCCCACTCCCACGGAGCTGAGCGCACGCACACACACACTCACACACTCAGGCACACACAGCCCCTGCGCACAGCACCCCTGCGGAGACCTGGGGGCGGACAGCAGGATGCAGGGCAGAGATGGCAGGGACAGGGCTGGGGTCTAGGTGGGGAGACAGAGGGGAGCGACCCTCCTCATCCCCTGCCCTTCCGCCTCGGTCTCCTTAGTATTCCGGGTCAGAGTTTTGAGGGGGTCCCTGGGGAGGCAGCTGACCCTGCAGGAGCTGGGGGAGGAACCCCAACCAGAGCCCAGGAAGCCCAAGTGAGCAGGGGAGTGGGGCAGGGCTCCCCACCGCCTTTGATGCCACTGGCCACAGGGACACGAAGACCTTCCCCACCTCCCGAATGCACCACCCTGGGGTCCAGTCTTGAACACGTGGCCACTGGAACTCAGGTCAGACACCCACAGGCAGGGTCACCCGGAAGCACCAACAGGTGCCCACCCCAGGGCGCATCCCTTGGCTGTGCCTCGCGCTCTGGAGTCTGTGACCAGCGCCTGCCTGAGTGCTTCCTCCTTCCTCCCTGACTGTCCACCCCTGACTGTCCCCTGCCCTGAGTCCCTGGCCCTGGACCCCGGGACACCGGAGCCTGAGAGCATGAGGTGAAGGTCAGGCAGAGCTGGGAGAGGGGAGGCCTTTGCCCGGAACCCGGTGTCAGCAGCCCCAGAAGCAGGAGAGGCAGGGCCAGCCGCCAGCCCAGGGAGGAGCCCTCGCACTTCACGGGGCATTTCCCGGTGGCAAAACTGCAGGAGAACAGGTGGTGGGCTTGTGCTGGTGTTTGTGTTTGTTTTTAATATCTCTATTTAAGGCTGGGACTGTGGCTCAGCGGTAGAGCGCTCCCCTAGCACGGGCGGGACCCGGTTCGATCCTCAGCACCACATGAAAATAAAGGCATTGTGTTGTGTCCATCTACACCTAAAAAAATGAAATTTTTAAAAAATTTATTTATTTATTGGTATGTGGTGCTGAGAATGGAACCTAGTGCCTCACACATGCTAGGCAAGTGCTCTACCACTGAGCCACAGCCCCAGCCCATGAAATATTTTTTAAAAAATAAAATATTTTTTTAAAAAAATCTTTATTTATTTTTATGTGGAGCTAAGGATCGAACCCACTACCTCACACATGCAAAGCAAGGGCTCTACCACTGGGCTCCAGTCCCAGCCCCCCGTTGTAGGTGTTTTAAGCCACAGGTGTGTGACATGGATACTGCAGCCCTGGCAAGCCAGTGCACACTGCACCGTTTTATCCCCCAAATTGGTGGTGTCTGTTGTAAAGTCCTTAGGAAGCTTGGATTCAGCCTGGGAATAACAGTCCATCTGAGCTCGGAGTCGGGCCACCTGTAGTTGACGGGTGCTCCTGGGCAAGTCACATCCTCTCCAAGCCCCGGTTTCCTCCTCTGTGCAGTGGGACAGTCCCTCACCCGTTGGCCAAGTGGCATCAGCTAAACCTGCAGAGGGTGCCGCAGTCTGGCTGGGCACAGAATCACGAGCCACTCACAGCTTTGTAGATTCAAACAGGAATTCTTTATTCCCGATCTCACACTGGCCTTCTACAAACACGTTCTGGGGAAATCCACGTTCTCTGCCCAAATCCACCTCCACTGGGCTTCTGTCTCCCAAAAATACTGTCTGAATCCCGTGAGAACTCAAGAGGAACTTAATAAGTAAAGAGTACTTGATTTCATATTTAGTGGTTGATATTTTAACACTTTAGCTTTGTAAATTAATCAGATGTCTGTAAAAACCAAGATCTTAGACAATTGTGGGGGATATATACCCCTTTCCAATTCCCTCTTTTTGCTTTAATAAGTATGTCTGTATCTAATAGTTGTCTTAGCTTTTTGCATTTTCTATCTGAAATACCTTACTTGACAAGAGGGCTTCATGCCAGGACTCAGCTTGTGCTCACGTACCCGTCAAAGTCAGAAGTTCACAGGTGACCAACAGTGACCACTGTAGACCTATGACATTCACTTATAAAAATAAGTCTTAACTGTCACTTGACCTCTGAGAGCCAGAATAAAACATCAGCAGCTCAAACTTCCACCCCCCTCAAGCAGGCGCCAGCTTCCGACCAAGAGGCCCGTGAGGACGGCCCCTGCCAGCTGGCACTGCCCTGGGGCAGGAGGTCCACACTCCTTTTCCTTTTCTTCTCCTTTTAAAAAAATGTTGAGTGGTTTCCCATAAACACCCAAATGGTCAGCTTTCCTGGGAAAACCCTGGCCCACCTGGCTGTGCTGGACCCCCTCCTCCTTGGGGACAGGTGGCCATGTGGAGGCCGGGTGGGCCGAGGTGGCCGACCGTGGCCGCGCGGTCTATGCGTCTGAGTCTGGGTGTGATCTGATGAGCCCGTGTCCTTCTGGGAGTGGGACGTGTACCTACGTGCACACGCGTGGTGCCAGGGAACCCCACTGTCTCTGCAGGCCACACGTGTGCACGTGGCCATGCGGGCCGCCGCTAACCCTTGTGGCTTGGACTCGCTTTCCTTGCTGTGCCCCTGGCGCCGTGAGCAGCCCAGGGAGCTGGGACCCTCTTAGGCTGTTTGCAGCTGGACTCTTCACGTGTGCTGAGTGACCGTGTGGGGGGTGGCGCTGGTGCCGTGGGCACGTGGACACGCAACCACAAGTCTGTGGTCATGTGTGTATTCATGGGCATATGGACGTGTGTCTGTCCCCATGTGTGGCTGTCTGGGGACAGTGTGTCTGTGCCCAGGAGTACGTGCTGGGCTGAGCTCGTGTCGCAGGTGCGTGGTCCTGCCTGAAGCTCTCGGGGTGTGCCCTCGGATGTCCGTGGCCATGTTTGTGAATCTGGGTACAAACCTGCATGTCCCCCAGGACAGGGTCCCAGGGGTGGGTGAGGCTTGGAGCAGGGGGAGGGGTGGGCAGCCAGCCCAGCAAGGGGCCACAGACCTGAGGTGAGACTCTGGGGACCAACAGTGCAGGGAAGCATGTGATTGGCTCAGACCAGCCCCCTGCCCCTGAACCAACCTGTGGTGGGTGGCAGGTGGGTGGCGCGCTCTGATTGGCCAGGCCATGTCACCACATGTCTGCTCTTGGGGGAAGGGGCCAGGGAGAAGAAGCGCCTTAGTGACAGCCAGTCCCACTGAGAAATGAAGAACATAGCCAGGGGCAGTGGCCAGGCCTGTGTCTCCAGGGACTTCCAAGGTGGAGGCAGGAGCTGGGCAGCTTAGCGGAGGCCTGCCGCGGAGACAGAAGGGCTGGGCTGGGGCTCAGTGCCCGGGTTCAATCCCCAGTAGAGAAGGAAGGAAAAGAGAAAAAAAGAAAATAAACCCTGGTCACCTCCTGATGCTGCTAATGATCACACCTGCCCTGCTGTCATGAGTGTGCAAAAACACGTGGCTCACAAGAAATAAGTGTCCCCACTGTACAGGCGGGAAAATGGCTACACAGAGAGGGTAAGTTACTTGCCTTCGGTCACACAGCCAGGAGACAGAGGCCCGAGTTCCAGCCTGGCCGTGTGATCCAGAACCCCTGCTCTAACCACCAGGCTCTCGGCCCCAGGTCACAGCACTCCTGGCTGTGGCTTCTGTGCCACTACCTCTCGCATCTCAGACAAGCACAGGTCTCCTTCTCCCCCCACCCCGGGACGCTGGGAGGCTCCTCTGTGCTGCGTGGGAGTTTGCAGGGGCTTGAAGGCTCTCTAGCGGCTCAGCGGGGTTCATTCTGAGAGTCCTTGGGACTGCTGACAGAGTCCAGCAGCTACTGGTGTTTCTCAGGCTCTTTCTCAGAAGCTGCTCTGGGTCTGAAGTGTTGTCATGCAGTGTTGAGATGCACCAGCTTTGAAAACACACTGTCTTTGTTCAATCCCCCTTATGCTGCTGTGGGTCCTTGGAAAATATACTGAACTTCTCTGTGCTCAGTTTTTTCATCACTTGGATGGAGTGGTCATGAGGACATGGGTTAATTCATGTCCAGGCTTGGAGTGGAGCTTATTTCTGCTAGCATCAGGGATAATTGACTTTGGCTAGTGTCTTAGTTCTTTTTTTTTTTTTTTTTTTTTGTTTTGGTACCAGAAATTAAACCCAGCAATGTTTAGCCACTGAGCCACATCCCCAGCCTATTTTATTTTATTTATTTATTTATTTTTATTATTATTATTTTTTTTTTTCAGCAGCACGATGGGGAATTGGAGTGTTTTATTTGATTTGTGTTTACAATCACGGTATTAGATGCCAGGAGAGCGAGATTACACCCATCATGCAAAGTAGAAAATGGAAATAGTTGTTCAGTCCACAGGACAACCTGGGCCCCAGGGGGGAAGACCTGTCCCAAATCTAGGGCCTTTTGCCCTGCACTGCTGCCATGGGAGAGCCTATTTTATTTTATTATTATTATTATTTTTATTTTGAGACAGGGTCTTGCTAAGTTGCTTAGGGCCTCCTGGCTAAATTGCTGAGGCTGGCTTTAAACTTGCCGTCCTCCTGCCTCAGCCTCCCAAGCTGCTGGGGTTATGGGTGTATGCCTCGGCACCCAGCTCTTAGTTCATTTTCTGTTGCTGTAATTGAATGCCACAGATTGACTGAGTTACAAAGAATAAAGGTCTGTGTCATTCACAGTTCCACAGGCTTGGAAGATTGAGCTCCAGTGGCCATGTCTGATGAGGGCCTTCTTGCTGGCACTGGGTGCTGCGTGTTGAGATGGACATCTGGGCTCTTCTCCTCTTCCTTTCCCTGAGGCTGGGGATGGAACCCCGGCCCTGCTGACTAGTGCTCTACCACTGAGCCACATGCCAGCCTCTCTTCCTCCCCTTAGGAGCCAGGTGCCACGGGGTTAGGCCTCACCCCGTGGCCTCACTGGACGTGTGGGCCTCCCAGCGTCCGTCCCTTCCCAACACCACAGTTGCATTAAGTTTCTGCCCTCCTGGGTTAGGGTTAGGGTTAGGGTTAGGGTGACTTAGTGAGGCCCTATCTCATACTAATGTAGCTCAGTAGCAGAGCACCTCCTCAGGATGCACAGGGCCCTCTGTTGTACCCCCAGCACCAAAAATAAACAAACATCTGGGAGCGTGAGCGCCTGAGAGATTTTGAGGCTGTTTGTTTCTGCAGCGTTTCCCTAACTGACACCCGCTTGCTTTCTGAGATCTCAGTCACAATCAGAGATGTCACACCATCTGATCCCATATGCCACGCCATAACTTCTAGTTATTGCCTGCACCTGGGACAACAGGAGAGACTGTCCCTCTGGGGGCCTTCAGGGGACAGTGAGCTTCCAAACTGCCGCACGGCCTTCCTGAGCTGTGTCCACATCCTGACCCCCTGAAGCCAGGTCACAGGCAACACTAAGTGGTGGGGAGGGACCCGGGAGGCCACAAAGGTGGCCTGGACTGAAAGAGGGAGAACGAGGGAGGGAGCAGGGGGTGAGGCCAGGAGGCCAGAAAGGGCCTCCCAGGTGGCCTCTGAATTCCTGTGATGTCCCACAGCCAGACATCTCTTTGGGGACCTCTGGGCTTGTCAGTACAGCCACTGTCCCTGGCACCTGGGACACTGAGGGTCCCTTGTTGGGATGGGTGTTCTCAGCATCTGGCTCCAGCTCCCAGACCCTCCCCCACTGCCTGGCACCTGACCCTCCTCTGTCCCCTGCTTGTCCCCCCCAAATCTCTGGCTGTTTCTTGAGGCTCCTGCCTCCCGGGGGTGGGTGCTCACTGCGGTCTGGGGTCTCTGCCTGGGGGTCCGGCCCTCTCTCTGGGTCTCTCCCTGGGTCTCTCCCTGTCTCTGCAGCGTGACCCTCAGTGCCCCCGGGTGCTGTGCCGAGTCGGGGTCTCGCCCAGTCCGTCTCTCTCTGAGTCCGCTGCTGTTTGCCTGCTGGGTGCCTGCATCTGTCCTAGCGTCCCGCGGGTCCCTGGTCCCTAGGTTTGGGGAGGACCCCAGGTGGCAGGTGTCACCTGGCCAGACACCTGGGATCAGTTGCTCTGCCCGGCCCCTCCCCCGACCTGCCAGGGATTTGCTGCTCTGTCTTCAGGGACCTTTAATTAAATGTCCCCCTCCAGCAGCAGAGTCCCCAGCTCCGCAGGCCGCCACCCCTCCCGGGTCACCAGGCGGCCACAGGCGTGACAACGTCCACTGCACCTGCCAGGCTGAGCCTCGCCCCCCCCCCCAACGCAGGCTGGACGGCCACCTCCACCGGATGCCACCGGCCCAGGTCCTCAGCTAGACACGCTCGGGCACGCGCGGGGCGGGGGGTGAGCCTCTCCATTTTTTTCGGCTTGTTTTGAGGAGACACCAAAAATGTGAGAAATTCGTTTTCTTTTTCTCATCCCCAGATTTAAAAAAAAAAACAAAAAAAAAAACCTCTGTATTTTAAAAACAATGACGGGCAGCACAGACAGCCACAGGCAGCCGCTGTCCCTGTCCCCCCAGAGCACCTCGCATTATTCCAACACGTTCCTGAAGCAGGAAGTAGGCTGCTGCCGTGTCACCCAGGCCCAAGGTCTTCGCTCCGGGTCCCCTTTCTCTGTGTCCCTCAGCTGTGCTGCCCAGGCTGACCTGGGCGCGCCAGCCTCCGCCCGCAGGGCTGGGACCACATGTGTAGGCCACCACTCTCCGCCAGTGACAAGTGGCTTTGGAGGTCTCCACACACACCCGTGAGCGTGTGCACTCGCTTCTGCAGGGATTCCAGCGGCACACACACACACACACGCACACCACAGAGTCACCCACACGGCTACCTACAAGTACCAGCAGAGTCAATGCCACCCAGATGCCCACACGGCCACCTGCCCGCTGCTGGTCACATGGACGTGCAAGTCCACACTGCGCCAAGCTCTGAATGTCTACATGAAAGTGCCCATGCACGCACTCACACCATGCCTGACACACACAGTCACACGCACGTGCACAGATTGAAGCACCTACACCAACACGTAGACACGCGTGACCCCCAGGAGCGCACGTGCACAAGCAGATTGGAGAACCTCCTCCCTGTGCACCTGCACACTCAGTCCCACAGTCACACGGCTGAGACCTGCACACTCGCGTCTAAAGACGTGCACCTCAGAAGCCTGGTCCCTGGCTCCTGCCCACACAGTTCTCCTCCCACCCACTTCCACTATGAAACAGCAGTGCACACGCACACACGCACACACACACGCACACACATGCCCATGCACACACGTACACACACGCAAAGCACGCACACATGCACACACAACACACATGAACACACATGCACACACATGCACACCCACACACACCACACGCACACACACCACACTACATGCACACATGCACACACAACACGCACACACATGCACAGAACACGCATGCACACACACACATGCACACCCGCACACACACTACACACATGCACACACATGCACACCCGCACACACACTACACACACATATGCACACACACACGCACTGTCACACATGCTGGAAAAACCCTCAGAGGAGCACTCTCAGTGTCATCGCGCCCCGCCCCCAGACACTGGTCGCCATGGTTTCGGGAAGGATGTCGTCTATATTTGCCAGTTTCTTTTTCTCCCTCTGAAGAAACGCTTGGGGCCTCCGAGCTCATTTTCTGGCTTTGGATTGAATGGCCCTGGATACGTGCAGTGCTCCAGAAGGTGACATTGCTGGGCTGCTGCCAAAACCCTCACGGACCCTGCCCAGACCCCGTCCTCAGGCTGGCCCTAGGGAGGGGTGCAGGTGGGGGAGGGGAGCCCAGAGCAGGCAGGTGGGCCACGAGGCCACCTTGTCCCCAGCCCTGCCTGTCCCTCTGCAGAATCTTGGGTACCACAAGCCCCCAGCCTGGCCTCTTGTCCACTCCCCGCCCCGCGTCCTCAGGAGCCCCACCCACCCCAGCACAGGCAGGAGCTCAGAAGGTCCTTCCAGAGGAGCGGAGGCTGCCCAGCCACTGGCCTTAAGCAAAGGCGCGTGAACCCACCAAAGCTTCAGTCCAGAGGCCGTGACAGCGCCTCAGCCCTGACCTGGACGGCCCAGAAGCTCCACCGCAGGCCCCTGTCCCCCAACCTGACCAGGAGAGGACGGAGGAGAGAGTTTCCAGACACGAACTCAGGGACATGGGGCGGGGGCTTTGTTTCTGTGACACTGGGGACTGAACGGGCGCTCTGCCCCGAGCGCCACCCCCAGCCCTTTTGACGCTTTGAGACGCTCCCACTGCGCTGCCCAGGCTGGCCTTGAGCTGCCCCGCCTGCCTCGGCCTCCTGAGGAACGGCAGCACGTGCCCAGCAGTTTCTCTCTCTAGATTTAAGAATGAGACCAAGGGGCATCCGAGGGCCAAACATGGACGCCTGAGGCACTTCTGGATCCTAGAGTCTCAACATGGACGTGCACCCAAGGAAATTCTGGATCCTGGGGCTTAAACATGGACGTGCACCCGACGAACTTCCGGATCCGGGGGCCTAAACATGGCCGTGCGCCTGAGGAACTTCCGGATCCAGGAGCCTAAACATGGATGTGCGCCTGAGGAACTTCCGGATCCAGGAGCTTAAACACAGATGTGCACCCGACAAACTTCTGGATCCAGGGTCCTAAACATGGATGTGCACCCAAGGAACCTCTGGATCCGTGGGTCTAAATATGAAAGCCTGAGGAACTTCCAGATCCTAGAGCCTAAACATGGCCGTGCGCCTGAGGAACTTCCAGATCCTAGAGCCTAAACATGGACGTGCACCTGAGGCACTTCCGGATGCTAAGGCCTAAACATGGACGTTTGCCCGAGGAACTTCCGGATCCTGGGGCTTAAACATGGACGTGCGCCTGAGGAACTTCTGGATCCTGGGGCTTAAACATGGACATGTGCTGAGGAACTTCCGGACCCGGGAGCCTAAACATGGCCGTGCACCTGAGGAACTTCCGGATCCTGGGGCTTAAACATGGACGTGCGCCTGAGGAACTTCCGGATCCTGGGGCTTAAACATGGACGTGCGCCTGAGGAACTTCCGGATCTGGGAGCCTAAACATGGCCGTGCACCTGAGGAACTTCCGGACCCGGGAGCCTAAACATGGATGTGCACCTGAGGAACTTCCGGATCCTGGGGCTTAAACATGGACGTGCGCCTGAGGTCTGGGGCCCAAACATGGATCCCTGAGGCACTTCCGGATCTGAGGGCCTAAACATGGACGTGTCCCTGGAACTTCTGGGTCCTTGTGCCTATGAAGGGCAGGGCGTGACTCTCAGAAGGGACGTGGCCCATGAAGGGGAGCCGAGTATGGGGCCTGTTGGGGGCAGACTGAGCTGTCGCACTCTGAACTTGAATGTGACGGTGGCCTCACTTCCCGGCCTTCCCCTGGGTGTCACTTCCTCCCCTTCCAGAAATGTGGAGGGGGGGGGCAGCCATTCCCAACTGGCGAGACAGTGAGGTTCCCTTGTGCTTATTCTGTGTAAGAAAGATAAATAATCTGATGTGAGCTCCTCCAGTTATTTTTGATGAGTGCTTGGCTCATAGGAAACTGGTTCTGTTTTATGGGAGGAAGTGTACCCTGATTTTAAAATAAAAAATGAAGCCAATTAGGATTGTTAAATCACACTGTCATACTTCTGTTCTCTGATGGCAGAAATAAACCTTTAAAAAAAAAAAAGAATGAGACCAAGGTGCTGGGAGAGTCCAGGTCCTGCCCTCCTCGTGGACTGACAGAACGAGAAGGCCAGGGCAGAAGCCCTCGCCTGTCCTGTTTGCTCCCCGCAGGTAGTAGGCGCTCAATAAGTGCTTATTGAGTGGACAAAAATGAATCAGGAAGAAAATCAGAGCGACCTAGGCCAAAAGTTCACCTGCGAGCCCCGTCTCTGGATATGGCCAGCTGTCGCCTGGGGGCACAACGGTGGCTATTCTGGTGCAGACCCATCAGAGTCTTCCTGCTTCCCAGGCCCTGGACGGAGCCTCCGAGGTGACCTGGGAACTGCAAGGGCCAGAGGGTCACAGGGATCACCGGGCTCTTCCTCACCAGCCAGGACCCCTTCTGGGCTCCTCACCTGCCTGGGCCTCGCAGCTGCTGGGGGGACCTGAAACCTGAGCTGTCCTCACAAAGGCACCTGGAGGAGCCCCAGCCTGGGTGCAACCTCTGCAGGTCCAGCAGAGGCTGACCACACCCAGCCACAGTCTTGAGGGACCAGAGAGCCCGAGCTCAGAGAGGCTGAGACTGCACCCGGGACACACTGGCCGCTCAGCTCAGTCCGAGGTTTGGACTGTTTCATGTGCCTGCAAATTGCTGCCATATCGCCACCCTTTAAAGTGACGTGCCGAAGATCAGTGGTCCTCAGCCAGTGATTCTGCCCCAGGGGACACTGGGTCATGTCTGGGGACATGTGTGGCTGTCACAACTCTGGCAGCATGGGGTGGGTGGGGGCAGGGATGCTGTTCAGCCCCAGGACGGGCCTCACAACCACAACCATCTGCCTAAATGTCATCGGGGCCGAGACTGAGAGATTCTGGGCTGGGTTCATGGGATAACAAGTCTCCTGAGACTTAACTTCACCTGTTGTCAGCATTTCTAGGACCACGCAATGAGGTCCCACCAAATTCTTATGTCACTGAGGCTGGGGTGAGGTCCAGCAGCAGACTGCTTGTCCAGTACGCACGAGGTCCTGCGTTTGACCTCAGCACTGGGGGAAACCGCTTTTTCCAGATGAGGAAACGGAGAGTGTCCCAGGCACGGTCACAGCGAGGGCAAGGTTGAGCTGGGACAGAAACCATGAGGCATCTCTGAAACTCCATTTGTTCTCAGGCCACGGGGAAGACGGGGCAGGGTCCTCTCCTTGCCATCGGCCGCTGTGACACCTGCGCCTGGTGTAGAGTAGCCTCCAGGAACGTCACCTCAGTAAGGGACTGAATGAGAGATGGCCGAAGAAACCCACCAAAGACCACCCCAAAACATCCGCAAAACCCCGACCCCCACATGCAGGAGGCTGCGAGGTAGAGGCCAGCCCGGCCACCTGGGCAGGCCCCGTCTCACAGTTCAAAACTAAAAAAAAGGGCTGGGGATGTGGCTCAAGCGGTAGCTTGCTCGCCTGGCATGCGTGCGGCCTGGGTTCGATCCTCAGCACCACATACAGACAAAGATGTTGTGTTTGCTGAAAACTAAAAAAAAATATATTAAAATTCTCAAAAAAAAAAAAAAACTAAAAAAAAAAAATATTTTTCCTTCTGATGTCCTGGACGACAAAGGTGGGGGGCGGTTCAGATGGAAAGCCTCAGGCAACATGGGACCCTGGGGGACCCCAGAGCCAGATAGGAGGCTGGGATACACCCAGTGTGTTGGAGAAGAGCATCGGGCAACGTGGAATCTAAGGAAGGTGCCAAGTCCCCTTGGGGCTCACTGACCATCGCAAGGCGTAAGGGGTGGCCGGGTGGCAAAGCAGGGTGAGGCCCAGGGTCAGGCTACGGTGCTCAAGACTCTGGATTCTCTTCAAAATAAGTACTTAAAGGCCAGTTCCGGGAACGACTCCCCGTCGCTTGGCACAACCTGACTGAATCCCCAGAGAACCGCGTAGCCTGTCGCGAGGGAGAAGACCTCCCAAACAGTCACACGCCACAGCTTCCTTCTGTCTGACACTTTTACTTTGGTGCCAGGGATGGGACCCACTGAGCCACATCCCCAGCCTTTTTTATTTTGCACTTGGAGCCAGGGTCTTGCTAAGCTGCTCAGGGCCACACTAAATTGCTGAAGCTGGCCTTGAGCTTGTGATCCTCCTGCCTCAGCCTCCTGAGCTGCTGGGATGACAGGCGTGACCACTATAGCCAGCTCCGGGGAACATTCTTGAAATGACAGAATTGCAGACGTGGAGAATGGATTGGTCTCCAGGGGCAGGAGGAGGGGTGGGAGGGAAGCAAGTGGTTATAAAGGACAGAGGAGGCATGGGGGGGGGGGCGGTCTGTGTCGGTGTCAGGGCCCTAGGGGACCCTGTTACCGCAGGAATCCGCACAGTGCAGGGAATGTCTCTGCATTTCTTCTTACAACTCCATGTGAATTTATAATCATCTCCCGCTGAACACGTTTAATAAGATAGACCATGTGGTTGACCCTCCGTGTCCCTGAGCCCTGCATCTGCCAGCTCCGTCAACTGGGGGCCGAGGGTGCTTGGGGAAGGCACTGCATCTACAAGAACACCACGGGCCCTTCCTGGTCATTGTTCCCGAGCCACGTGGTGCGCCAGCGGTGGATGCAGCCTGTGAGCTGCATCAGGAAGGAAAGACATCTAGAGATGACTCACGGGCCTCAGGGCGCGTGGGCAGGTTCTGTGAAAATTCTGCGTCATTTTGTAAGGGACATGAGCATCATTGGATTTTGGTATCCTTGGGGGTCCTGGAACCCGTTCTCCCCAGACCCCAAGGGACAACTGTACGTCATCTCTAAGGCTCAGCCAAGGGTGCCCTATGGTGCCACTGTGTGACCTTTTAAGACCTGGACAGAACCCAGGAGGCTCTGGACGCCCTACCCTTCTCCTGTGGCCTTCCTGTGGTCACTCCTGAGGGATTCGGCCACCCCTCACACTGTGGTGCGCCCCAGTGACTCCCACTCCTGGCCCAGGAAGAGCTCTGACTTCAATGGCTCCTTGACCTTCAAACTTTCCGAGTCACCTGGTGGGGTCCTGGGACAGAGGGTAGCCCCCACCCTCAGAAGGCCCCTATCCAACACGGCTGGAGCTCAGGGTGACAATGAGGACCCAGTGTGCTGCGGTGGGGGTGAGTACACCCTGCCTGGGAAGGTCCCCAAAGAGCTGAAAGGGACTGTACAGCAGGTCCCAGCAACTGGGAGCCCGGGGCAGCAGGGCCAGGCTCAGGGCCAGCCTGGCCACTTAGCAAGGATACCCCATCTCAAAATAAAAATAAAGTAGAATAAGTGTCTAGGGGACAGAGGTAAAGCATCCCTGGGTTCAATCTCCAGGGCCCAAACCAGAAGACAGACAGACAGACAGACACTAACCCAGATGCCCACCATAGATAGAGGAGTAAACAAAATGTGACACACACACAAAATATGGAAGGGATCCTGTCACATGCCGCATGGGGTTGACTGTGGAGCACACGCCGAGTGACAGGACCAGGAGACATTCCTTTCTGTGAGGTCCCCCCTCCAGTCGCGCTGCACTCAGACAGCAGCGAGCAGAGGGGTGGCTCCTGGGGGAGGGGGAGGCTCTGGCTCAGTGGGGACCTTCTCAGATCTGGGAGATGGAGCCGCAGGAACCCACCGACACCACCTGGATCTCCAAAGTGATCACTCAGAACCACCCACGGGACCCTGCGCGAGAGGCAGAGCCGGGACGGCAGCGCGTGTCCACAGAGGACTCCACGGAAGCCTGGTCCTGGGCAGCAGCAGGGCCAGTCTGACCCCACAACCTGGGACTAAGGGAGCTGTAGGGATGGCCACACAACGCCTGACCGCCCCTCTGTGTCTCTGGGGGCTGCCCCCTGCCACACGGCCACACCGGCACTCTGTCCCCAGGTACACGGCACCGTGCTGTCTCTGGGCTTTGGGGCTGGCGAAGGGACAGGCCTCGGGCTTGCTGGGAAGTGCCCCACCACGGAGCTCTCCTCCTGGGTGCTCTCTGGTTTTCGTTCTGAGACAGGTTCCTGTTTTGCTGTCCAGGCTGCCCTGAACTGGCCATCCCCCTGCCTCAGCCTCCAGAGTCGCAGGGAGGACAGGTGTGTCACGGGGCTGTGCCTGCGCTTTTCTCCTGTGGCCCTCGGCGACCTTCCTGAAGGTTCCAGCGACATCTCACTCCTTCATCCTCCCGGCAGCCCTCCTCCCAGGACCCAGCTCCCTCCTCGGAGGCTCGCCCCACCCTGGAGGAACAGGATGCCGCTGACGTGAGGCGCCCGCAGGAGAACGTCCACACCGCGTCCACTCCGGAAGTCACCTCAGCCAAAAGCAGGACAGCACCGCACCACCCACGGTGGGGAGGGGGGGTAGGTCGGATGCGCTGCACCCACCAGGCGAACGTTACCCATCCTTAAAAGGGAGGACACTCCCAGACAGAGTGGACGGAGCGGGAGGAGGTCATGCCAAGAGAAGGAATCCAGACACAAAACCACGACTGTCGCCAGACACCGCCTGCGCGAGGTGCCCACAACAGCACATTCGTGGACATGGACGTTCAGTTGAAGTCACCAGCAGCTCGGGGTGGGGGAGTCTGGCTTCATGAGTATAGAGTTTTGCTTGGAAAGATGAGGGAAAGTTCTGGAAGCCGGTGGTGGTGATGGCTGCACGGTGCTGCGAATGAGCCGAAAGCCACCAGCTTAACGTGTTGAACTTCACGTTACGCGTCTCCTATGACGAGGGCTAGGCCCAGTGTGGCTCCTCCTCCCAGCCGGCGCTGTCTGGGGGCGCAGGCTCCTGTGAAGAAATCCCCCCATGGAAGACACTCACCTGGCCCAGAAGCAGCCCCGGGGACGCCAGCCCTGTCCACGGCCATGCGGGATCTGCAGCCAGTCTTTCCCCGATCTGGCCATCAAATGAGCCCCAGCCCTGATGACCACAAGGTGACAGAAGTGACGGCCCTGAGGCAGCACAGCCCAGCCAGAGTCCTCACGGGGGCTGAGATGGGGTGCGCTGTTGCTGTGAGCCACCCTGTTCGTCCCCAGTGACTTGTGACCCAGCAAGAGATGCTGAAACACTGTTCTGATTAGAAGAGACCTGTCAGAGTGGCAGGTAAGTGGCCTCAGGAGACGCCTGCAGAGCGAGTCCCTACCTCCTCCCTGGGGGCCGGCTGCCCGCGCTGGCCCTGGGTTTTCTCATTTGTAAAATAGGAAAAATATCAGGGTCTGCCTCCCTGGGGTGTGGGGCGACGAAACGCAGGTAAGGTGCCTCGCTCCGGCTGGGCTCTGCACCAAAGGTGTGGTCAGGGACAGGGGCTGCGGTGACTAGGAGGAAGGCTTTGGGGACAGAGACTTATCTGAGGCCTCCCCTCTGACTGCAGGCCCTGAGCCTGCAGGGGTCGGGGTGTCCAGCAGCTGTTTGTGAACCTGAGATCTGTCAGTCTGTCTGTCTGTCCTGGGTTAGCTCTGTGTACCCCCTCTGTCTGTGCTTGTCTGTGAATGTTGTCACACCCTGCGTGTCCCCTGTCCCTGTTCCTGCCCCTGAGCTTGCTGTGTCCACCCACGCGGGTGTCGTGTCACGGCCGTGGGCGGTGGGGGCTGCGGGGCTGCGGGCCTGCGGGGAGGGAGGGCGGCTGCCTCGCCTGGTCCTCGCGGTCCCCCCTTCTCGCCTCCCGCGCTCTCGAGACCCTCGCGCAGCCACTTCTCCCCTGCACTCTGCGCAGAGCGCGCGCGGCAGGCGTTGCCCTGGCAACGCCGAGATGCCCAGCAACAAGTCCGCGGCGCGCGTCACGTGCCGGGCACCGGCCAATCCGGAGATCCGCGGGGAAGCAGGTCAGCCTGGGCCAAAGTCCGCCTCCTGCCTGCTCCTCCCCCGCGGCCCGCGAGCCGGGCGAGCTAATTACCGTAATTGCGGTAAGAAAGCTCCGTCCGTGGCGCGGTGCGCCGGGGGCTGGGCGGGGGGCTGGGTCGGGCCCAAGGGGCTGAGCGAGGAGGGCATCGGCCTGTCCTGCAGCCGGCAGCCTGTCCTCCAGCCAGCCGCCTCGCCGCTGCCTCCACGACCGCCATCAAGCATTAGGCGCCTACTGTGTGCACCCACTGGGGGGGGGAGGGGATCGCAGTGTTTGTGATGAAGGTGGGGGACCCCAGCGTCCAGCTTGGTTTCAGGGCAGAGGAACTGGTGACTCTCAGAACTCAGGGTCTCATAGGAACCCTCCGATCACCACTGGATTGAATAAATCTCCCCATTCCGCTGGGCCTGGGCTGCTTCTATACACAAACATGGAAGACTTCACTCTTGAAGGTCTGTGCAGATGGGTTGAGGTCTTCTCTCTGTCCTCCCCCCACAGTGGCCCTAGGTGAGCGTCTTCATCGAGTCCCTGATTAAAGTCGGCGTTTCTTTCCGGGGCGGTGGTATTTATCCAGGGGATATATGCAAAGCATACAGTAGGCATCCAACAAGCAGCCGCTCGTCATTGTCACGCGGTTGGCTCCTCATGAGCTGAGACCTTGCAAGCCTCATGCAGCGCAGGGATTGGACGAGAGGCCTCTGCAGCTCGGTAGAGTGTGTTTCCTTTCAAATGAGCCCAAATTGGGGGCTTTCGTGTCAGAGGCCCCTGTGGGCTCTTGGGTTTTATTCCTGGAGTGGACTTCTCGAGTCTCTTCCAGCTCTGGGCTCCTTTCGCTCTTCCCATCAGCCATCAGCCATCAGCCATCGAGCTTCCTGTGTCCTGGGCCCTACTGTGAGTCTCAGTGGTCAGCCTCACCCTGAACGTAGGCTTAAGAACGAGCCCCGTGGGTGACCACAGACATGGCCTGGCTCTCAGTGCCCAGGGGGCACATCTGGTCCTCTCTCCGCGTCCCCCATGCTGATCCTGCCCACTGGCCTCGGCACATGCTGTTCCCACTGCCCGGAAGCCCCGTCCCCACCGTCTTCCCTCTCACTGTCCTGGCTCCACACACAGCCCCGCCCCAAGGCCTCCTGGAACCCACATCCGACTGGGCCTCGGCTGTGGATACGCCTTCCACCCTCTGTCAGGAGTTTGGATCCTGTCCCTTCCCCCGCTAGTGGGTGAGTGGTTAGGGGAAGGGCAGATGCAGGGGAGGTTGCGCTTGGAATTGTGTCAATCCCTGTTCCTGCTGTTCCTTGGCAAGGAACAACAGAGCCTTCCCTGAAGGTCCTCCCGGGACTCCCAGCTGGAAGGAAAACCAGCCTGCGGGCCTTGGCTCCCCTCTTGGACTCTGCAGCCAAGAATCATCTTTTGGAGACTCCAGGCTGGTCCCACTCGGAGCACAGAATACAGCCACCGGATGTGGCTGGAGTGGGGATTCCGGTTTCAAAAGGCAGTTGTCTCCCTCCCTGCTGTGTGAGCTTGAGAAAGTGTCTCAACCTATCTGAGTGCTTCTTTATCTGGGAAATGGGGCTAACAGCACTGAACTTGGTAAGTTAATATGAGGGTGGGATGAACTAGAGGGAGCTAGCCCCCAGCGTCTTCAAGAAATGGTGGCTGGTGTTGTTTTGGCAGAAGGGAGTAAACTGAAGGGATGTTGTGGATGTCACAAAACCAATAGGAAAGCTAGGACATTGGCTTTGGGAGCAGGCAGGTGCCCAGAGAGGAGCGTGATGGCACTGGAAGGCCAGGCCAGCTAAGCTGGCCACTACCCTCTGCACATGTCCTTTCCCATCTTTTGAACGGGAGCAGAACTCCAAGTCCTGGCTCCTTGGAGGGTGCTGGCATGAGATTGAGCAGATAACCTGAGTAGGGTTCTGGAAGGTTCTGGAAGGTCTAATTCCTGTACTCACAGTATCAAGTATCTATGGGGGCCGGGCGCAGTGGCTCACGCCTGAAATCCCAGAGCTCAGGAGGCTGAGGCAGGAGCATGGCTTCAAAACCAGCCTCAGCAAAAAGCAAGGCACTAAGCAACTCAGTGAGACCCTGTCTCTAAATACAAAATAGGGCTGAGGGTGGGGCTCAGTGACCAAGTGCCCCTGAGTTCAATCCTTGGTTAAAAAAAAAAAAAAATTTTATGGGGGCTTTGTGTGTGCAGGTAGAGGGCAGAGCTTTGAAGAGAGAGCAAGGAAAGCCGGGCTCTGCTCAGGGCTGAGCCCCTATATGCTGCGTGCGCTGGAGAATTTTACTGTCCCTCTCTGAGCCTCAATGAAATGAGGGATGGGGGCTCAGTACGAGGAGCACCTCCTTTCGGATCCCTTCTTAGCCTGTTTGCTGGGTGCCC
The DNA here is from genome assembly GCF_048772815.1 of Callospermophilus lateralis. Classification (NCBI taxonomy): domain Eukaryota; kingdom Metazoa; phylum Chordata; class Mammalia; order Rodentia; family Sciuridae; genus Callospermophilus; species Callospermophilus lateralis. The sequence continues at coordinate 222,093,973 of NC_135305.1, read as the reverse complement.
TTGGGGGGCTGTCTTCACCACTCTGAGCCCCAGGCCATCTCTGAGGACGGGGTTAGGTTCCTGCTGCCGGCAGCTGTGAGGGCTTGGACACCCACGCCTCCCCCTCCAGGGGTGATGGCTTCTAGGTGTTGGGAAATACAGGGGTGATCCAAATGGGTGAGGTCCTCGCCCTTATCTGTTGCTCTCCTCAATGGCGAGTGACAGGTAAGTGTCACCGTCACCATCTGCACGGGGTCGGCACTGCTCTTTTCGTCCAGGGCACACCTTGCCAGCCTCCTGGCTCCCCGCTGAGAGGTTCCAGAGGGCCTGGGTGGCTCTCCTTGGGGCTCTGGACAGAGACCTTCCTTAGGGATTCCCTGGGGACCTGGTGGGGGTGGGGACCTGCGTGTGGTCCTGTTTGCGCTCCTGAACGCCTCCGTTAATCCCCCTGCCTGGGCTCCAGGGTCGGGTTTCGGGGCCCCAGGCAGGTGTTGTCCAGAGCAGCCCAGTTTCCCTAATCCTCAGGCTCCAGAAGATGTCGTTGGTGGGGAGCAGAAGAGGCCGGCTGAGGCCACCATCTGTGCAGCCCGGAGGGTAGGAAGAGGTCTCTATAGTAACGGCTGGGGAAGGGGCTGCGTGGGCCTGTCTGTGCGCCAGGCAGGGGACAGGGAGGAAGAGACCCTCCTCCTGGGCTGTTTTCCTCCTGGCTGAGGAGCTGTCAGCCAGTGCTCCGGGTGGCCCGGCGGCTCTCCCCGGGGTAATTAGCTACTGTCCCTAAGGAGTCCCAGGGCACACTTCTAAAGACATTCATCACTGCTCCCTGCAGGCACCGTCCTTCTCCCGGGACACGGGCCAGTGTGGCAGAACTTGGGGTCCCAGAGGGGGGAGAGCCGAATAGGGAGCCTCTCCTGGAAGCTGAGACCCCCAGCGAGGTGACACGGGGCGGCCAGAATTAGCGAGGGACCCCACGCAGTGAGTGATTTGAACAGCCAGCAGTAATTGTTCCAGGAGGTGGAAGGAGCCTCCTGGGGAGGCAGCATGTCCTGGGGAAGTGGCTCCCGGTGAGGGGCCAGTCAGACCCAAAGTGGGCAGGATGGGCTGGCCGAGGGGGAGGGGACTCTGCAGCCGGGCCCTGCCCGCCTGGGATGCCCTGTCCAGAGCGCCCTCCTGGCCTTGGCACACCACCTGCCAAGCTCCCCAGCTCACTCCTCCTCATCCTGGGTCTCAGTTGAAATGGTGGCGATTCCTCCAGGAAGCCCACCATGCTCTACCCCTGGTCCTTCCACCTGGGCTGGGTCAGGTGACCTCCCTGGCTTCCCACAAGTCCCTGTGCCCCCTCCATCCGTTTGTCCCTCGTTTTTGAGCTGTCACTGTCTGGGAGTGTGAGCCTTTTTCGTGGAGGATTAGGACATTTCCTGCTAGAGCACTTTCACACGGTGCGTGGGGGGCGCTGCTTTTGTATTAAAAAGACAGAGAGGAAACAATCTGTTTATTAGGAGGCTAAAAGAGACGCCAAGGAGACCAGCTGCTGGCCAGGCCTGGAGCCCGGGAAAGCTTGCCCCGTCCCCCAGGGAGCGGCCAGGGGCAGGCTTGACCACTTCTTGTACAGTGACACCCACTCTGACCACGGGACCCAGCCACCCACCCCTAGACATTCACCCCGTGAGAGCAGCCCCTTCAAAGGCCTGTGCGTATCCATGGCAGCTTCATCAGCGTCTCCAAACCGGGAGGGCCCCCGGAACCCAACGCGCCTGGGAAATGGCCGCCTGCACCACCAGCGCCACTCCCTAAGGAAAAGGTGCTGATTCCAGGTCCTCACGACAGACAGTGGGCGGGGTCTCCAGCACCCCGCGGGAGCCAAGAGGCCGGACACCAAGGCCCACTGTGCGATTCCACTTAGACGACATTTGGGGATAGGAGACCCCGGGATGCAGACCAGAGCAGGGCTGGGCGCCCCGGCGCCCAGGCATGAAGTACCTCCGCAAAGGACCGTGGGCTAGCGCTCAGGCCTTGCGGAGGACACTCTGGGTCCCCACCCCATCTCCTGCAACGCCCCCGCCCCTGCCTGTGTGTGGCCTCGGCTGCAGCATCTATAAAGCGGACTGCCCTGAGTGGAGATCAGTCGGCAGGAGGGTCCCAGAATCCTGAGCATGGAGGCTCCACTCTCCTGGAAGCAGAGGCCACAGCAGGACACTGGAGCTGTGGGCAGTGAGCTCTGAGGCTTGCTCACCAGGTGGCCTGGTGCCCTTACCTGGCCTCTCGGTGCCTCAGTCTACCCACTTTAAAATGGGAATGACGGTGGCTGTCTTCTGGGGGCTCCTGGGGCCTCAGGAACACTTGGCATGTGGAGCGGTTGGTGCAGAGCCCGGTATGAAATGCGAGCTCAGGCCAGGGTGGTGGTGTGGCTCGGGGTGGCCTGCTCTCCTGGCACTTGGAAGACCCTGAGTTCCATTCCCTGCACCGAAGGGGGAAAAACCTCAAGAAGGAGAGAAAAACAGGTGGGACTCCGTGGGCCTGAGGAGCTGCCGTCGGTACCGGTCTAAACGCCACCTTCTCTGACTGACCCCCCAGTCCTCTCCACACCTGCCCACCCGCCAGCACACACCAGGGCCTCTCCTTTTTTTAAAAAGTTTTCACTTTTTTAAAAAAAGAACAAATGAGCCCAGCCCCATGCCCAGTGCCCTCCCATCCCTTTCTCTTTCTTCTACAGCGCGCTCTCCAGTGACCGCGCTGGCCTTGGAGCACGAGGCACCACGGAGGTGGCGGGGTGTTCCAGAGGCACTCCCTTGGGTTGTGCCCTCCACAGTGACTTCACTGAGCACCCACGATGTGTCGGGATTGCTCATGGCCTCTGCGCCTGCTCCAGGGTTTTGACGGAACTTTCCCCAGTGAACACAGAGTCCCCTGTGGACGGCCAGCCCTCCATTACTACAGCCACCACACAAGACTGTCGACTTACGAGGAGAAATTTTGGAGGATGGCCCTATTTCTTCAGGACAATAGTGAGGCAGCACGCAGCACGTGACGTTGGGGGCACGTGGCAGACCAAAGTCACTGCCCTTATCACAAGGAGGCAAAAAAAAAGAGAGAAAGAGATCAGGATCCCCTGATCCTCATTGGGGGCACACCCTCATGGACACAAGACATCCAGTGTCACCTCTTAAAGCTTCACCATCTTCACATGGGGCTGTCCCAGAGACTGGCCTCTGACCATGGATCTTTGGAGGACATTTACCAAGCCAGGGCAACGTGGTTTGGGCATCTTTGATGACAGGTGCTGGGTGGCTTGTTTGAAGCCTCAGGCTCCATGAGTCATCCACAGAGGCTCATTTGGGGGCTCAAATTCCATGAAATAAGCAACCCATTTGGGAGAATTTTAGACTGGGGAGGGCACAAGCAAGACAGGAATCCCTCTATGTCACACACAAAGACATTTGAGTATAGTTCCCTTTTTACATCTTTCCCCTCCCTAAAGATAAGGTGCTTGCTGAACCCACGTGGGCCCCTGTGCCTGCTGCGATGGGAGGGTATCGAGCATGAATGCACAGATGTCCCACAAAACCACAGCGGCCACAATAACAGAGCGCAGCAGGCCCAGCCAGGGTCATGCCCACTGTCCTGGAGCCTAAAAGAAAGGAAAAAGCAAGAAGGAGACTCTTTATTGAAAAAATTTGATATTCTGCTTACCACTTTTTTTTTTTTTTTTTTGCATGAACCTGGGTTTCTTAAAACGTGATTTATCATGGTTACTCAGTTCTTCGGTGTCCCCTTAAGTTTTGCACCCAAGGTGGTGCTTCCCGGGTTAACCGTCGCCCTGCCCAGGCTCTGTGCACATGGAGTCCACACCGCGGAGCTAGTTCCCCAGCACAATGTCCCCAGAAGGTCTTACTGATACGACCACATTCACAGTTGAGTACACTGAGATAAAAAGAGGCTCAACTGTGCCACCCCAAAGAGAAAACTCTGCCTTCCCCCCCTGGAGTGCTGGATGGGGCCCAGAGCCTCCCCTGGCACCCGTGGGACAAGCACCAGGCCACTGAGTCGCACCCCAGCCCGGAAACCCTGGATCTGTCACTCTGGTCTGCTTGCTGCCTTGGCGCCTGCCCAGCAGACCTCCACAACACCAGGCTTTGCCTTGAGCTCTGAGACAAAGAGCAGAGATGGGTTCCAAGCCCTGCTCGGCCTCCGCTCCTCTGAGCTTCATCCTGCAGACCTCGGGTTCCCCACGCAGAACTGGACTTCAGTATTCTCAACGGCTCCAGTTTGCGCCCACCTAGTTTACCAGTTGGCTCTTTCCTGATCCAGCAATGGCACACCTGGGAGGTCACTGAGCCCCTGGAAGCTCAGAGACACGGGTGGGGGTTGAACTGAGTGTGGGAACGCCACAAGGCACAAGGCACGCTCCTTCCCGATCCAGGGAAAAAAAAAAAAAAAAACAGTTTTTGGGCAGATGCCAGACTTTTATTCTGAAGCCGAGGCCGCAACCTATGAGGTAATCCTTGGAGCTTCATTCGAGGCGGAGACCCATTGGTTAGCCGACGAAGCCCCCGCCCAGGGTCCCCGAGGCCCCTCCTCCCCCGAAGCGCATAAAAGCGCGCGTCCCCCGCCTCGGCAGCAGCCGGACAGCCGCATCTGCCAGCGAGACTGGGAGCAGGTGAGGCTCGCGGGGACTGCGTGGGGGAGGGACCCCGGGGACCGGGCTGGTTTGCAGGTCAGCGGGACGGGCTGCTTCGGAAGCCAGCACGTGGACCTCGTGGACCTCTTCCCGGAGACGGCGGACGTCGAGGGCTGGCACCTGGGAGGTGAGTGCGGAACGTCGCCGGGTGCAGCAGGTAGGAGTCCCCCCGAGCCTCCCCTTGCCTCCCGGAAACTCCCCGAGGAGAGGGCTGGTGGGGGGAGCATGGAGGGGTCCCTAAGAGCCAGAGGGACGCACCCAAGCGGGTGGGGTGGGCGGGAGAGCAAGACACGTTCCTCCGGCGTCGCCGAGGTATCCATGGCTTCAGCACCGGGCTCCGGACAGCGCCTGGCGGTTTCAGCACCGGGCTCCGGACAGCTCCCAGCGGGGCCCGAGCTGATGGCCCCCCGAGGGGACAGCCCTGTCGCCTGGTGTGGGGGAGGGGTGCGGGGAAAGGGCGTTCCCAGATGACTGACGTTTCTGTAGACTTTAAAAAACGGATCCCCCCTCCCCCAGATAAGCAGGTGTCAGAGAAGCAGACCCGAAGCCCCAATTCCCAACAGGTGAGACGGCCACCTGCGGAAACCAGCGCCTGCCGAGTGGACCCGAGCCTTTTCCAGACGTCCGTGGGGAGCACCGTGTCACACACTGCACTTACACCACATCATGCCATTTCCAGCTCTAGAACACGGGTGTCATTACACCCAGGTGACACTTGAAGGAAAGGCAGTCCCAAAGGGGCAGGAAAATCGCCCCAGGGCTCTCCCAAGCTGCAAACGACCCCACACCCATCCACCTCCAAGCCCCTGACTCTGGTGTGCCCGGTGGGCGCAGGGCTGAGTGCGAAGAGCGTGGTCTGGCGCTGTGTGGAAGACTAGTGATTTTGTTGTTCTGATGTACTATGACAACAAGTCACAGCCGGCCTCACAGCGCAGACTCCTGTCGGCCTTCGCCAGAAACGGAGAAGCGGACGGAGCAGGGGAGGGCCAGGAGGGTCGCTGCCACCCAGGGAGGGCACCCCATGGGCGGGTGGGAGCTGGACACTGGCACACACTTCTGAACACACAGCTATGAGCCCCACATGGTGTCCCCCGCCACTGACAAAAACACCTGCCTTCACACCCCGGGCCCTCGACCACATCCCGACACATTCCAGGGGAATCGGGGCGGGAGGGCGTGGCCTCCCAGGGACTTTCCAGCCCCAGTCGCCGCCAGCCTTCTCCTCCCCAAGCCCCGCCCATCAGTGTCGCCCCGCCCATCAGCGTCACGGACCAATCACAGGACGAGCCTAAACCGAAGCCTGGGCGAGTCCCCAGGGCCCGCCCCACCCTCTGCGACAACCTGATCACGTCACTGACACCACAGTCTGCAAGCCTTTGCTTTGCTGCCCCCTCCGCTTGGAATGCACTGTCCCCCTCCAACAGAGCTCCCCTGAGGACTCGCCCTGTCCAAGCTTCGTGTCCTCCAGGGAGACGCCCTGTGGCCCCAGCACCTGCGCCAGGTCTACCTAGACCTGGGACAGCGGGCCTCTGGCGCGCGCACCGTAGTCCAGTTCACAGCTGTCCCCTGCAGTTTGCGCTCGCTGCTCCCTCCCCGACACCAGCCCAAGGCTGGGCATGCAGCAGGCACTCAATAAGTGTTTCTTGAATCAATAAAGGCATCGAAGAATAAACCAATACACCAATCAATAAATGAATCCATGGCTCTGCGACACACATGAAGACCCCCCACGGAGAGAGTGCGGGGTGATGGTGGTGGCAGGTGTTTATTGAGGGACTGTAATTAAATTTGTGGACACTCAGGGGCCGGCGGGACCACTAATAGCCCCAGGAGAGGACCAGGCTCGTTTAATTAGCAATTAGGAGGCATTGATTCTTCATTAGCTCGGGCAACCCCCCAGTTCCCTCCTCAGCCCCAGAAAAATGAAATCTCTCTCTCTCCCCGGAGGGCTGCCTCAGTGGGTCCATTAACAAGCCGGAAGAAATGGGATTACAGGACACTAAATGCCGGCGGTGACCGGGACGGCGAGCGGGCGGCTAGTGCGGGGCGAGCCTCTGCGCGAGGCGTCCCGCGGGTCTGGAAGCGTCCGCTGGGCGTGGGGGAAAGGAAGGGGCCGCGCGGGGGTGGGCCATCACCCCAAATTAGTCACCGCCCACCCCCAGCCTTCCCGCGCGGCTCGGTCCTCCGCCGCCCGCCCTCCGCACTCGCGGCGCGTCCACCGCACCCGCCCGCCCTCGGCCGCCCGCGCCCCCTCCCCAGGGACCCGCCCCCCTGCACGCGCCCAGCGGTTCCTTCTGGAACAGGAACCCCGCCCAGCCCCGCCCTTTCCTTAAGGCCCGGAGACCCCCGCGGACTGCAGTGGAATTCAAATACCCCCAAGGCCCCCTGGCCAGTCCCCGCCCGCCCGAACGCCTGCGGCCGCCTCCCGCCTGCACCTGTGGCTGGCTCCCCTCCTCCCTGGGGACGGGTCCCGCCTAGGCCAGGACCCTCGGGCTCCCGGGGCAGGAGCGGGGTGACCCAGGACGCCGCGTTTTGCAAATGCTGGATTCTGTTAAAGCGCCACTGGGGCAGGGGGCTCAGCTCGCCCCCCTGGCCCCATCTTGTACCTCCATGTTGGCTTAGTGTGGCATCCAGTGGACATTCCCTTGGGACATGAAAGCCCCCACATCAGACACAGTCCTGCAGGTCACACATACCCATGCAGACCTGCCTCCACCCCACAGGCCGGCCGGCCTGCTGTCCCCCTGGCCACCCCCAAGAGCTCCCTGGCAGCTGCAGGGGCTGTGGTAACTGAGAAGGTCATGAGACTCCCTCCTTGCCCTCCTGGCTTTGCTATGGCTGGTGGGGAACTAATTACACCATTTCTTGTGGACTTGTTGGGAAGGAGCAGAGCGGTCCCCTCCTGCCCACCCACAGTGCCCAAGAGTCAGCCCAGAGTCAGTGTGCATCCCCGCAGGCCAAAGGCATGGCCTGCAACAGCCTGCCCTTGCTTCAAACTCACTGGCCCCGTGGAATTGGGGCACACATATTAGTTTATTTTGTTACTATAACGAAGTAACTGAGGTTGGATAACTTCATAAAGACAAGAGGTCTATTTTGGTTCATGGTTCTGGAGGGTCAAGGTTGAGGGCCACATCCAGTGGTGGACTTCTGGCTGGCAGAGTCCTATGGCATGCGTGAGTGTATGTGTTAGCTCCCTGTTGCTGTGACAGAGTACCTGAGAAAATCACCTCTGAGGAGGAAAGATCCATTTTATTCCATGGTTTCAGAGGTTTTAGTCCATGGACACTTGACCCCAACACCTTAGGCCTGTGATGAGGAGGAAGATCATGGCTGGACCCCATGGCAGAGGGCAGCTGCTCACTTCCTATAGCCCATTAAATCAGGAGTCCATCAGCGAACGCATCCCCGAGGAGGTCAGAGCCTTGTGGCCCTCGCCTTCCCAGGGCACGTGGCAAGTCCAGGGCCGGCGTGGCCAGTGTGAGGAACCTTGGGCGGGCGTCCCCCTCACCCAGTCAGCCGTGCTGGTGAAGGGGCGTCTGGTGGTGAGAGGGACGGGGGGGCAGCCACTGGACACCGACTCGCACAGAGACCCTCAGGGAGCTGTCCCCAGCTGGACATTTCAGAATGACGATATGAGGTCCCAAGAGTGGGGAGAGTGGATGGGGACAGGTGGAGGGGAGCGGGACCCCGGGGAGGGCTGCCCTCACAGGGATGTGGACCTGGTCCCCCGGTTCCCCTCTCTCGCCTGGCTGTGAGATCAGCTGTGTGCCCCACCCTGAGCCAAAAGAACCTTTTGTCTTCATAAGCTGATTGGCTCCTGCGGTCTGTTACAGTAATGGAAAGCTGACTCACACGACCAGTGTCCTTGGGCTGCTTCAAGGTCCTAGAGAGAGTGACAAGGACAAAGGAAATGGAGGCTGGAAGGACGATGCTGGTCACAACATGGGGGTGCCACGGGGACTCGCCCAGAGTGGAGATCCTGTTCCTAAGAACCAGGTGGGGCAGAAGTTAAAACTGGCCAGGCTGGTGTCCGGCTGCAAGCTGCTGAGGTAACCAGAGCCAGAGACTGGGGTGCCCCCTGCCAGAGCCCCAGAGAAAGCAGGGAGACAGGAGGGAGCAGGGGCACTGAAGACCACCACCACAATCCTGATGTGTTCTGGGACCTGCCCTGCAAAGCCAGGATCATCACCCACGTCTTACGGTGAGGACATGGGGTTGATCGGCCTCCCCACGGGCACACGGGGCCCAAGACGGAGGACGGGCTGGCTCCAGACTCAAGCAGACAGTGCCTGGGTGGACACGGCAGCTGCAGCCCTGTGATGTCCTCCTGTGTCCACCAGGCCACGGGCAGGAGAGGAAACCCCTGCCTTAGCAGCACCATTGTGCCGGGAATCCTGGCAGGGACAGCTGGGCTCCCAGGTCCCCTGCTTCCTCCTAAAGAGGGGAGGCAAATAGTTCTTGAATGGGTGTGAGGAATTGAGAGCAGGTGCTGGGCACAGTGCTAGTAGCTCAGGAGGCTGACACAGGAGGATCATGATTTCAAAGCCAGCCTCGGCAATTAATTTAGTCTCTAAATAAAATATTTAAAAATGGGGGCTGGGGATGTAGCTCAGTGGTTAGGTGCCCTGGGTTCAATCCCTGGTATCAAAATAAATAAATAAATAATGAGCTGGGAATACTAAAGTCTGTTGAACCCTTGCTCTCTGCCAGACCCTGGTTTTTATTGCTTGGTTTAACTTGTTTTTATTCTCTTCTGTTATGGTGGCAAAATACAATGGTTGCACCTTGTCCACAGTTTGGTTCCTCTTTGGTTTCTGTTGCCTGTGGTCTAGCATGTTCTGAAAATGTTAAATGAAGTATCCAGAAATAAATAATTTATAAGTCTTGATTTGTGCTGTTTCAAGTAGCATGAAAATTGCACACTTTCCTCCTTCATCCTGCTCCAAACAGAAATCATTCCTTTGTCCAGAGGATCTACACTGTATGTGCTACCCTCCCGTTAGTGACTCAGTTATCAGATTGACTGTTGATGTAGCAAATACTTATGTTCATGTGACTCTTATTTTACTTTTAATGTCCCGAAGCATAAGAGAGAGGTGCCGACAGTCCATATAAGCCAGAGAGAAGCTGTGAAGTGCTCACTTTAATTGAAAAGGTGGAAGTCCTCAACGAATGGGGGGAAAAAATTGCGTGCTGAGGTTGCTAAAATCAGCAACTAAGCTCTCGACGAACGTCTGGATGAGGTTGTGAAAAAGGAAAAAGAAATTCATGCTAGTTTTGCAGGTGTACCTTGCCCAGCAGTGTGGGCACTGGGTTTGATTCTCAGCACCATGTAAAAATAAATACATACATACATACATACATAAAAGGTATGGTATCCATCTACAACTAAAAATAATAATAATAATCAAAAACAGATGGTGGGGCACTGTACCTACAGCCTGCAGTCTGGGACCCACAGCAGGGGCCCTGGGGACTTCTGCAGGGGCGGGGGTTAGCAGGCTGTAATATAATTTTGGGGCTTTTTTTTTTTTTTTTTTTTTTTTTGTACCAGGAAGCCCTCGACCACTGAGACACACCCTGTTTTGTGTTTTGTTTAGAGACGGGGTCTCACTGAGTTGCTTAGCACCTCGCTACTGCTGAGGCTGGCTTTGAACCTGTGATCCTCCTCTCTCAGCCTCTGGAACCACTGGGATTACGGGCGGCATGCGCCACGGGCGCTGGCTGGGCTGATTCTCGAAGCTGTCGTGGTCCGGGCTGGATGGGCAGCTAAGTCCACACAGGGTCACCACCCCTGTGGGCTGTCGCTCTGACCCTGTGCGCTTGCCCTGGTGGCTCTGGGGTCAGGTCCCAGGCACCTACAGACAGACCTTGTCCCCCGGGGCAGGGCGCCACTCCAGGGAGGGGCTGCAGCTTGGGGACATTCTCCTGTCCCAGGCCCAGGACACAGGGGGTTCCCCTCCCATCTCCCCAGCATGGCTCTACTTCATTCTCCAAACCCCTTAAATCCTAGGGAAAAGTGCGCAGATCATAAAGGCAGCCATTCCAGGCACCTGAAGGTGACTGAGCACATTCAGTGTTCTGCAGCCCTCCACGGGGTGTGTTTCTAGAATATTCCACCACCCTAAAAAGAAGCCTGTCCCTCTGGGCAGCCCCCTTCCCTCCCAGCCCTACACCTGCGGATCCACCTCCCGTCTCTGGGCTCCTGTGCCAGACATTCCCTGTCCCCTGTGCCCTTTGTGTCTGGTTCTCCCTGGGCAGGGCGTCCCCAGGCCCGTCCACGCTGCGCTGGTTGGAGGCTCACTCCTGCTCATGGCTGCAGCACGCAGATGCACCCTGTTTTCTTTACTCAGCGTCTTAAGCTCCGTCCTCTGAGGTGGGTGCCATATATACCCCTTTCCACAGAAGAGGGAACCGAGGCCCAGCCAGGGAGAGCCGGCCGCGTTGGCCTGGGTCTGCACGTCACACCAGCTCTGCACCCTGCACCCCACCAGGGGTTTGGTGATCAAGGGCCCCATGACGTGACAATGTGTCCCTCTGTCATTTTCCCAAGTGAAGACGTCAAGGCTGAGACGTGGGCTCGCGGTTGTCACCCTGGGCCCCATCCCCAGCTGGGGCTGATCCCCAGTGAGGACGGCAGCAGGAGCCCCAGCCCCCAGCCTCCAGGCCCCCTGTGAGGCCGCCTCCCCGCAGCGCAGCCGTGACTCAGAGGGCCTCCTCCCGCGCCTGCCACCAGGGGGGGCGGGGGTCGCCAGAGCCTTGATGATTTCCTGCCCCTTCATGGCCCTTCCTGAGAGAGTGGCTGGGCTTCCATGGCAACAGCAGCCCGAGGAGCCCGCGAGGCTCCTCCCCACACCCACACCTGGCTCTGGAGCCCCCCCTCTGTCTGCAGATCCAGAACTGGAGCGGGCCATGTCCGGAGGCCCCTGGGGTGGAAACCACAGAGGCCCACAGCAGGCACAAGGGATGGCTGGGAGGGTCCTGGGGCCTCCACCCCACCCCAAGCTCCCCCGGCCCCTCTACCCAGCAAAGGCGGGGGTGGGGGGGAAGTGCTGAGGCCAGCCGCTAAGCTGACCATGACCAGCCAGGGGAAGGGTCCCCTCCCGGGGCAGAGAAGGAGCCTGGACCTCTAGGGTGGGGCCAACCGGAGAAGAATGACCCTTGATGGGTGGCACCTGGCTCAGAGGCAGAGCTTGGTGGCCGAGGGCGTCCTGCCTCCAGGGTCAGGGACTGCAGGGGTCACCAGCTGGACTGACCACTGAGCCAGACAGCAGGTCAGGGACAGTGCAGCTCAGAGCTGAAGCTTCTGAAACCAATGCTCTTTGCTCTTGGTCCCGGGTCCAGGAGCCGAGCTCGGTACCCCATGGACTAGCCGCTGTCCTGCCTTAGGGTCGAGTGCCAGTCACCAGGAACATCACCCCTACAGTGGCCACACGGTCATAGCCCATCACATTTTATAGGAACTAATAAAACGACATTCTGTGTGTGCATCTATATATATATATATATATATTTTTTTTTTTTGTACATGGACTTGAACCCCGTTGCTTGACCACTGAGCCACATCCCAGCCCTTTTTAAAATTTTATTTAGATACAGAGTCTCACTGAGTTGCTGAGCACCCCGCTAAATGGCTGAGGCTGGCCTTGAACTGGCGGTCCTCCTGCCTCAGCCTCTGGAGCCGCTGGTGTGGCCACCGTGCCCGCCTGTATGGTTCCTATTATTTGACACATTAGACACGTGTCCTGTGGCATTATAGGACATGGTTGTATCTCAGCATAAGTCATGACACACAATGCGCTATTACGTGAACATCCTGCCCTGCTCCATGTACCTCTGTGCTCAACACAGACACACAGACGGGGTGTGCTGCCCCTATGTGCACTGTGTGCATCTGTATTCCCTCTTTTCTTGTTTTCCTTTTGTGGTGCTGCGGACGGAGTCCAGGGCCTTGCTCCTGGGGAGCAGGCGAGCACCACCAGCCATTCCGCAGCCCTGTTGTGGTTCAGGTGTCCCCAAAGGCTGGGGAAAGGCTTAGAGGTGAGGTAATGGGTCCAGAGAGCCTTAACCCAGTCGTGCACTAACCCCCTGATGGGATTAGCGGGTGGGCCGCAGGCGCTGGGTGTGGCGGCAGGGGCGTCCCCTGGCCACGCCTCCCAGGTGATATTTGGTGTCTCCGCTTCCTGGTGTCCTGAGCCACTTCCACCTTGACGTCTGCCTCAGCTCCAGCCTCGAGGATTGGAGCCCGCTGTCCGTGGACCGAGGCCTCTGAAACTGTGAGCCCTAAAATAAACATTTCCTTCCCTAAAATTGTTCTTGTCAGGTCTTTCAGTCCCTGCAGCAGACAAGCTGGGTACAACAGCCCCCGTGTCCACCACTCGCACAGGCACAGGCACAGGCACAGTCGCGCACGCAGACAGGACTGGGCACACCCAGCGGCTCCGGAATCTGAGCAGGGACACGCAGGGATCCTTCTCCTGGACTCGGCAGCGTTTCTACGAGCGTGGAAGTTTATCGGAGTGAAAAGGTTTTTCGAAAATTCCGTGCAAAGCTGGTTGAGTATTTGATAATCAATCAGCGCAATTTGTCGTGTTAACAACCTGAAAGGAAAACCAACCAGCGTGGTGGCCACGCCTGTCATCCCAGCGACTCGGGAAGGCTGAGGCAGGAGGATGGCAAGTTTGAGGCCAAAGCGGGCAACTTAGCAAAGCCCTATCTCAAATTTTAAAATCTAATGGGCTGAGGATGTGGCTCAGTGGTAAAAGTGCCGTGGATTCGTTTTCCAGGATCCAAAAGAGAGAGAGAGAGAGAGAGAGAGAGAGAGAGAAAAGAAAAGAAAAAGAAAGAAAGAAAGAAAGAAAAGCCAGATCAGATAAGTACAGTCTCAGAAAACTGGTAACAGAAGGACATTTTCTGCATCCAGTACAGGGCCCTGTAAAACTGCGCTGATGACAGAAAACCCGGTTCCGGAGGCTGCCTTCGCCACAGCGGGGGAGTGAGCCCGAGGGTCCATTCCCACCATGAGTCCTCCGCACAGAAAGAAGAAAAACCGCCACGGATTCACGGGTGGCGTGGCGTCCATCCGGGAACCTCAGGAAGTCTGCAAAAGGTCACCAGAACTAACCCAGCTGCAGGATCCAGGATCAGCGCCAAGCGCAGACGGTATTTCTATACTAGTCACGAAGTGTCGGAAAACGAAATTAGAAAAATAACATTAAAAAGTGTGTGTGTATGGGGGGCGCTGGGGCTGGGGCTGGGGCTCCGTCGGTACCGTGCTGGCCTCGCACGCACAAGGCCACGGGTTCACCCCCCACCACGCCCAAAGAAAAAGTGTGTACGGTGGCAGAGCCTCGCTTGGCACGTGTGAAGCGTGGACTCCGGTCCTAAAAATAAATAAATAAAATAAAGGTACGTGTCCATCTACAAACACATATAATTTTTAAAAAAGGTGTGAGGAGGGCTGGGGATGTGGCTCAAGCGGTAGCACGCTCGCCTGGCATGCGTGCAGCCCGGGTTCGATCCTCAGCATCACATACAAAACAAAGATATTGTGTCCGCCAACAACTAAAAAATAAATATTAAAATTCTCTCTCTCTCTCTAAAAAAAAAAAAAAAAAAAAGGTGTGAGGAGCCAGGTGGGTGGGCCACACTTGTCATCCCAGCGGCTCAGGAGGCTGAGGTAGGAGGATCGCGAGCTCAAAGTCAGCCTCAGCAACGGCGAGGCGCTGGGCAACTCAGTTCGACCCTGTCTCTAAATAAAATATTAAAATAGGGCTGAGGTGTGCCCCTGGGTTTAATCCGCAACCAAAAATACAAATAAATAAATGTGTTTTAAAAGCATAAGGAGAAACCCGGTGAAAAACGCGCAAGGTCAGCAAACTCTGCCCTGAGAACCCCTGGACTTTCCTTAGAGAAGTTAAAGAACCAAGTCAATGGAGTGGCGGCCCGTCCGTGGGTTAGCAGGCTCAGTAGGAGCGAGGTGTTGGTTGGTCCCCATCCGTCTGTCTCTCCTGTGTCCTTCCATCCTCACCAGCTGGTGCGGAAGCACCGCCACGCAGAGCAGCCACGATCCCGTTGGGAAAGAACAACCTGGAGAGCAGGAAGAGCGCGGCCCCAGGAGCCCGGGCACCCTGACAGGTCACCCAAAACCCACGGAGCGCCCTGGAGAGCCACACGGGACCCCAGCGGCCTAACAAGGGTGGCCCAGGGATCCGAAATGACACCCACCTGGGGACATCACCCATGAGCCGGCCGCACAACGGGGTGAAAATTCCCAACACCCACGGCACCAGATCCCGCTAGGTGTGCAGCCCAGGACCGCTGGTCGTTGCCGGCAGGAGGTGAGAGGGGGCCGCCCAGGAGGACAGGTGGGCACTGCCACAGAACTCAATGTGCCCTGACGGTGGCCAGCAGCGCCAGCAGCGGCCCTCCTTGGCGTGGCCTGCGGCGGCTGCAAACAACCCGGACGCCTCCAGGGAGTGAGCCATGCCACGCGCTGTGGTCCACCGAGGCCATCGGCACCACGGGAAACCTAATGGAAGACGCCCATCACGAGAGGCAGGACTCCGCTGCTCACCCCCGAACAGCGGAGCCACGGAGGCCACGGCGGGACCGGCCTTTCAGGGAGTTTTAGGACAGTGACATGCGCCTGTGACGCTCTGTGGTGGAGACGTGTCCCTGTCCCTCTGCCCGAGCACTGCCGTGGGCAGATCGCGGCCCTGCGGGTGCGGCTGGCCGAGAGTGGGTGCAGGTTTCCACTGGGGAGGGTCTGAGATGCTGCCTAGGTGAGGTGTGACGGCGCCCCGGGTGACTGATGCTTTGTGAATTGCACTTCAGTCTCCGACACCAAAACACGCACGCAGCAGGGGGGGCAGTGGCCACGCCGGTCATCGCAGGGCTGAGGCAGGAGGAAGGCAGGTGCAGGGCCAGCCTCAGCCACTCAGCGAGGGCCTGAGCCACTGCGAGACTCGGACTCAAAATGAAATGCAGACCGGGGCTGGGGTGTGGCTCCGCGGTCAGCACCCGGAGTTCAATCCCTGGTGCCCCAAACAAACCAAAACAAATAAACAAAATACAACAAAAAACACGCACGAAGAAGTTCCGTCCCTCCAAGAGAGCCCTGGCCCTGCCGCGGGAGGAGGGTCCCCTTCAAGACTTTCGAAGGGAGACAGAAAATATCTCTGGGGGCCACAGCTGCGGGAGCGTGTCAAGGCCACCACGTCGCTCTGCCACGGAGAGCCGTCCTGTTCCCTGAACATCGATCCATGGTCCTCACTGTCCAATCGGCCCACTGACTGCGGGCAGCAGAGGGGCCGGGGCCGTTTCCCCTTAGCCGTGCCTTGTCCTCGGGACTCGCTGAAAGGTCCCCTCACTGCGCTGTGCGAGGGGCCATCCCGCCATGGATCTGGGACCTCCAAAGAGAAGGGAGTGTCCCCCGTTCTGATGGAGCAGTGGATACCATCTTACCGATGTGCGGGGAGTCGGTGACCCGTGGAAGGACCGTTCCTGCCAACTTGTATGTCCTGAGCGTCTGTGGCCCTCCCACCTGATGACGGTGACGTTGACAGCTCTGGAACCCGCCCCAAGCCCCTGTGCCCTGCCTTGAGAGCGGCCCACTCTTCCCCGGCCTCAGTTGGACCCAGCGGCTTCCCTCCAGCCTGCAGGAGGCCACGGCAGGGCAGGGCTGCCTCCTGACCTCCAGAGCTGCGTGGCAGGAGGCCACGCCGCTGCCCTCTGTCCCCCCAGGACCCGTGTCCACCCCGGGAACCAAAAGCCTGCTGTGGGGACACCCTGAGGACTCCCTTCAGGACAACTCCAGCCCCAGCCGCACAGTGAGGGCCGCCCAGCGGAGTCCACGCTCAGACCGCGGCAGGTGACAGCAATGGCCACTGTCCACGTGAACGCGAGAGGAGCTCACCCCAAACAGCAAGCTGGAGCACTCCCACCGCCTCCCCAAAATGCTTGGGCCTTGCCCCAGGGGCTAGGTGCACCTTCCTCCCTGCTCCACTGACCACGGTCTCCCTGGGCTGCTCCCCCCCTCCAGCCCCGGTTCCGGGAAGCGCGTCCGCCCCGTGCACAACAGCAGCCCGCACCACCCGGCTCGCAGCGGGCGCTGCTGGTACCAGGAACGTGGCTGGACAGATAATTAACAGAGATGCGGGCCCCTTGTCCCCGGCCCCTGGCCCCTCGGGCTGCGGACATCCAGCTCCATCCGGCCTGGGGGAGGGGCGCCGTGTTCAGACGTTTCTTAGAAACTGAGCCGCAGCTTGTTTTCCAGCGAACAGGCAGTTCCCGGGAGAGGACGCGGACAGTAAACAGAGCGTGGGCCCCGCGGGCTGCTTGGTGATGAGGGGCACTTCGGACCAGCCTTCAGGGCCCCCACCGCCACAGAGGCCCCGTGGCCCCGCGGGACAGACCCCGGCCACCCCTCCACGATGCCCTGGGCCAGGAAAGGGGGCCAAGCTCCCCGGGGGCATCTCCTATTGGTGGACGGCCAGTCTACAAGGTCCAAGGTGGCCTCTAGCTCTTCGGACGCCCCAAGGGGACGCCAGCAAAAGAGGCCTGCCGTGGCCCCTCAGCTTGGTGGCTGTGGGTTGGCTGCGCAGCTCCTCCCACGGTGGCAGGTGCCCCTCGATGGAGAAAGTCCAGACCTCTGAGAGGTGATGGTGCCTCCTGGCCGCCCGGCCACGGCGCTGGTCCGTCTCCCTGCTTCCCCGCGCGTCTCCCCGGCTCTGTCCAGCCACGCAGGCTCCTCGCGTGGCCTCAGATGCCAGGCCCGTCCTGCCCCAGGGCCGTGGCAGGGACGGTGCCTCTTTCCCGTCACCACAGGATTCTCTCCTTTTTGTCAAGAGACTCCTCCTGGCTGGGGTGCGCTCGGGGCTGGCGCCCGCCTGGCCTCACTGGGGCCAGCCTCCACCCTATGGGAGAGGGAGAGGGAGAGGGAGAGGGACCAGGGACGGGAGAGGGTCGTCTCCGTCTCCCCAGCAAGGACTCCCCGTTCCCAGCTCTTTCCCAGTTTAGTGCCCTCCCCCCGACACTTCCTGGGCCCGGGGACTTGACCCTTTCCCAGCTCGGTGACGGTGACGGCCTGAGCCCCCTTCCTCCTGCGGTCGCTGTGCCCTCAACGGTGCCCCCACCTGCACCCGAGACCGCAACGGGCGCTGGGCCCCAGTGTCTGGGAGGCTCTGGCTTGGGATCCCTGCAGAGGCCAAGACCCCTGGTGCCCGTGTCCCCGTGCACAGTGGCCCGCGGTCGCACAGACAGAACCCGCGTCCTCCGAACACAGACAGTCTCTCAACGACTCAGTGGCCCCGGGATGCGAGTGTCCTGGGAACACCCGGCATCGTTAGAGAACGGCCACGAGGCGAAGGCTGCCCACGTCCAGCGCCCACGTCCAGCGCAGACGCCGGTTAAACAGGTGGGCGTCCCTCCCGCGGTCGGCTGGCCCTCCGTATCTGGACGAGGAGTCTTGCCAGAGGCGATTCAGGCAGCACAGGCCACGTGGCCTGGGTCCCAGAGGATCGGGGTCTTCACCGGAAGGGCCAGAGCGGCCAGGGACGCGTGTCCTCAGGAAAGGCCACGTGAGGACGTGGGTTCAGGGAGGCGGCCCACGTCCTCCAGGAGGACGGAGGCCTCAGGAGAAGCCAGCAGGGCCTCGCCCGGATCTTCTCCCGCAGCCTCGGGTCTGGGAAAGCCCGCCCGCGGCCCCCAGGCTGTGGGACATGGGAGGGACCCAGCGGCCAGGGCTCTGGGCTCCAGGCCTCCCTTACAGCCCAGGGTCCAGCGTGGGCGTGGAGTCTGCGGGGTCTGCGGGGCTCCTGCCTCCTCCCATCTAAGCTGAGGGCTGGCCGTGGGCAGCGATCGATCGCGGGGACGTGACCCTAGAGGGGCCGCTCCGTCCGTGGTGAGGCTGAGCCGGCCTGAGCCCCCTTTCCTCCTGTCCGCAGCCAAGACCGCGAGGGGCGCTGGGCCCCGGGGGGCATCTTGGGCTCTATTCTAACCATTTCTCTATTCTTGGAAGATTTAAAATATATATATATATATATATATATATATATATATATATATTTTTTTTTTTTTTTTTTTGAGAGAGAGAGAGAGAGAGAGAAATTTTTAAATATTTATTTTTCGGTTTTCGGCTGACACAACATCTTTGTCTGTATGTGGTGCTGAGGATCGAACCCGGGCCGCACGCATGCCAGGCGAGCGCACTACCGCTGGAGCCACATCCCCAGCCCTTAAAATATTTTTTCATTAAAAAAAAAAAAAAGTCATAGGGGCCTGGGACTGTGGCTCAGCGGTAGTCACTCCCTAGCACGGGAGGGACCGGGTTCCATCCTCAGCACCACATAAAAATAAAGGCGTTGTGTTGTGTCCATCTACACCTAAAAATAAATAAAGAAAGAAAAGAAAAACAAAACCAAAAAACCATCATAAAGACCCGGTAGGATGTGGCATCTCCCTAACGTCCCTGTGGCCTCCCTGAGCCACGCGATGGCCCTGGCACAGCTCTGTGGCTGCGGGTTGAGGAGCACAGGAGGCTGGCTGTGCTTGTACTGGTGACACCCACGGCCGGCGGTGGCTGGCGTGTGCCTGCGCAAGGCGGGTGAGCCTGGTGGGGGGACTTTCATGGTCTGGGAGCCACAGAATAGCACCCCGGCGGCGGAGGGCCTGGGATTGGGACAGTCACCTGGCACAGCCCAAGGTCGTGACCAAATAGCAGCCCCCAACGCGTGTCCACTCGGCTGCCTCCCCGAGGCCTGGGGCTGCAGAAACGAATCAGAATGAAAGAAAAGCCGGTGGAGAGACCCCGGGGAGCTGGGGCCTGGGCTCTGGGGCCGTTCCATTAGAAAGTGCTCCCCGGGAACAGGGCGCAAGGGCAGGCGCCTGTGAGCCCAGCAGCTTAGGAGGCTGAGGCAGGAGGATAAGGAATCCAAAGCCAGCCTCATCACTGAGCAAGACCCTGGGGTGTGGCTCCGTGGGCAAGCACCTGGCTCCATCCCCAGGGCCAAAAAGAGAAAAAGAAGAGAAAACCCGGGATTGTGGTCGCTCAGCGGGGGACAGTGGTCGCTCAGCGGGGGGGACTGTGCTCAGCCATGGGAGGCTCTGGGCACAACCTGGACCCGGAAGAAGGGAGGGAGGACCAGCGGCCAGCTGGAACCCGTCCGTCTGTGCCAGGCCCAGCCCCAGGAGGGGCACAGACCCCACCTCTGCCCTCTTAGAGCTGCGCGGTGTGGGGGCAGACAAGTATGTCCTACACAAGGCCCCAGCAGGTGTGGCTGGAGACGGGCCCAAGCTGTGGGGAAACTGGGCGGGATGCAGTGGGGACGGCGTGGCCGAGGCAGCGCGTGGCCACTGCCCTGGTGGACAGGTTCCCGCCAGGCTCCGCGCGCCTGCTGCAAGGAGCAGCCACTGGATTGGGAGGGAGGCAGGACCTTCCCGTCCAGGCCGGGTGAACACCACTGTGGTCCCCAGAGACCAAAATGGAGCTGGAAGTCCCTCCTGCCCTGGGTTTGTGCGGGGCCTTCTCTGTGTTCCACGTGTGGGGTACACAGCTCACCTCCCTGGCACGGTCGCGCACAGCGGGCAGGACAGGCAGGACTGTAGGTGCCTCAGGGTCCTGCCTGCAGCCCGGGCAGGCTGTGGGCAGAGGCCGTGGCCCTGGGCTCCGCGTCCATCCTGCCCATGCAGTGCCAGAACTGGCTGCTGCTGCCCGGTTCAGATCTGAATCCCAGGTCTGGACACAGGGGACTGCAGCGCCTGTCCCCAACAGGCACACACAAGGGACATAAATAGCTTAATGGTGAGTCCTAGTAAAAAATCAGGCACACGCCCAGTGGTGATGGCGCCTGTCACCCCAGCAGCCCTGGAGGCTGAGGCAGGAGGATCGCGAGTTCAAAGCCAGCCTCAGCAATGGTGAGGCCCCCAGCAGCTCAGGGAGACCCTGTCTCTATATAAAGTATTAAAAAAGGGCTGGGGGGTGGCTGGGGCCGAGCTCGGGGTCGGTCCGGGTTCCCAGGCTGTGGTGGCCCTTCCTGCTCATGGCTGTTCTGCTGGGGACTGTGGCACTGGCTTCCAGTCTGGCCGAGACGAACAAGGACTGGTGAGAGCCTGGAATTTTAAGAGGCGGCTGTTGTCCGTGGAAGCCGCTGGCTCCGCCGGGAGGGGACAATCTGAGGAAGGTCAGGCCCTCGGCAGGCGGCACGGAGACCAGGGGAACCGCAGCTGTCACCACGCAGGCGCGCACTGCGGCAGCACTGCGGAGGGGACCGGCTGGCGGTCCCCAGACCCCCTCCCCCCGCCCTCCCTGCGGCTGTCTCCTCTGCAGGGTGTGGGAGTCCAGGGCCAGCCGGCCATTTTGCAGACCTGTGCAGACGCCCGATCTGCCTGCCCAGTGACTGCCACCCACGGCTAGCCCAGCCCCCTCCCTCCCGAGCCCCTCCCGGGTCGCAGCAGGAGCACCCAGGTCCCGAAGCCCTGGGGAGGCGAGGCCCGCACAGGGGGCAAACACTCCAGCAGGGAGGGGAGCGGAGGTCGCGCCCAGACTCGGACCCAGGAGAGGGGCTGCTGGGCTGGGGACAGGATGGTCCAGGACGGGGAAAGGTGGCTGCCGCCCCGTGAATAGATCAAAAGTCGCCAAACTGAGCTCTTTCCCCTGATTTAAATGGTGACTGTTAAAACGTAAATCTGACTTAAATCTAAAAGAAAAAAAAACTAAAGCTGGGTGTGGTGGCGCCTGCCTGTCATCCCAGCGGCTGGGGAGGCTGAGGCGGGAGGATGGCGAGTTCAAAGCCAGCAACCAGTGAGACCCTGTCTCTAAATAAAACACAAACTCTTTTAGGGCTGGGGATGTGCTCAGTGGCCGAGCGCCCCTGGGTTCAATCCCCAAGACCCCCTCAAAAAAATTTATAAAAACGAGAGGAGGCTGGCCTGGGGCTCAGCGGCAGAGCACTTCTTTTGCGTACCTGGGGCCCTGGGATCCATCCTCAGCACCACATAAATAAATAAAATAAAGATGTTGAGTCTATCTACGACTAATTTTTTTTTTAAAGACAGTAGCTGACTTCACTGTGGTGAAGTTGACACTCATCGAAGTCTCGTTAGCTGCCCTCCTGCCCACCCATGGACTACCCCACCCGTGGCCATGAAGCACCCGCTGTGCCCACGTGGCCACGGCGACCCTGCTGCCCCTGGCTGGGCGCTGGCTCAGCCCCTGGGGGCCACAGAACGGCTGCTCACTGTTTTGGTACCACGGATTGAACCCAGGGGCGCTTAATTGCGAGCCACGTCCCCAGCTATTTAAAACATTTTATTTAGAGTCGGGGTCTCCGAGTTGCTGAGGCTGGCTTTGAACTTGCGACCCTCCGGCACCAATCTCTGGAGCTGCTGGAATTGCAGGCGTGGCCACCGCTGGGCGGCTGCTCACCTCTCATTGGCTGGGCTCGGTCAGGTCACCTCCAGCTGAGGAGGGAAGCTGAGAGCAGAGCGGCCATTTTACGCTGAGCAGCCCTGTGACCCAGCCAATAGGAGGAAGGGACATGGCGATGACACGCAGCTGCACACGTGCCCCTTCCTGACCTGGATCTGCCACCCCTGGCCCCCACACCCCCACCCTTCCCTAGCCGAGGCCTCCACCTGGGAGGCTGCCCCCTCCCGGCTCTGCCCCCAGCCTCTCTCCCGACCTCCGGACAAGCCCTGGGTCTTCAGTCTCCATCCTCCACGCACGACCCTCGGGGCCCCGTGGCGTCCTAGTGTCCAGCCGGTTTCTGAGTCTCCCAAGCCACCCCCTCAGGTGTCCAGCACATGTCCCCACCCTTGTCCTCGGGCCAAAGCCACTGCCACCAGAAACAGGGACACGTTTTCCGTTAAGCACGCGGAGTGAGACGGAGAGGACAGTTTGTTATTAAGACTTTGTTCCGTCTTCCTGGGGGCTGCCCGGCGTGTTCTCAGGAATGCATCTCTGGGGGGCTTCGTTACCACGCGGAATGAACAGCGCACAGTGCCACACCGGGCAGCCCCAGGTGCCTGTCCGCTGTGTGGCGCTCCTACCTATGGTGAGGGGTAGAGTGATCATGGTGGTGATGGTGACGCTGAGGGGGTGGTGATGATAACGGTGGTGACGACGAGGTGGTGATGTGACGTGATCCTGGTGGGGATGTGGGTAGTGTTGTGCTGGTGACGGTTCAGACTGCACCGGGTGGTCACCAGGAGGAACCGGTCTCCTTCCAGACTCCTTGGCTGAGGCCCTACCTCCCCCTGTGGCTGCCGGGAGAGCAGTTTGGGGGATAACCAATGGGGACATAGATGGGACCTTAATCTAGCGAGACTGGCGGGAGTGCAAGTGTGGCAGGCTTAGAGGGTCACCTGCCAGCCAAGGAGAGGGCTCAGGAGAAACCAAGCCCACCCACATCCTGACCTTGGGCCAGTTAATCTCCGTGGTGGAAGTGGCCCACCAGGTCACTGGGGCCATGGTGGAGAGGCCGCAGGGCGCCTGGGGCCCCTCCCTGGCTCACCCACCTGCCCGACACCCTGCACCTGCTCTACAGAGCCCTCTGAGACCCGGCTCCCCCCTCAAGCCACACAGATGAGAAAGCCAAGTTCACTGTGGTCAGCAGCTTGTGCAGACGACGCAGCTGCTTGGCCCCGGGAATGACCTCAAACCCTGGAATCTGGGGTCCAGAATCAATCTCTTGGCTACGTTGAGAAGCAAATGGTCAACGAAGCATTGTAACTCTGAACAGACTTCCTGCCTGCAAAATGCTACAAGAGGCACCAAGAAATGGCCCAGGGCTTGACCACTGGCCACCTGGCTGGCACCTGCCATGTCCCCAGAGGTCTTTTGCCCCGTCCCAGCAGAGCCAGGCAGCCTCAAAGGAAGAGGCTCCACACTCAGCCTGGATCTGCTGTCCTACCAGGACCTGCTCCACCTACTTCATTAATTAATTACAGACGAATTAGTGCTGCAGATTGAACCTAAGGGCACCTTGCCACTGAGCCACAGCCTAGCCCTTTTTTTTTTTAAACTTTGAGTCGGGGTCTCAGGACGTTGCCCAGGCTGGTCTTGAATTTGCAATTCTCCTGCCTCAGCCTCCCAGGTGGTGCTGTTAGGGAATTAACTTTTAAAACAGATCCTGTAATTGCCTTGTTGAGGGCACAGTTTACTGCAGGGTGTTGCCCTCTGTGGAGGGACATTTAAAACTTAATGAAGCCTTTGTTTGGCAAACACCCATGGGACCTTCAAATCCTGGTTCAGGCTTCTGTGTTAGAAGTTTCAGAGTCTGATTTCACTGTAGAAATTAAAATTTTCAGCCCCATCAAAAACAAAACAACAACAAAATGTTTTTATGCTTTCTGTGTGAAGAAAATCAATAACCTCGGGATGTATTTGTGATTTAAATGGTTAAACCTGTTAATAAGGAAGATTTAGAATATGCCACAAAATCCTATGTGGCAGCATCTCCCCATGTTGTAATGCACAGGAAGCTAGGGACACACACAAGCCACCAGGGACTTGGGCCTTCGCAACTCCAGAGGGGTGGCCCAGCTTCCTAGACCAAGGGGCAGCGGGGAAATCCTGAGAAGTCTACAGCATCTCACGGGGCCAGGTGGCGACCGGTCGGGGAGGCTGAGGCCGGAGGACCGCGGGTTCAAGGCCAGCCTCAGCAATTCAGCGAGCCCAGCCCAGCAAGAAGCCCAAATGCACAAGGACACGCAAGAGGCTGCAAGCGGCAGGCTTTCATATTTATATTATTTAAGAGGCAGAACTACAGGGACAGAACAGATCAGCTGTGGCTATGGCGGGAGGGGAGGCTTGACCAAAAAGGGATCTAAGAACTTTCTGGATCCTGCTTGCATTTGAACATGAAACCACACAGCACAATCAGCAGCAGCATCAGATGAGAAATCAACTCAAAATGGACTGAAGAACTAATGTAAGACCTGAAACATTGAAACTTCCAAGGGAAAACAAGATCCAGGCACAGGCAGGAGTTTCCTGAATAGAACTTAAATAATTCAGGAAATAAAAAGCAAAAATTAACAAATGGGATGACATCAAATAAAAAGCTTCCACACAGACACAATCAACAGAATGGAGAGACAACCTCTGGAATGGGAGAAAATCTTTGTCAGCTAATCATCTGACAGAAGATTAATATCCAAAATATATAAAGAATTAAAATAATTTAACATCCAAAGAACAAGTAATCCGATTTCAAAAAGTGGGCAAATGATCTTAACAGACACTTCTCAAAAGAAGTACAAGAGGCCAGTAAATACATGAAAATATATTGCAACATCTTCAGGCATGGGGAAAATACAAATCAAAACTGCATTGAGATTCCACCTCATGCCTGTCAGAATGATCACTATTAAAATAACGAATAGCAAATGCTGACAAAGATGTGGAGAAAAAGGAATTCTATATGTTGTTGGTGGGAACACGAACTAGACTTTTGATCTTTTCCTGGCCAAGAAGGAAAGCCCCTGGAGCTCCTGCAATAAGAATTTGGTTGGCAAGTGTAAACTGTGGATGGTCATCACCTCCATCTTCCTGGGTCTCATTATAGTGATCATCATTGGCTTATGTCTTAGTGGAGGTAAGAGGATTTCAACTGACTAACTTGACACATTTTTGCTTAATGCTTGTGACCTAATCTGAAATTGAAACTGTATTCATTGCTATTTCACTACTTATGACATGAGTTGAAAATTGGTTTGGATTGAGTTGGTGGAAGATATGCATGCTTTTGTTTTTTGTTGTATTTTGTTGTTTGTTTTATAAACTCCAGAAGGAGTATGGAGAGCAGTGTTTTGCTTTGAATTCTGACCATTAGATCTTGAAGACGTTTCTTATGTTTTTAACTTACACTAATTTACATGTTATTGCATCTCAGTATCTGCTTGTTTGAAAGTTCTTTTTGTTCTTATAATGTGTCCAATAAAAATAATTATCAAGTTCACTGGGTATATTTGATATATTTTTATAATGATAAAATATTGAGTAATGTATGTGGGTTTTAAAAGAACTATGGATCTATATGTCTATGAGCTGTCATTTTAACTTATTTTAGAAATAACTTTATATTTGTTTTATGTGTGCATAAAAGAAAAATCATATCTTGTGAATGATATGCTTTACATATTTTTTCTTATTTTATTATTTATTTTGAATTAAAAAATAATACATGTTCAGTTACTGATAAAACCCATTCATATTAATAATAGTTTTTTGTATTTTCTTCTAGTCTTTTTACTACTTGCATTTATAAAATAATTTAAGATCAAGTCTTTTAAAGTTCATGGAGTACCTTTAGAATTTTAATAGTATATTAAGATAATTTTGGCAAGTCATTAGAAATTTTCTGTTAGCATCATGTTTTTTAAATGGTTCATGATTTAATCTTCTACACCATTTTAAAGCCTGTGAGGGCATTACCAAATTGTTATGGTTAATGATATTATTAAAGTTTTTATGATGCATAAAAAAAAAAAAAAAAAAAAAGAACTTTCTGGATTGTTCTGGTATTGGGTGAATGAATGGATGAATGAATGAATGAGAAGTACGCGAGTGATGAAGATTAACCCTTATCGCCACCCGTCCTCCGGGCTACGCCAAGCTCCTCGTCCCACTCAACTTTTCAGCCTCTCCCGCGCGCCCCCTGCCGGTTAGCGGCTCCGCCACATTAAGACCAATTCGGACCCGCCTGGCCAGCTTAGCCTTCTGGGGAATGTAGTCTTTTGGAGGCTTAGCCTGCCTGCCCTTCCGGTCGACCCGGGCAAAGTGACAGCAAAAGGAAAAACGTCACTAAGTTTTCCCGGAGTCGCACCAGACATAGCATGTCGCATGGCATGCCGGGAGTCGAGGTCCTTCGATCGCTTTTTCGCGCGGCTATCCGCTGATTGGAACGGCAATTCCCATCATGCACCGTACTGACAGGTTTCAGAGGCTGTCCCGCGGCCTTCTGGGAAATGTATTCTTGAGCCTTCAACGTCCCTCCGCGTCTTACGGAACTGTCCCGCGCAGAAGACTGCATTTCCCGGCATGCCCCCAAAGGCCGAAGGCGCAAGGTCGCCTCAGCCATTTTGTTCCGCCCGCCGAGGCCCTGAGATGGCGGCGGGGGAGACGGTGAAGGTTGCCGCCTGCCCATCAGGGCTGTAGCCGCCGTCTCCCTGTCCCCCGCGGCCGTCCCATGGGCTGACGGAGGCCGAGACCATGGACCTCCACACCGCCGTGTACAATGCCGCCCACGACGGCAAGCTGCAGCTACTGCAGAAGCTGCTCAGCGGCCGCAGCCGGGAGGAGCTGGATGAGCTGATGGGCGAGGTGGCCTGCGGAGGGACGCCGCTGCTCATCGCCGCCCGCTACGGCCACCTGGACGTGGTGGAATACCTGGTGGACCGCTGCGGCGCCAGCGTGGAGGCCGGCGGCTCGGTGCACTTCGACGGCGAGACCATCGAGGGCGCGCCGCCGCTGTGGGCCGCCTCGGCCGCCGGGCACCTGGACGTGGTGCGCAGCCTGCTGCGCCGCGGCGCCTCGGTAAACCGCACCACGCGCACCAACTCCACGCCGCTGCGCGCCGCCTGCTTCGACGGCCACCTGGAGGTGGTGCGCTACCTGGTGGGCGAGCACCAGGCCGACCTGGAGGTGGCCAACCGGCACGGGCACACGTGCCTCATGATCTCCTGCTACAAGGGCCACCGCGAGATCGCGCGCTACCTGCTGGAGCAGGGCGCCCAGGTGAACCGGCGCAGCGCCAAAGGCAACACGGCGCTGCACGACTGCGCCGAGTCCGGCAGCCTGGAGATCCTGCAGCTGCTGCTGGGCTGCAACGCGCGCATGGAGCGCGACGGCTACGGCATGACCCCGCTGCTGGCGGCCAGCGTGACGGGCCACACCAACATCGTGGAGTACCTCATCCAGAAGCAGCCGGGCCAGCCGCAGGCGGCCGGCGCAGGGCCGCCCCAGGAGGTTTCCTCCCCAGAGGAGCCCCTCACCTACGAGAGCTGCTGCCCCACCAGCCGGGAAGCTGCCATAGAAGCCCTGGAGCTGCTGGGAGCCACGTATGTGGATAAGAAGCGAGATCTGCTGGGGGCCCTTAAGCACTGGAGACGCGCCATGGAGCTGCGGCACCAGGGCGGCGAGTATTTGCCCAAACCCGAGCCCCAGCAGCCGGTCTTGGCCTACGACTATTCCAGGGAGGTGAACAGCGCCCAGGAACTGGAAGCGCTGATCACAGACCCGGATGAGATGCGCATGCAGGCGCTGTTGATCCGGGAGCGCATCCTGGGCCCCTCGCACCCTGACACCTCCTACTACATCCGGTACCGGGGCGCCGTGTATGCCGACTCGGGCAACTTCGAGCGCTGTATCCGCCTGTGGAAGTACGCCCTGGACATGCAGCAGAGCAACCTGGAGCCCCTGAGCCCCATGACGGCCAGCAGCTTCCTCTCCTTTGCCGAACTCTTCTCCTATGTGCTGCAGGACCGCGCCGCCAAGGGCAGCCTGGGCACGCAGATCGGCTTCACAGACCTCATGGGCGTGCTCAGCAAAGGCGTTCGGGAAGTGGAGCGGGCCCTGCAGCAGCCCAGGGAGCCCGGGGACTCGGCGCAGTTCACCAAAGCGCTGGCCATCATCCTGCACCTGCTCTACCTGATGGGGAAGGTGGAGACCAGCCCCAGCCAGGAGCACCTGAAGCACCAGACGGTCTACCGGCTGCTTCGGTGCGCCCCCCGCGGCAGGAACGGCTTCACGCCCCTGCACATGGCCGCTGACAAGGACACCACCAACGTGGGCCGCTACCGCGTGGGCACCTTCCCCTCCCTGCACGTGGTCAAAGTGCTGCTGGACTGTGGGGCCGACCCGGACAGCAGGGACTTTGATAACAACACCCCGCTGCACATTGCGGCCCAGAACAACTGCCCGGCCATCATGAACGCCCTGGTGGAAGCCGGGGCCCACATGGACGCCACCAACGCCTTCAAGAAAACCGCCTGCGAGCTGCTGGACGAGGGGCTGCTGGCCAAGAGCACCATGCAGCCCTTCAACTACGTGACCCTGCAGTGCCTCGCCGCCCGCGCCCTGGACAAGAACAAGATCCCCTACAAGGGCTTCATCCCTGAGGAGCTGGAGGCCTTCATCCAGCTGCACTGAGCGAGGAGGCCGAGGCCTCGCCAGCACCCAAGGGCCCTCCGCCTCCGGCCCCTCCCCTGGACCAGGGAGCAGTTAGTGCGCCTGAGCGCTGGCGGCCTGCAGGGTCACATGCTGGGAGGGACTGGGGGCCTCCTGCACCCCAGGTCCTGGTGCCCGGCCACCCACAGTGTTAGGAGCGGCTCCCAGTCGGGCGTTGGCGAGTGCAGAAGCAGGGTTCCCCCGGCTGCCCCGCGGCCTGCACAGCTGCGGGCTTGGTGGGTGTAGGGGTGGACCCAACTGTGCCCAGGTTCTGACATTTTGCTGCAGTTCTTTATTTTATTTTATTTTTTTAGGCTTTTTGTTTGCTAGACCCCGCCAGCTGCCTCCAGGCAGTCAGGGGTTTGGTGCCTGTGGCCACCCATCCCAGTGAGCTGTGCTGGGGAGCGAGCCCCAGGCCCCGTGTCCACCCCGAGGTGACCCTAGGTGTGTATGGGACCCCTCTCGGCCTTGCACAGGCCTCCCAGCCTCCCATTCTCCTTAGAGAACAGTGTCCCCTGACTGTGACCGAAGATCAGGTCAAGTACCAAAGAAGCCACAACGATTGCCTCCCAGGGCAGCAGGTGTGGGTCCGGGCGCCACTGTTTACAGATTAAAAGGTCAGGCAGACCACTTCAGCCTAGGGACGCCTGTGCGGCCTTCCCCGTCTGGGGCATGCCCACAGCAGGCCTGCCCTTGACCTGCTCCAGGACCTGAGTCCCAGCCTCCCCAGGAGGGCCCAGCTCTGCAGTAACACAGGTCTGGGGACCTGCCCGTCTCCTGCCGTCTCCATGGAGCAGGTCGCCAGCACTTGCCCCGCCCCCTGGGCCCTGGGTCCCCACACAGTTGCCAGGGCAGGTTAGCACAAGGCATCCTTCTGCCCAGGTGACACCACAGCCCTGCAGGAGCAGATCCCAGCTCCATGGCAGCGGGTAGCACCCGGAGCAGTGTCCCCTGCCCCCAGGCCTCCACCACTGGAGGCCTGGCCCTTGAGGCGGGTTTGGGTTTGCAGTGTTAGGTAGGAAGTTTATTTATTTACAAGACAAGCTTTTGACTTAACTCAGGAGGACAATCCTGGCCCTCCCACTGGGCAGAAGCAGGTGTTTCCGTTGCAGCCTGAGGGCATTAAAAAGCAGGTGTTTGAAGAGAATTGTGTTTCCTTGGGTGGCCGCATGGCATGGTGGAGGGAGGGCCTGGCCAGGCTAGGGCAGGGCCGCTCGCTGGGCACCAAACACAGGCCCTGCTTCCACCTCTGCCCTCCGACAGAATCCGCTGAGTCCAGGGCCTGCTCTGGGGTTGGGCTGCTGCACAAAATGGGCACAGAAGAGGGAGGGCACGCCCCCGGCTGCCTCCCAGGCCACTTGCCGCACTTGCCGTCTTGCCCCTCACCTCCCTGTGAGCACAGTCCAGTCAAAAGCGGCCCCAGGCTGGGTCAGCAGTCCCAAGAGCCTGTGCCAGCCCACCTTCCAGCTGCCCTGGGGTCAGGTGCAGCTGGGGGTGCCCAGTCCCAGCCCTCGGGGTGTCTGGAGGTAGAGGCCATGCTGTGGGGCCGCTCAGGGGTCCGTGGGGCGGCCTCCTCCCCGCCTCCTGCTTCGCCACAGCTGCTGCCCAGCCCGTTTCCTCTGGGGTGACGTCTTGTCCAGCTCTGTGACCACGTCCCTGCTCTAGAAGGTCTGGGCACAGTGGCTGCAGCCCAGCAGCCGGGAGGCCAGGCAGGAGGGGCAAGTTCAAGGCCAGCCTCCGCAGCGTCCTAAAGAAAAAGCTGGATGTGGCTCTGGATAGTGCCCCTGGGTGCGAGGGGCCCTCACAGCAGCCTCCTGAGGACAGGAGGTGGCCGCGTTGGCCTCTGTGTGCTGGGCACTGCGGGTTGTATGTAAGTGCACCGACGGGTCCAGGGCAGCCGTGGAGAGGTGCAGGGCCCACACCGTGCAGCATGGGTACATGTAGGGCATCCACCCCACAGTGCTTGGCCCCTGGCCTCTCCTTGAGGGTCAGCGTCGCTGGCACCTGACCTGTGCTGGACTTGGTGGGGGAATGGTGACCAATGCTCTTAAAACCTCAGACTCCAGATTGAGGGTTGAGCCCCGGTTTTGGTGACCAAGGTCATCCCTAAGGCCAGGCAGGTTTCAGGTGGGGTGAACTGGGCAGACACAGACTGGCCCTGCCCCCGGGCTGGATCCTGGCGTGGGGCGCACAGCAGCCCTGGTGGCAGGTCAGTGGCCCTCCAGAGCCGTGCAGCACCCAGGCAGGAGAGCGGGGGGGGGGGGCGGGGGGGGACAGCAGCTACCGAGGAGCGGCCCCTCCCTGTGCTCCTGAGTTAAAGATAGCTCTGCGCAGAGCGACAGGGACTGCTGGCACCTGGGCATAGGACATCAGGTCGCGTCCAGGAGAAAGGTGGGGGCAGGGAGGCTGAGTCAGAGGTCCCCAGGCGTCACCCCAACAGGTGCTGCGGGGAGTGTCTCCCTGCACAGGCCGCACTGCCGCCTTTGGCTGCAGGAATGGGCTTGAGCCCTGGCCCTGAGCTGGACACTTGAGATCCCCAGTGCCACCCACTCACCGTCCTCCTCCTTCAAGTGGACTTGATGAAGCGGCCTCCTCCAGGAGGCCCTCCAGGATCATCTACCGCCCAGCCTCACCGGGTCATTTCTCCCTTAACCCTTGAACCCTGACCTTGAGTTTTTATTCTTTGTTCCTGTGTGTCCAATCCATTGTCCCCGCCCCTGTGGCATCAGTGACAGGCCCAGGCACCTGAAGAGGACTAGATTGCTCCCACGGCTTCTGCCAAGGCATCCCGCCTTGGCCAGCAAGAGGACTGGGCGCTGACCCGGTGCTGTGGAACAGGGAAGGGCAGGAGGAAAGAGGGACCGGGTGTGCAGGCGGCCTGTGAGGGAGCCGGGCGGCGCCTGTGCTGGGCAGCGGCTGTGGTGAAGGTTCCTCCTGCCGCCTGCCTGCCTCTCCTGTCCTGCCCGCGGCACCCCCTGTTGGCCCTGAGCTCAGCTGGACCTGCTGTCCAGCTTCGCATGTCCTGCGCAGCCTGCCCTCTGCCAGCATCCTGAGGCCGAGCACAGGCAGACCCTGGCTCACCACCCGCCCTGAAGATGAGAGACCCGGCGCTGAGCCTCTTAGGGTGTCGGCCACATCAGCCTGCGCACTTTAGGGGCCCTGTGGGGTCCTGAGGCTGCACATGGTGAACGGCCCTCAGTTTTTAGAAGGGTTGACTTTAAACCTAAAGAAAGACATCCGGTGCCTCAAGTAGGAGGGATAAATGGAGCTCCCAAGAGCGCAGCCTGGGAGAGGTCACGGGCCCAGCAAGGGGGCAGCGGGACCCCAGGAGCCCAGGCAAGAGGACAGCAGGGCTCCCTGGCAGCTCCTCTGGCAGAGATGAGGGACTTTAGCGCCCTTGGCGGCCTCCCAGAGCTATAATAAGGCTGCGCCACAGAACAGGTTAAAAATAGGACCCCCCCAGGGCCACCTGGGGTCAGCCTCTGAGCCAGGAAGCCCAGGTCTCTGGTCGGAGGTGACCTCGGGCAGGGCTTGGAGGGCAAGCTCAGCCTCGGGTGGGCGCTGCCCTGCAGTCTGGCCTGGCCACCTGCAAACCAATGCCCCCACCCGCTTCTGTGTCTCCATCTGCAGTGTGGCAGGGAGCACTGGGGTGGCCTATGGTGAGGACACCACCTGGCTGTTTTCAGAGGCTGAGTCCATGGCTGCTTCCCCGCCCTGCTGTCACATGGCGCCATCTAGTGGCCCTGTCTGGCTCCCCAAGGTGACCTGTGTCCCTAAGTTGTCCCTTTCCAGGCTGGACAGACAGACAGTCCGTTCCCAGGTTCACATGGCCATGCTTCCCCCACCACCAGAGGACCCTTCCTTCCTTCAGCACCCCTCCCGGACGGCCTGGCAGTGCCCTCTGTGTCCCCTTCACACCCAGGCACATTCTGGGACACCCCTCACAGGTCTGCCACCACCCCCCCCATGGGCCCTAGGCCTAGGAGGGCAGCCCAGGACAGTGGAGGGAAGGACCAGGCTGTGGTGGAGAGGAGAAGCAGGGCCGGGTGCAGACCAAAGACGCTGCAGTGTTCATTCAAAGCCAAACACTTATTGAGCACCTGCTGTGTGCTGGGCCCTGGGGTCCAGCAGCGGAGTGGACAGAAGGCCCGTCCTGATGGAGAAGGCAGGTGGCCTCGGATGAGCGCGGCCTGTTTGCTCAGAACCGCTAAGTGTGGGCGTGGCGCTGCGCTGGGGGTCTTCAGGGTGGGGCTCAGAGAAGCCCCTGTGGAGGGTCCTGAGGAGGGCCAGCGAGGAGCCAGGGCGAGATGGAGCAGCACCTGCCTGGCATGTGGGAGGCAGAGGGTGAGGAGCGTGGAGAAGTGGCCACTGGACTTGGCAGTGCAAGGTCACTGACCCGAGGGGGCATCCTGGATGCCTTCCCTAAATTCCATTTGGGGAAAACACTGCAGGAAACCCCGCTTGCCCCTTGGCCTGCCCACCTCCAGAAAGCTTTCAGTTCCCCAGGTGGGGCCAGCTGGAGGCTGGTCACATCAACCTCTGGCTCCAGGGTCAGGGTGACCCAGAACAGGCAGGGCCGTTTCCTCCTCCACCCAGCTGGGGGCAGCTCCGCCCTCGGCCAGCCCGGCGCTGCTGCAGCCCCCGCGTGCGACCAGGGCCGCCCAAGGAGGGTCATCAAGAAGGAAAGTGGGGGCCGCGGTCACAGCTCAGGGGCAGAGCCCTCGCCGAGCCGCGCAAGGCCGGGTTCGCCCCCAAACAGATGCACCGAGTAGAACACACCGCGCATGCGCACACGCGCCTTCCCGCTTCCCGGCAGGGCCCTGCCGCCCCCGGGGCAGCGCTAACACGAGCATCCAGGAGAGGGAGCCAGCGGGGACTTCCCAGCGCACAGGGTGGGCCCTGCAGAACCCGGGGCTGAGGGCAGGACAGGAAGCCAGGTGCAGGTCCCCGTGTGCCTCCATTGGCAGGAAGTGTCCGGAACAGCAAGTCCCCAGACGGGACGTGGCTACGGGGTGGGGATCCAGTGGAGCTCACTGCCAAGGGCTGCTGCCCCCCTTCTCTCTTGTGCTGCTGGGCTTGGAGCCCCGGGCCTCCCGGGTGCCGCACCCAGCCCTTTTTAACTTTTTATTTGAGACAGTCTCACTGGGTTGCCCAGCGGACCTCAGGCTTGAATCCTCCTGTCGTTGCTGGGACGAGAAGTTTGGCCGCTGGTCCCAGCAAAAAACGATGAGACACGCCTGTCCCTGTAAGAGGGCCACACTGTCTACATGTTCCAGTCACAAGCCCAGGCCACCAAGTGCTGTGTGATACTGGGCAGAGGCCCTCCCTGGGAAACCCTAACAGGGCCAGGAGAGTTTCCCAAGCAGGGACACAGCTGCAGGCCACCCTGGGCATACTGACCTCAAAAAGACAGTCACACGGGCTTTGAAGAAGGGGACTTTTTGCATTGTTGTTTCTTCCTATTTTTCTTCAAGGCTGCGTGACTCACAGGGGACTTCCCCTGGAACAACCCAGCCTGAAGGCAGGCCCCAGCCTTGGGTGCAGGAGTGGACAGAGCCCTGGCTGGGGACTGTCCCATCTCCACTTAGTCAAGGCTCACCCTCTGCTCTCAGCCACTTCCTCCTTCCAGCAGCTCCCTTCAATCCCCCAGGGCCCTGTCACATCCCTGTCACATCCCTGAAGGCCAGCACTGCCTGGTCAGTGCCTGTCTCCTGCACACAAGCAGGTGCTCAATAAATGTTGGCTGGATAAAGGGAACCATGACTCAATAGCTCCCCACTCACTGTCCAGTGAACTAGCCAAGACGGCTCAGCTCAGCATCCCCAGTGCCCAGAACAGGCCGGCACACAGCAAGTGCTCAATAATGGTTCATCAAGTGAATTCACTTACTGAACACTGTGTGCCCTGTGTTCTGGAAAAGGCCTCCTCGATGGGCTGGGGATCCAGCTCAGCTGGTGGGGAGCTTGCCTTGCATGCACAAAGCCCTGGGTTCAGTCCCCAGCACCACCACCAAAAAAAAGCCTCCAGGACCAAGGCAGGTCCATGAACCCGGTTCTGGAGGCTGAGGAAGGAGGACCGTGAGTTCAAGACCTCAGCAACTTAGCAAGACCCTATCACAAAATACAATATAAAAAGGTCTGGGGAAAAGACACGGTGGCAGGTGGGGTGTTCCAGCCCGCCCTTAGGGCAGCCTGGGCGTAACTAGAATCACAGTCAAAGAGCAGACGGGAAGAGGGCTGGATAGGCTCATTGGGGGAGCACTGGCCCGGTGGCCTGGGTTACAGCCCTCTCCTGCAAAAACCAGAAAAGTGCGATGAATGTGTGGGAAATCTGACCTAGGAGATGCACTGGCAGCTTGCGGTCTCTGGGCCTCTCTCTTGCCCAAGTGGCTGTGTGCTCTTGGACAAGTGACTTCACCTTTCTGGGCCTCAGTTTCCCACCTGTAAACTGGCACAGTGATGCCGTCTCTGGGCAGGCCCTCAGGTCCTTGCCACGGGTCCTCCGTGTGCTGGGGTCATGTGGGGACAGGCAGGAGCCAGCATTCTGAGGTCGCTGGGTCCATTTTATAGCTAGGGAAGATGAAGCCCCGAAAGGGACCATGACTGCTGTGAATGCCACAGTACCTCGGAGGCAGAGTGGGGTCGGGAGCCTGGCTCTTCTTGTCCAGCGGCCTTAGGAATGGGAAAGGGTTCCCCACTTCCTCTGCTGCCATCTGGACCAGAGCAGTGGCCTCCCCCTGGTCCCCAGCTCCTGCCCTGGACACCCCTAGTCTGTCCTCTCCGAAGCAGCCACCAGAGGGCGCCCGCGAGCACCTGGGTCAGGCCCCGCCCTCCTCTCCTGGTTCCCGCCTCCTTCGGGGTCCAAGCCCGAGTCCTCCCGCAGCGCAGAGGCCCTGCCCAGCTCTCCCAGCCCTCCCAGCCCTGTCGCCCCCTGCCCCAGGCGCTCGGGCTCTGCTGGGTCCTGCCCCAGGGCCTTTACTCGGCTGTGCCCTCTGCGGGACCTCTGCTTTCTCCCCCCAGCTCTTGGCCCCAACGCCACCTCCTGGGCCCCTAAGGCCCTCCCTCTTGGACACCCAACGTCACCTCACCCTGTTTCCTCCTCCTCCAGTCCCTTCCGGTGTCTGACATTCTCCTGCTTATAGTTCCCTCCCCACGACCCCTTCTGCTCTCGCCCCGCCATGCCCTGGGGCCTGCGCAGTAGGTCTCCCCCGTTGGCCAACGCGCCCGGCCGGTGGACAGAGCAGTTTCCAGGAGCCCCCTGCCCGACTCCAGAAGCAGCTCAGAGGCTCAGAGGCTCCGCTCCTGGGTTTCACTCCAGGCCACCGTGGGGAGCCGGGCTGTGACGAAGCCTGAGTCAGCAACGAAAATAGCAAGGGTGCGTGGCTGGGGGGTGACTCACCCAGCCCCACCTGGCCTGGCCCCAGCCCTGCCTCAACCTGCGCTGCTGGGGAGGGGGCCTCCTGTGTCCCTTCCCGGGACCTGGCTTCGCCCACAGTTCACTCCCTGGGCCTATTTCCCACCTGTTAAATGGGCCTTCAGAAGCGCCTCCCTTCGGGGTCCCCTGGAGGTCCCTCAATGTGCTGGGCACGGCGGCCACGCCTGTAATCCCAGTTGATTGGGAGGCTATGGCAGGAGGATGGCAAGTTCCAAACCAGCCTCAGCACTTCAGTGAGACTCTAAGCAACTCAGTGAGACCCTGCCTCAGAAAAGTCTGTCCGTGTGAAGGGTTCAGCCGACGGTCTCGCCTCTCTTATTTTCCGGTGGTGGTGGTGGGGGGATTCTGGGGCACGCATTTAAAGAGCACTGTGACCGGTCGACCTGAAGCGGGTGGTCCCAGAAGTACTCCCAAGTAACAGCGTTGGTGTACAGAGGACTGAGCTCAGGACACTGGACCACGCAGCCCTGTCCCCAGCCCTGTTTGATATTTCATTTAGAGACAGGGTCTCACTGAGTTGCTAAGTGCCTCGCTGGTGCTGAGGCTGGCTTTGAACTCTCCATGCTCCTGCCTCAGGCTCACAGAGCTGGGATTACAGGCTCAGGCCACCAAGCCCGGCTCCCAACATCTTTTGTCTCCACCTTCTTTGCTATTAGAACCAAGCCTTTCTGAAAGGCACGTGGCCGGCCCCCCCAGGACTACATTTCCCAG